>NW_020955361.1:32199-149923 GCF_003031625.1 Empidonax traillii | reverse complement strand
TGAAATATCCTGTGCAAGAAAGGAATAGTTTTGAATTCTCAGCTTCAACAGATGCCCAGCCTATAAACAGAGATGATATTTGCATTCAATTTACATGGTGTGAACTTCAGGGTATGGCCAGAGGTCCTTGGGACCTCCTGGGCTTTCTTCTTGTTTTGCAGGTCTGTGCAGGCTGGGTATGGACCTGCCCAGCATAAGGTCTCTGGTTTGGAGTTAACCCCAGGGTTATTACAGTCTATGGCTGCATGATGAAAAGCAGGAGATGCCTTACAGAGTGGGCAGGAGTTCCCATCACAGCTGAGCCTTTAGCATCCCTACCTGAGACAGAGGGCTGAGGGACACAGGTAAAACCACACCTGTGAAGAGCTCCCTCTCCCTCTCTGACTCCAGAAGGGAGCTCAGGCAGCTGCTGCTGTGGCTTGTTGTATTACATGGGTGATTAGTGGTTTTCAACGTGTAAGAGTTTTTCACCTGCCAGTTTTCATGAACACAGGATGGCCTTAGGCTGCTGAGAAGCTGCCTTCAGCCAAGGACAGACAAACAGGGTAACAGGGTTCCCAGCTTGGCCTGCCTCCCAGATGGAGCTGTGGCTGGAAAGCGCATCATATTCTGGCTATTAAAGGATCCAGGAGTTTTAAGCCCTGAATTTTGTAAGTAATAGGGAAGTTATGTTCCAGAGCCTTTTAATTTAATTACTGATGCACTTCAGGTTGGAAGCAAGTTTCACACACATACACTCACTGTATGTTTGTGTACATGTACCCATACAAATACATGCAGAGCCACAAGCAACTTTTATTTGTTTGTGCGCACAGCTGTCCCTAATAGAATACTTGGAGCATTATATTTTCCACGCATCTAATGAATTTCAGTGAAAAGTATGCCCCTGGGGAGGAGTTACCCCCATGAGAGCTGACTGCCTGTTGTTGCTCAGGCTCCGTGCTAAGCACTGGCTTACAGGTGTTGATTTAACAAACACAGCTGCACTCACAACTTGGAGGGCACCCAAAAGCCCTGCAGTCCCCTCAGACTATGCATAAATACAGTGCTCAATGGCTTGGGGATCTATTGCTCTCCAAGGATCTTGCCCTGTGACTCCAGGAAGGACAAGGCAGACTAAATTCCACTGACTGCCAAGTCTGAAGAAGTCCTATAGGAATAGCAGGACAGCAAATTTGGCAGGTGTCGCAAATGTCTAGGAAGGACACTGACACGAGCAAACAGTGACATTTATTTCCCCGGTACCTCTTTCCATCTTGTGGCTCTCCACCAACCCAGAAATAGTAAAGTTTCTTTTGGAAATCCTATGAAAATTGTTCCATCTAGTTGGGCTGACTGAGATAAAAGGACTGGATGCGCTGGTGAAGGAACACAATGGAGATTGTGGGGAACTTGTCAACAACCAGCTGGGAAGGATACCTATTCCTTATTGACAACAGTCAGCTTCCTGCTTTTGTTTTAGTTTTATTTCCTGCTGAAGTGCCGGCTGTTCACAGGAACAATGGAGCTGGACACAAATCCCATTCGCTAAAATTTTCCTCTATAGGAGTCCCTCAAGGGTTTGTTTTCCATTCTATCCTTCAGAGAGAGACTGCCTGGGAGCCAACCTCCTGCTACCTGCTGTAACCTGGCCCTTTGCTTTTTTGATGGCCCCAACCTAATATTTTGCAAAATGGGTTTAAGTCTCTGAGTGATTTACCATCTTTTCCATAAGAATTTTTGATCCATAGTAAGTTTAGAACAAAGCTGCCAGCAGAAGAATCCCCAAAATAAGTTTATGGATAGGATGCTCAAATAAGATGGGGTGAGTTTGGGTTAGGACTACTTTGTGTTCTATGAAACATACTCAAGGTCCCATTCCCGTTCCACATCAAAATTTGTCTGAGGCTCTTGAGGCTTCAGTCCAAATGCAAGATACCTGGGGGATGATCCCAAGGAATGGAGATCCTTCACTCAGTACTGAACCACCGACTGGGAATCTCAGAAGGCCTTGTTGAACGGAGCTCTGAGCTACCTGGTCTAGTGGGACGTGTCCCTGCCCACAGCAGAGGGGGTGGAACTAGACAATCTTTAAGGTTCCTTCCAACCCTATGATTGTATGATTCAGATGGTAAGAAGAGCTATGCTTGGCTTGCTTAGGGAAAAATCTGTACAGTCCTTTCATTCCTGACAAGTGTCTCTGTGACTTGCGGCTAAAAACTCTTTAGATGACCTTGGTAAAGTGAACACTGCTTTGTGATCCAAGCTTCAGGTCCAGATCAGAGGTATTAAGGGACCTGAATTAAGTAACTGTGTGTGATAGTGTCCAGCACAGTGATTGCCAGTGACACATCAAAGCAAGGGGAACCATGGGGAGACAGAGCACGCTCTGGTGATCGAGGTAACTCCTACACCCCCCAGGGTGAGGGGCTTCACCAGCTTCTCTCAGAACAAACCTCCCAACAAAACAGCATCTGCAGGACAGTGTCACAGCTCCATACCTGAGAGATGGGGGGTTTGGGAGCAGGAGGTGCCGGCCTGCTCGGGGGTGTCCGCCGGGCCACGTCCCTCGGAGGTGCTGGCCCCGTCGGCCGCCCCGCGCCGCAGCTGGAGCTGGAGGAGAGGGCAGATGGCTGCTGCCTGCTTGCTTGGAACCCTGGAGCTTGCTGGGCAGGAGGTTTTGGTGGGATCTCAGGGAAGCCAATCATCTGTGCAGAAGACCCACAAACCCCAAGGGTTAGGTATTTCCACTTCACTTTTTTACGCTGCGATACTTGTAAGGACCCGCATGAGGTCTGTGAGCCACAGTAGAAAATATTGCCTGCTACACTAGCATGTGTTGTTGTGTCTAGTGGACGTTGATTAGGTAGGTTGGGACAATTTGAGATCATGAGTCAAAAATGGGAACCAAGAAAACAGAGTAATTCAAGCCCTACTGTGCTGCTTGCAAATAAACTCCAGGTTTGCCATTTCTACAGTTCTAAGAGGGGGATGTGACAGTAGAGGATCTACCAGGAGAGACGATCAGCCACACAGGCCTGGTCAAAGCCCAGGTCCTGCCCATAAGGAAATCCCTAAAAACAGGTACTACATTCAGCTCCCATTGACTTTCAGCCACATGTGATGTCTGTCTATTTTTTTCTTTAATAAAACCAGCCCCTAACTGCAGTGTGAGAGGGAACCACACCCCACATCTTAGGGCAGCTTCTTCTCTTCCCCAGGAGTTGGAATGTGACCTTGGCCCTACCTTCCTCTGCTGCTGAGGGGTTTTCAGCTTGAAGGCAGGGTTTGCATGCCCAGTTCCAGAGGTGTCACTGACAATAAGAGAAAGAAAAGAGTGTTATTGCCTTGATAAATTTTTCTCCCTTTTTTTTCCTGTATTTTCTATTTTAATTTCACCAAAGTAAAAAAAAAAAAAAAAAAAAAAAAAAAAAAAAAAAAAAAAAANTACCTACCCCTGCCCCAGGCTGGAGCCGTCCTGGAGTTCTGGTGTGTGCAGGAGGCAGTGGGACAGCAGGACTGTTCCCCTGCCAGGCTCTGGATCTGGATGGGACAGGATCAGCTGGCAAAGCCCTTTGGGGTGGCCGGGGCCTTGAAATATCCTGTGCAAGAAAGGAATAGTTTTGAATTCTCAGCTTCAACAGATGCCCAGCCTATAAACAGAGATGATATTTGCATTCAATTTACATGGTGTGAACTTCAGGGTATGGCCAGAGGTCCTTGGGACCTCCTGGGCTTTCTTCTTGTTTTGCAGGTCTGTGCAGGCTGGGTATGGACCTGCCCAGCATAAGGTCTCTGGTTTGGAGTTAACCCCAGGGTTATCACAGTCTATGGCTGCATGATGAAAAGCAGGAGATGCCTTACAGAGTGGGCAGGAGTTCCCATCACAGCTGAGCCTTTAGCATCCCTACCTGAGACAGAGGGCTGAGGAACACAGGTAAAACCACACCTGTGAAGAGCTCCCTCTCCCTCTCTGACTCCAGAAGGGAGCTCAGGCAGCTGCTGCTGTGGCTAGTTGTATTACATGGGTGATTAGTGGTTTTCAACGTGTAAGAGTTTTTCACCTGCCAGTTTTCATGAACACAGGATGGCCTTAGGCTGCTGAGAAGCTGCCTTCAGCCAAGGACAGACAAACAGGGTAACAGGGTTCCCAGCTTGGCCTGCCTCCCAGATGGAGCTGTGGCTGGAAAGCGCATCATATTCTGCCTATTAAAGGATCCAGGAGTTTTAAGCCCTGAATTTTGTAAGTAATAGGGAAGTTATGTTCCAGAGCCTTTTAATTTAATTACTGATGCACTTCAGGTTGGAAGCAAGTTTCACACACATGCACTCACTGTATGTTTGTGTACATGTACCCATACAAATACATGCAGAGCCACAAGCAACTTTTATTTGTTTGTGCGCACAGCTGTCCCTAATAGAATACTTGGAGCATTATATTTTCCACTCATCTAATGAATTTCAGTGAAAAGTATGCCCCTGGGGAGGAGTTACCCCCACGAGAGCTGACTGCCTGTTGTTGCTCAGGCTCCGTGCTAAGCACTGGCTTACAGGTGTTGATTTAACAAACACAGCTGCACTCACAACTTGGAGGGCACCCAAAAGCCCTGCAGTCCCCTCAGACTATGCATAAATACAGTGCTCAATGGCTTGGGGATCTATTGCTCTCCAAGGATCTTGCCCTGTGACTCCAGGAAGGACAAGGCAGACTAAATTCCACTGACTGCCAAGTCTGAAGAAGTCCTATAGGAATAGCAGGACAGCAAATTTGGCAGGTGTCGCAAATGTCTAGGAAGGACACTGACACGAGCAAACAGTGACATTTATTTCCCCTGTACCTCTTTCCATCTTGTGGCTCTCCACCAACCCAGAAATAGTAAAGTTTCTTTTGGAAATCCTATGAAAATTGTTCCATCTAGTTGGGCTGACTGAGATAAAAGGACTGGATGCGCTGGGGAAGGAACACAATGGAGATTGTGGGGAACTTGTCAACAACCAGCTGGGAAGGATACCTATTCCTTATTGACAACAGTCAGCTTCCTGCTTTTGTTTTAGTTTTATTTCCTGCTGAAGTGCCGGCTGTTCACAGGAACAATGGAGCTGGACACAAATCCCATTCGCTAAAATTTTCCTCTATAGGAGTCCCTCAAGGGTTTGTTTTCCTTTCTATCCTTCAGAGAGAGACTGCCTGGGAGCCAAGCTCCTGCTACCTGCTGTAACCTGGCCCTTTGCTTTTTTGATGGCCCCAACCTAATATTTTGCAAAATGGGTTTAAGTCTCTGAGTGATTTACCATCTTTTCCATAAGAATTTTTGATCCATAGTAAGTTTAGAACAAAGCTGCCAGCAGAAGAATCCCCAAAATAAGTTTATGGATAGGATGCTCAAATAGGATGGGGTGAGTTTGGGTTAGGACTACTTTGTGTTCTATGAAACATAGTCAAGGTCCCATTCCTGTTCCACATCAAAATTTGTCTGAGGCTCTTGAGGCTTCAGTCCAAATGCAAGATACCTGGGGGATGATCCCAAGGAATGGAGGTCCTTCACTCAGTACTCAACCACCGACTGGGAATCTCAGAAGGCCTTGTTGAACGGAGCTCTGAGCTACCTGGTCTAGTGGGACGTGTCCCTGCCCACAGCAGAGGGGATGGAACTAGACAATCTTTAAGGTTCCTTCCAACCCTATGATTGTATGATTCAAATGGTAAGAAGAGCTATGCTTGGCTTGCTTAGGGAAAAATCTGTACAGTCCTTTCGTTCCTGACAAGTGTCTCTGTGACTTGCGGCTAAAAACTCTTTAGATGACCTTGGTAAAGTGAACACTGCTTTGTGATCCAAGCTTCAGGTCCAGATCAGAGGTATTAAGGGACCTGAATTAAGTAACTGTGTGTGATAGTGCCCAGGACAGTGATTGCCAGTGACACATCAAAGCAAGGGGAACCACCAGGATGTGTCCCATGGGGAGACAGAGCACGCTCTGGTGATCGAGGTAACTCCTACACCCCCCAGGGTGAGGGGCTTCACCAGCCTCTCTCAGAACAAACCTCCCGACAAAACAGCATCTGCAGGACAGTGTCACAGCTCCATACCTGAGAGATGGGGGGTTTGGGAGCAGGAGGTGCCGGCCTGCTCGGGGGTGTCCGCCGGGCCACGTCCCTCGGAGGTGCTGGCCCCGCCGGCCGCCCCGTGCCGCAGCTGGAGCTGGAGGAGAGGGCAGATGGCTGCTGCCTGCTTGCTTGGAACCCTGGAGCTTGCTGGGCAGGAGGTTTTGGCGGGATCTCAGGGAAGCCAATCACCTGTGCAGAAGACCCACAAACCCCAAGGGTTAGGTATTTCCACTTCACTTTTTTACACTGCGATACTTGTAAGGACCCGCATGAGGTCTGTGAGCCACAGTAGAAAATACTGCCTGCTACACTAGCATGTGTTGTTGTGTCTAGTGGACATTGATTAGGTAGATTGGGACAATTTGAGATCATGAATCAAAAATGGGAACCAAGAAAACAGAGTAATTCAAGCCCTACTGTGCTGCTTGCAAATAAACTCCAGGTTTGCCATTTCTACAGTTCTAAGAGGGGGATGTGACAGCAGAGGATCTACCAGGAGAGACGATCAGCTACACAGGCCTGGTCAAAGCCCAGGTCCTGCCCATAAGGAAATCCCTAAAAACAGGTACTACATTCAGCTCCCATTGACTTTCAGCCACATGTGATGTCTGTCTATTTTTTTCTTTAATAAAACCAGCCCCTAACTGCAGTGTGAGAGGGAACCACACCCCACATCTTAGGGCAGCTGCTTCTCTTCCCCAGGAGTTGGAATGTGACCTTGGCCCTACCTTCCTCTGCTGCTGAGGGGTTTTCAGCTTGAAGGCAGGGTTTGCATGCCCAGTTCCAGAGGTGTCACTGACAGTGAGAGAAAGAAAAGAGTGTTATTGCCTTGATAAATTTTTCTCCCTTTTTTTTCCTGTATTTTCTATTTTAATTTCACCAAAGTAAAAAAAAAAAAAAAAAAAAAAAAAAAAAAAAAAAAAAAAAAAAAAAAAAAAAAAAAAAAAAAAAAAAAAAAAAAAAAAAAAAAAAAAAAAAAAAAAAAAAAAAGAGAGAAGCAAATACTGACTATACCAAGAAACCCATTTCGTTACACTCCTCACAGCCTTTACAATGTCTCTTCTATCCTGGCACTGAAGGTGGGAGGGAGTGCAAGCAGACAAGGCACAGCACTGATAACTCACCTGAACTGTGGTGTCTTCTTTAGGGAGCAGATGGCAAATTTATTCCAGCATTTCAGATAATACAATAAAAACATGATTCCAATGAGAAGGAGAATGGGAGCCAGGACTGCAAGAGTTATCACAACTGCTGAAGAGCCTGAGGGCAAGAGAGCAGAGTTTGTTAAATGAAAATCTCTCTGCTCCCAATCTAACACAGGTCCTTCTGAAGTGGTACCATCACAGAATTGGTCCCACTCACCTTCAGGCGCGGGGGGACCACTGTCCAAGCTTCCTCCTCTCCCCTCCTTGTTGCAAAAGGGGGGGTCCCACCCCTGGTTGCAGTGACAGTTCTTGTTGTTATTGCAGACCTGGAGTAGGAGAATTCAGAGATTTTAGTGCCAGCTACTAAGAAACCTTCAAACTAAAACAAATTAGGCCGTTGCTGAATAAAACACTACAGAAGGAACTCTCATGGGCATAAATAGGGAGTTAAGTGCCTGGAAATTATGGTTTTTTTCAGGGAGTGAAAGTGCCTTTTACTGCCTCAGATATTCTCCCTTTCTCCAAAAGAAAAGGGTTCTTGAGCTGCAGTACCAATAACCTGAATTCAGGAGAAATGCAGCTTTTAGAAACACCTTCTCTTATCTCTAAATGGAGAGATACAAGCCTTCCTTTCACCCAGTGAAGATTTCTCATTGTTTAGGCCAAATAGCTTGAGCCATTCATATCTGTCTTTTCTTTCCATCCCGTGGGGGCACTACAGAGCAATTCGGGAAAAACTGTTCTAAACGCGATTTTTTACTGTGTTTTTCCTTTGGAGAATCTGACACATTTTTTCACTCAATCTAAACTGGGCCCAGAAGATTCCTCTTTAAGATTGCCCCTTCTTGTTTTTCATTCATTGCAATTCATATCCCTCCAGTAGACCTCCTTAAATCATATGTCAGGGGGAAGCTCATGGACCAGAAAATGCATCAAACAGGAAAGGAATGTGCAAATTAATAATCAAGAAGACAAAGTCTGGAGCAAACCTAAACATGGTATCAGAACTGAGCTGAACAACCACCCACAGAAGAGTGGCAGCCCATCCTGCTCCAGCCTGAAATGGAGATGAAAAGGAAGACACTTACTCCATGCCCATGGCACTTCTTGCTACAGCTTTCAAAATCAAAGATGATGGATGTGTTCTGGCAGCGACCCTCAAAGCAAACCTGCAGAGAAAGGATCCAAACACTCAGCATTAGTGAGTTTTGTACCACATTACTGCCTTGTGTTATTTTGTCACTCATGGGGTCCCAGACACCTTGGAAATACAACTAATTCCCTGGGCAGAACAACAGGCCATGAAGGTAACCTGGTTCCCAAGCAAACAGTTAATCCCTAAATCCCACCTAATGTGCATCAGAGGAGTGGGTGCTCTTCTGGCAATAACTTGGCTTACCTATGGCAAGTACCTGAAGGAGCTCTCACATGTCTTGATTTCCAGTTGTGTGTCTCACCTCTAAGCAAGACAACCTCAATCAAATAGCAAATCCCAAATGTAGTCCTGGCCCTGGACTTTATCTGGCAAGGACATAAGGCCTGTGGTGTGTTCTTTTCTCTGAAGCCTCTAAGACATTATTTTTCCAACAAATATAAAAATCTCCTAGAGAGGCATCGGACATGAGAAATTAAAGCCTTGATAACCGAAAAGCACACTCTGCGTGGAAAACTGGTATGCTGAACCCGCCCCCCCCAAGCCATTTCAGGCAGAGCTGTACCTACATGATGGCTCCCACACTTGGTTCCCGTCAGCACCAAGCCAGGATCCAGCATCTCCTTTTCCTCGCTGTCCGACCTGTACACGTGTGTCCCCCGGCACATCTGCGTGTTGACCGTCGTGTCTATGGCCACCGCGTTGGGCTGCAGGGGCTTGGAAGCGTAGCTCTGGCACTGGATCTTCCCACATTTGGCATCTCTGATTTCGGAGAGAGAGAGGCTAAAGTGATTATTTCTGGCTTGCTGGATGTTTTGCGGGCACCAGCTCCACACGTAAATTAAAGCAGCAGTGGTGAGTCATTGTTCGATGAGCAAGAACCGGCCCAAGCAACAATGTCTGATGGGAACTGATGGTACCATCTCACAGTCCCCATGGATGGGGGGTGATGTCCCCATGCCAACCTCAACAAAATCACAGTTAATACTAAGAAATTTTTGTCTCAGATAGAAAGCCACGTTTCATTTACGGTTTTAAAAATCCCCTCTTCTGTTGCTTTGGGGGAAAAAAAAAAAATCAACTCGATGCTTGAAAATGCAAAAGGCAGGAAAATGGTGAACTGAAAGCTTCAGCTTTAAGGGCTTTAAGTTCGACAAGGATGCAGCTGGATTCCCAGGAGGCAGAGGGAGGGGGTGAAACCAGTGCATGGATCAGTGTTATCTACTGGCCCATAACTTTGTAACATATAAAAACATATTCTCCAACGAGCAGGTCTTGGCTGCCACTCTGCTCTGTACCTGATCTCACACTTCCTGTAGTTCCCATAGATGTCCTTCCCACAGTTCCCATAGATGTCTCCAGCAGCATTAACCTTCTCAAAGCAGGCGTCTGGTGCTGGCCACGCTCCTGCAAGGAAGAGACTCCTGTGGCTGATTCCTGAGGAGCCTGGCAGCCCATCTCACCCCAGGCCAACCACTCAGTTGCTCTCTTTCTGGAATGCTTTGAGCATGGGAAATTTTTGCTGCCTTCTCCAAGTGAGTAAGGCAGGAGAAAAGGCTCCCCAGACTTTGCCACCGATAACAGGTGTGGGAGGTGCTACTGCCTTGCACGGGATGAACAACAGTAGAATGCCATACAAGGTTGCCTGTTGCCTTACCAGGCCCCCACAGCTGCACACACTGGTCCCTGTATGTGAGGCACATGCCACTGTAGCAATAGGCCCTTCCTCTGTCGCAGGGAGCCCCATCAATCTGGTAAGAGTTGGGGGGGCAAAAGGGTGACTCGCCAGTGCAGTATTCTGGGAGGTCACAGGGTCCTGACATTTCCCTGCAGAGAGTTCCTGGAGACATCAGCTGAAAAGAGACAATAAGGAAAAAAAAAATGGGAGTTAATGCTTGGCTCCTTTGTGGTGTCTGCACAATGTCTCCCTGTAGATAAGACAGCATCTTGCGTGTGTCACTTCATCCTCCTTGTCTTGGGTTTTTTGAGGTCAGCAGTGACTCATATAACCGTAATTTCATTAACTGGGTGAACTGCGTGGAATCAAATTAATGACTGGATCCCTTCCCTAGGTAGCAGTGAGATCATTCACAGATGCTGCTGGATCTCACGGGGACACTGATCCATCTCGCTCTGCCCTTGGGTAGGATCCAATTTGCCTGGACCACTTCTGACAGACGTTTGTGTAATCTGTTCTCAAAGCCCTCCCTGTTTAGGAAGTTTGTTCCAGTGTTTGCCTGTCATTTCTGCTGGAGACATTCTCCTAATGCATAATGTATGTCTCCCTTGCTCATGAGTTTACTCAGTTCATTCTTCTCCTGTCCACCATGCACATGGAGAACAAAGGGCATACCCAATTACATCTAGGAGGTTGTTCCAAGTCTTTTGTGAAGGGCATGACTCCAGGTGGATTTCCACACGCTCAGGATAGGTCAGTATGAGCAAGCCATCGATGTGCAAACAATAAGACTAAGAGAAATTATTGCCTATGTTCCATTTTTTACTTAATTTGCTGTCAAAGCTTGAGATCTTTGGCTCCAAAATTAGAAACATATTTTAACCAGCCTCTACAAAGAATGCTGGGATTTAAAATTATAGCAGTCACAGATATATACTTCTCTTTGCCAGCATTTCTTCAGCAAACACCTGAGCTAAAGGTGCAGCTAAAGCTGCACCTCAGAAAACAGGGTTTGGAGCCAAGACAGCCTCCAGGCTACACCCCAGAGGAAGTGTTTGCTCCAAGAGCTCTGTCTAGATTTCTTCTGGAGCCAAAGGAGAGAAATATTAACTCTGATTAGCCCCATCCCTAAGTGTCTGGGAGAGGCAGAGTGACTTCATTCCAACAGCATGCACAGCTCATCTAAAGTTATCACAGGAGCAAATTAAATTAGCCAGCCAGAAGAAAGGAACCTCACCAGTTTGACTGCAGTAGTAGCTGTTGTACTTAAAAGATCAAACCAGGAGAGGAGCTAACCTCTACTTGGCTATTTGCTCCCCTTTCCCCTCCAGTTTCCAGCCTCACACTTCTACCCCCATTATTCTCTCTCCCCTTAGGAAAACCCAGAGTTCCCACCTTGCACTGATGACAGCAGCTGCCGTGGGCACATTCAGCACCTGGCTTCAGGGAGCAGGTGCTGGCATCACAGCAGGGGTTGTTGCACTCCTGGAAGACAGGGAGATGCAGCAGAGTTTACAGGGCAGACGTGAGGCTGACACTGATCTGTTCTCATACGTGATGAATTACAAGCAAGCAAAGTACCTTCCTCCCTTCCACGGTGTGCTCATGACACACAGCACTGCACAACCATACCCTCTGATGGACTGCCTAGATACTATTGCTTGTGCTCATTGCACCTGGACAGTCTGGGCTGCTGGTTCCAGCTCCCTTTTCTCTTATTAGTCAAAGGATGGATTTGGAGAAGTGAGATGCAGTGCTAAGAGAAGCCCTGTATTTATCAGGAATGGAGCTGTAGATAATAGGAACTTATATATGAAAGTGTAACATCTGGAAGAATTCTTTCTGGACATCAGGGAGAACTTCTTCTCAGAAAAGGCTATTAAGTATTGGAATGGGCTGCCCAGGGGGAGTGGTAGTGTCACCATCCCTGGAAGTGTTCAAGAAACTACTGGACGTGGAACTCAGTGCTCTGGTCTAGTTGACAGGGTGGTGATCAAAGATTGGACTCAATGAATTTTGAGGTCTTTTCCAGCCTTAATGATCTGTGATCTAAAATCACTTTTTCTTCTCTTTTTTAAATGAACTTTTCATCTTCACCTCTGTTCAGCCCTGGATCACACCATCCCTGAGTTCTGGGTTGCATTGTACTACACACTGTGAAGTTGGACATGATATTGGACCTTGCTTTGCATCTACATGCAGGGAAAAGCTGATTACAGATCCCATAACTGTATTTGCAAAATAAGTAATAAAAACATTGTGTCCCACTAAACCCCAACTGGTTGGATCTGAACAATTGTTACCTCCAACTCTCCACAGTCACACTCCTCCCCATCTTCCAAGTAGCCGTTTCCACATTTTTTTCCACCATACATTTTCTTGGTATCTGGCATATTGGAGAGACACATGCCTCCACCAGACTGCAGATAATTCTCCAGCTCTCTTCTATTGCACTGGTTGAACACCTTGGGGAATGGGTGCCTGAACACAGACAGCAGAGAAAAACATCAAGACAGATCTGAGGAATGATTTAGGGAACGAGAAATGAGCACACAAATCCTGAGAAATGCCAAAGGACAAAATCTATGGAGTTGTGCTAAAGCAGATGGTGATTTCATGTTCCTGAATTACACTTGAAGATAAGGTGAGACTGCACTACAAGACTGTCTAGTAATAGAATGGCCTTAAAAAATTAACTTTATAGAACCAAAATATGCTGAGTTAGATTTGACTTTTGGCAAGCATGGCTGTCATTACCTGATCAGAAATAAGCTATGGCTTATTTCTAACTGCTTGAACAAGCCTTGGAATCCAGCACTCAGCCTGTGAATAACTGCTTGAACCTAACTGCTAAAAATGACATTTAATTTTTCCTTTAATTTAATAATTCTACAGCCTCACTTTGAAGAATGCATTTTCTGTTACATGAATTATTAATTTCTGTTCCTACAATGCCAGAACCTTGCACTCTGTGGATGACCATGCATGGGTATGTGCATGTTGTGTGCCTACTTGCGTGCCACTACATTTTCACTTCTCACATAAATGTTTTTTTCTTACTTAGAGGAAACCATGCACAGAAAAGAAGATATCTGTGGGAAAAAAACCTGTTCCAACCTTCTAAACCCCAAGGAGGAAGGCTTGAGGAAAAGTGGAATAAGGCTTTAATTGAATGGGTTTTTCTGACATTTTTCGTGAGTGAAATATGTTGTTTCCTCTTCCAAAATGAGCTATTAAATCCCCTGTGGGTTTCTAGAGTCACTCTTGCTTCCCTTTCTCTCAAAGCTGACTATTTGTTCCCTTTTAAACACAGGCTCACTGAAACTAAGGAGTATTCTTAAGAAAAGAGAAGAGGACAATTTTCCTTTTTTACCAGTCTAGAGCTCCACTTCTAAATGCTGCCAGGTGCCTGCATTACCTAAGGCCAAGCTCAGGCCTGAAGCCTACCCAGGCAGGAACCAGTTTATTGTGAATTTAGCAAATTGCTTCTGATCCATGATCCAGGGTTTGCCCAGCAGTATTTTCTCTGTAAACACACTGCCTCCAGCAGGCAGCAACAGACTCACCTTCAGTCTGCATTTCTAGTTCTTACTCCAGCAAGGCTCTTGTAACAAAGCCCTTTGCATTTCCCCACGAGACCACGCGAGATGAACTCACCCCGTTGCAGAAGCCATGATGCAGCCTCCATCTGCTGCAGGGGTAGTACAGCAGCCAGCTGAGTCGTGATTCATGCCAAAATTGTGTCCCATCTCGTGGGCAAGGGTAGCAGCAACACCAATGGCATTATCAGAGTGATCCTGTGCAAGGGCAAAGAGGCACGTCAGCATTTTACCTGTGCCTGTCCCGTGCACCTCTGTGCCAGTGGGAGAAGTGGCACTGCTCATTACTACATGTAGAAAATATCTACTGACAGTACTCCTGCCTATAAGCAGGTGAGCTGGAGAACTTCACAGGAAATATTTTCTTCCTGGGCTTTTGGAGACATCTATCTATGTATTCACTGCTGGCAAGAAACTTTATATTAGGTATTAGCCATTACTTACCATGTTTACTCCTCCTGACTGGAAGTCAGAGCACATGGCCATCACGGGAGCCAAGCCTACCGTGGTACCTTTGAAGGGCACACCCCTAAAATCAACCCAGAGAGACCATGAAATGGCACTGAGGCACTTGAGAAGGCAGGCAGAGAAATACACCCTGCAGTGCACAGCTTCATAGATAGACCCAGTGTCAGGGGGACACGTTGTCTTTAGTAGTATGTTCAAGTACAGGACATCACAGCAGAGCTACAAAGCCTTAAGATCTGTTTTTCTTGGACCATTGCTTTGTTTAATGGGCCAGCCAGACGATCCTATTTTTTATAATGGTCTGGTGCCAAAAAAGTGCTCCTGCTGAGCTTTGCAACAAGCACAGAAAAGACTGTTTCTGGATCCTTAGCTGAGTACTGTTTGTGAATACTTAATTTACCCTAAGCATGATATTTGGCAGCTTGGGATTCAAGGATTTGATAGAGTACTAGGTAACACCTTTGAGGTGCAGCCATGCTCAGCTCCTGCCTGGGGAGCTGGAATTCTGCACCATCCCTGACAGCATGTCTGAAATGGAAGCCCTGGATACTGAGCTCAGCACATGGCCAGGTGAAGACAAAATACAGTAAAGTTAAAGGGAAAAAACCTCAACCAAACAAAACAAGAGAAAAGGCAACGTATCTCTGCATTTCAGTCCTAGAGGTCCTCTGGCTACTATTTTCTGGTAGATGAATTACCATAGAAGAAGTAATGAGATCTGAGAGTTGCTGCAAATTTTTTTCTTCCAATGACGTCTGCATTACTGGCCCTAATGAGATCAGTGGACCATCAGCCATCAGTCACAGGCCATCAGCTCCCAGGGCTGGGACCCTGTGTCTCAGTGTGATGAGCTAGGAATGAGTGCCTTCCACAAAGGGCTGAGCTCCCCTTTACAGGTCTTGCTTATGGTTTGGATTTTCTTGAAATTGCCCATGTAGCTGTGTCAGATCACGTGCAGCCGGTTGTGATACACAATAATGGTCATGCACTTTGAAGCACTTGTATTGAGACCCCTGCACAGCCCAGGACCTCCACTCTTCCTAAAATGGTTGTGTTCTGGGGGCTGGAGCTGAATGCTAGCTGAGCAGCCCCTACATAAATCTACCATTCTGAATCTTAGAACAATACGATCTTACAAAGTGATTTTCCACCCACTCAACCCACTTGTCAGAAACAGGAGAAATCAACTTACGTGATTAGTTGGGCGTTATCGTGTTTTCTGCGCACCCTCTCTTTGCTACTCCAGGCCAGAAAGGACTTCAGGGTGGAGTAGGGGTTCTCAGTTACGTCGCATTTATTCCAGTTGCTCCAGATCTCCAGCCCCACTAAGGCAATCCGGATGTTCATGGATCGGTAAAACTAAGATAGAGAAAAGAGATCGTAAAATAAGCACCACGAACTTATTTTACTGTGTTTTAAATCTTGAATATATCCCCTGCTAATTGATACTAGAAATCCATATGTCCAGAGGAGGTGCTCCCTCTGGAGATGCATTGCAACTTCGTGCCAGAGCTCTGCAGAGAGAAATGTGCAAACACCCACAAACCTAAACTTGACTGTAATAGAGACATCGAACTTTCATTTTTGAGTGAATGACAGACATAATATAGAGAACAAAGACTGGAGACTGACACCACATTTTATCTTTAGATGTGTCAAAATTCCTGAAAAAAGGAAGGAAATAATCTGCTGCCCACACCAAGTACAAACAGGAGAAGTATTTATGGGTAGCAGCGTGTAGGGAGTGGTGGAAAGAGTTTAAGGGGAGAAGGGGAGTGTGAAGGGAGTAAACCTGAAAAGTAGGAAAGTTTACTTCAGCAGCACTGGGTAACACTGCAAAAACGACCTCTGAAGGCTCCTTCCAGCTCTACTTCCCAAGTTTTCTGCCATTTCAAGTGAATACATTAGTCCCTTGTCTAAAAGCATTACTTAGGTAACAGACATAATACAGAGATGTAGTAAAACACAAGATGTTATGTTGGCTCCAAGGTAAGGAATGGAGATTCCCCCACCCCATTCTTGATGTCCAGCAACACAATTGTTTGGCAGATGCTCTCCACTCCCCAAGCCACTTGGGAGAACTGCCAAAACATTACTTTCCCTCCCAGGAAACAAGTCTTCCTCTGTCACAATTAATTCTCGTATTTCATGATCTGGGCCTTGCTCTCCTCATTTTACACACACCCAATCTCACCTTATCTACGTAATTAGCAGTCTCCACCAATTTAAGCCTCGTTGCTTCAATGCTGAAGTGATGCTTCTGAAACTGAACAAAACCAACATGTCAAGCAGCACAAAGGCAACCAGAAAGAACTGAAATGTGTTCAGACAAGTCCCATTACTCTGAGAACAAGAAGGTAACTACGAAGTGAGGCCTGAAAGTCTCCCTTCATTGTACATCTGATTGTAAGCCCACCTGTACATGTAAATATAGAATTCATCCCTGGCACCCCACTGCAGTGATGTTAATCAAGCAGTGGCAGTAACACAGTGGAGCAACCCAAACTCATCAGTGCCCCCAGAGCCAGAGACTGACAAGGAGCTGAAAAAGGTGCCAGGTAAAATGTGTGGTAACCTGACTTCATCTTTGAGGACAAGGCTGCCAAAGTGCTCATCACATCTCGCTCATCCAACCAATTTGCCCGTTTAAATCACCTGGCAATTAACGAGTTAATTTTAGCAAACTGTTTGATTCAAAGGATTACATTGGCAAAATGTTTGGATTTTTGTTTTACAGATGACAAACCCTGGGAGTTTTCTTCCATTGGGGGACACAGCAAAGTAAGGGCAGTTAATGACAACAACGTGAGGGTGTCTGCCCCAGCCTATCTAATCAAAAATGCTGAACAACATATGGCAGTTCCTGTGTTTTCTCAGTTTCCCTGGTGTCCTGTTGCCTAATAGAGAAACCAAAATAGGTTCTGCCTCTTTAGTTTTGTTCAGACTGAATTATAGCCCCGAGCACTGCGTGGCTTTCCCTACTGGAGTTTCAAGTTGTAAATTATGGATAGGACCAGCCTGACTCCCGTCTGTGCAGGAGATTAAACAATCAGCAAAACAGTGTGTGGTTTGCACTGTCAGTAAGTGTGTCTGGCATGGTGTCCAGGCTGGGGATGTGGAGGGATTGCTGACTTCACTCAACTTCTTCCAGACCTATTATGTGATCTGGAGCCTTAAAAATGTCTATTTATGTATCTGCTACCAGCTCAGAGCAGAGCACAATCATGGTTATCTTCTCTAGAGATTAAGTGTGCTGCAGAGTTAGAAGCACATCATGTCTGGAAACCCCCAAGTTCCCCTATGCTGAAGGCAGTCTCTCCCACCAATAACCAGGACCAACTACTGCTGCCCTGGGAGGCCAGAACTGACCCTCCTCCCTCTCCCAAATCACAGCCTGCACCTCTCTCCTGGGCAACAGTGGCTGGTGGTGGTGGCAGAGGGGTCATGGCTGCTAGGACAAAAGTGACCAAGACACAGCTCTCCCTGACTGCTGGTGAGGGTGGGAGCATTGGAATGGCAAGAGGAAACCTGCTGAGCTCCAGCTGCCCTCCCTGCCCTGGGGGATGCTGCAGGTGGGATGGTGCTCCACTGGTATAAACTTGATCCCATTTCTTACCTCTGCATAATCAGCCACGAGCAGGAGCTCCACGTACTTTGTAGCCTGCAGAGTGTCCCGTTTCACCTGCAGGAGCAGCAAGAGAGGTTATTCTCCAAGACGCCCCAAGAAACTCTTCACAAAGCATATGCACAGGTCATTTTTCCCAGTTTGTTTCTCACTAGCCGTTCACCCGACCCCATCACACACAGGAACCTCCAGATGTGATTGACTTAGAGCAACCAAGTATCACAAGTCAGTTTAGCTACAGCAATTGCCCACGTGCCTGTCCTCAGCCCACCCCTTTGCTCCTGCATTGGATGCAGAGATTTGTGCAGGAACAGCTACAGCCCACAACAGTCCCCAACACTCATTTATTTCCCTACTGGAGCTGCTATTTCACAACCAGCTTGCTACAAACCCTCTTGAATATTCTCCTTGACTTCACTTTCTGAGTCACTCTCCCAGAGAACAGCAGGCTTGGAGCATCATGCATGGACCCAGGCTGAGGCCCCTCACCCTCTGGCGTGGTGGTTTCATCCCAGTTGTGAAGTCCCTGAGCCAGTCTTCAGCTGCATCCCCGGTGTCCTGGTAGCCACAGGCTCCTCTCTGCAATCTCAGGTTGTCCACCCTGTAAATCCAGTGCTGGTTTGCGCTGTTGGGAGCTGGCTCCAAGATGTAGCTGGAATTGCTGCTCAAAACGATAAGTCCTCTGTTGAAAAGGGAAGCAATAAAAGGGAAAGTTAATTACTATCACAGACACTGGAGACAAATCCTTCTTCTGCTGCTGCTGAATTCCCAATTGACCCTGGCAAGACACTTATCTTTACCAGGCCAGTCAGTTCATTAATAAAAAGGATAGGAATATTTTGAGTTCAGAGGGGGAAATCCCTGAGCTTCCATATATTAAAATGTATTCAGTGGGCCTCAGACATTAAGGGACTGTTGGAGTATGTGCTGTAACAGTGCTAACCTGAGAAGTACTGATTTTTTTCACAGTCGGTTTTTTTAGGGGCGATAGAAGAAATTTGCCTCTAAAAGAACTGACCTGATAAATGTGAAGACTTTATTTGTCAACAGAAAAAAGAGAGTTTTCTCAGTCAAGTGCACATAGCCCGATGGTTCTGGTTTTCTCAATGAGCATGTTACAGCCAGGAAAGCTGGAACTCTGTGTTTGATGCCCTCTAGAAGATGTGTGGCTCAATGGGCAGCACACCTCCCTGCGCAGGCTCAGAGTGAGAACAGCCACGTGTGCTCAGCTCCTGTGCCTCCCCAGAAGTTTTCTAACAGTGTCATAGAGTTGCCAGCAGACATTGACAACTCAGGGATGCAGGAACCCTGCTGCTTGGGCACAGTAGACACCTCTGTCCCTCTGCAGCTGGAAGACACAGCCTAGGAAAACACAGGTTGACAGAAGCACAGCACGGCACACCTGCGACTGCTTTTGCTTTTGGATTATTTATTGCAAGCCACAGGTGGCTGCACTGTCATGTTTATCTCACTGGGCTCTCTGGCCTGTGCTACATTCACTGAAGATGTCTCAGGTTTGCTTTGGCCCAGGCTGTTTCCTGGCTGGAGCCAGTCCCATCAGCACAGCTTCCAATCAGCGCTCCAGAGCAGATGACCACTAATGCCAATAAAGCCCGTGTGATATTTTGGAAACAAACTCTGAGCTGGTGCAAATGAATGCAGCTCCTTGGTTGCAAGGAACCACTTCATTTACTCCTGGCTGAGGACAAAAACCCCTCTTCCTGCCACAGACTCCATCACTGCCAAAGCAAAGTTTTCTCGTACACAACACGCACACACAACGCTGGCACCACCCAGGGAGAGAGCAGAGAGCAGGGCTGACAACCCAGGAGGGAATTCAGACTTAGAAGAACTTTGCCCCAAAACACAAACTTGCCAGTTGTGAAAGTCTGGGAGAAGGAGCTGGTTTCTGCATTAGTGTAGAGCATTGGGCTGGGACACAGTGAGTCCTGTCCCTGCCTGTAACAGATACAGCCCTGAGTCATTAACAAGAGCATTTTGCTCCAGTGGACTCTTGAGCTGAAAGTGATTGCAGCAGCCCAGGTTGCCGGCACGCAGGGGGAAGGGGCCAGGAGCTGGTCAGGAGGCCGTGGTTATTAATGACACCCCAATTTCTGCATTTTCCCCAACATGCTCCTTTTAACGCCCAGGTCTGTTGGCTGGGTGGCCTTTGAGAACAGTTTTATCCACACGGAGAGAAACAGGGCAGCCAGACCACTGGGGAGCAGAGCTCTGGTGGCAGCACACCAAGGAGCAGGGCAGAGGCATTCCTGCAGCTCCAGGAACACCACCAGGCACTCACCGCAGCCCTTGGCACGTGCTGAGCGCGACGCTGGAGTGCTCCCGGCCCCGCACCACCCCGTGGTAGAAGCAGTGGTCCTGGAAGGCAGAGGGAAGCAGGGTTGGCAATGGAGTTCTTGGGATGGACACGAGCTATATTTAGGCATCGCTGAGTCCCGTGCGGGCCCTGCCAGTGCTCCAGTAATTGTCCTCTTTCCGCTGCGTTTGGCAGCTGATTGTCATCACTAAATCTCTGTAACTCTGCATCGAAATGTGGCCTTTCAGCTGCCATGCGTGGCCTGTGCCAGAGCATCAAACAGCTCCTTGTTGCCAGTAAAAACTGAGAGCTTTGAATCCCCGGGGAAGCAACTCAGATGGCTGCAGCACTAAGGCCGACCCAAAGCTTTCTGCCCTGTAACAGGAGCTGCCTATCGATGGCAGCTGGCCCTGGGTCAGGCCCCAAAGGACGTGACTTCAGCCCCACAGAGGGTGACACCACGGGCAGTGGGGGAGTAAGTCCCTGTCTTGGGGCTCCCGGCGAGACAAAGACAGCCTCTGGCAGGGACAAGGAGGCTTTGGGGCAGAATCGCCAACGTATTCATCATATCCCTTCCCCTCACCCCAGGGCAGCGTTAGGAAAGATGATCTCATGGGGATTTTATCTCTTATTTTTGCTTCACGACCAATGTACATCTTTGTGCTGCTGCAGCAGAGAGCCAGCCAAGGCCCGTGTGAGATGGGAAATTTATGGGACTTTTACTGAACAGCAGCCAGCTCACAGGGGCTTGTTTTTCCAAAGGCTGGGAAGGTCCCCAGCATGGAGTGCCCAGTGGCAAAACTAAAAGCAAGAGGATGAGCAGCGCGAGGAAAAAATGATTCCCCAGCACCCAGAGAGAGGGGAGCAGTGCTGGCAGCTGACCTTGGCTCTCATAACAGAGCTCAGCAAAACAGCAAGATGTTTTTACCATTTTTGGGGGACGGAGCAGCTTTCTCACTGGAACCTCCCAGGTCAGAAAGCCGGACTACCCTCCCCTTCAGCTTAAAGCTGTGGGGACCTGTGCACTCAAAGAAAGGCTCTGCAGGAAGAACCTCCCCCATGTCTCTGAGCCCCCTGCCTGGTCTCCCCCTCAGCTGTGGGAAGGAACATGCTCTGCACTCACCGTCTGAGTCAGGGGGGTGGTCTGGGCTTGGCCAGTGTGGCTGTAATGGGTCTCAGTGTAGCCTGGTGCAAAGAGGTTTCTGCAAAAACAGCAGAGGGGGAGAAAGAAAAGGAAAAAAAAAAAAAAAAAAAAGCCAGTTAGATCTTTCTTCAGGCATGGATTTGTGCTTTGTAGGGGTGCTAGAAAATCAGCTAGATCCAGCTCTTCCTGCAGTCAGTGTAAATATTCCTGTTGCTGTGAACTACTGCTATGGACTCGAGGCAGTCACTCTTTCCTGCCTGCAATGCAAAACCAACTGCAGCAGCCTGTGAGGGCAGGCAGGTATTCACAGGACACCAGCTGTGCTGTATCTCTGCACTCTGCTCTGGGAGATCAGCAGGTTTTGCCTGCCAGGCCCTTGTTAGCACGCTGTCCCCAGGGAGCAGTGGCAGCTCCTGGTGGCTCCAGAGTCACTGCAGGACCGTGCCACAGGCTGTGCTGCCCGTGCAGAGCACACTGTGATGGCACAGGGTCAGGAGGTGGAAGCACAGCTGACCTTGCCACATCAATCTACATGGCCTGGCAGGAGCTGAGCACTTCTCAGGGAGCACATCCGCTTCTGAAAGGGTGCAGCAAGCCATCTAAGTGCTCTTTCAAGCCATTTATTGAATTAAAACAATAACAGAGAGCCTGTCCCTGAGTTCAATTAGGCATCAAGATCCAATTGCAACAGCTGCAAGTGAACAACTCAGTTTTTACATGGAAACTTTAAAAACAAACAAACAACCAAAAAAACACAAACAAACAAAACCCCACAAAACACACACACAAAAAACCAAACAAAAAGCCCCCCAACAAACAGAAACCCAACATCATCACTGACCCCTAATGGGCACAAGTCTCTGCAATTTCCTCTCTGTTGCCAAGTTATACCCCAGATATACTGGGATTAGATTCAAAGCACCAAGTCCAGCCTAACAAGCTCACCACAGGCCAGTTCAGGACACATTTGGGCACTGGTGTGAGTTCTCAGCTCAAATCCAGACTGCCTCCAGTGCCCAAATCTGAGTACAATTATAAACCAATCCGCATCTGCATTTTAACTTCTGCCCAGAAGCCAATGCACATCTTTGTTCCAGGAAAATGCTGATTCCTGAATTTGAATTTGTTCATGTCATCCTCATGTACACAATATTCTCCCTGTCTTCAGCCCAGTATCAGACTAAAAGTCTATAAAAGGAGCTCCTGTGCACTGAATAGAAAGCATTTTGATTTTGCTCCAGAGGAAACAGCCTTCTCCTTCTTTTTAAACATCTGCATTTGCTAAACAGTGATGTAAAAAAGTACAGCAAGTCAAGCTCTGGGCCAAACCAAGAAGGTCATATCCTGTGTCCATCTCAGCAGTCATAAATGTAGGTTTAAAGCAGTCTTTTAAAACAATAGCTTGACTTCCAAAGATTTGGAAAAGGATCACAGAACATGCCCCATCGATGAAACACACTTCTGCAGCAACCCCACGGTGCTGTCAGGCCACCAGAGTGCCACATTTGCCATCCACGAGGATGCCACATGCACCCTGGTCAATGCATTACCAGATGCAGCTGCAGCTCAGCCCTTCAACATCCTTGTTTAATGCATTCCATGCACCAGATTTTAGAACTATGAACTGCAAGAATGTAAGGGGGAAAAAAAGTTTTCTTCTTTTCTTTGCCTGATTTCTTTAGGGTAGGTGAAGAATCAGGAGCAAACCCTGAGATTTTTCCATCTGCCCTGGCTTTTGGTATGTGGCAGTCAGATCTAATCTACCTTGAAAGCCTCTCTGTTTAAATAAGGAATTGGGTGCTTGTGACATCTAATTAAATTAGGTCAGAACGACAGGAAACTGAACCTTTCATCAAAGTGTTTGAAAGTGCTTTGCCCATCTGGCATCCACACCTGAATAAGTACCGATGGCTTAGCGATAGACAAAACCCTGTGCCACTGTTGTGTTTGATAGCATTTGATGTCAGGAATACAACAGCTTTCATCTCCACTTCTAAAGTTCAGCATAGCCCAGAAAAGCTAATTTTGCCTCTTTCTGATGTGTTAATTCTCATCACTAAGTGCTGTCAGAGATCAGAAGGTGAGCTTGCTGCGTTCAGCTATCCCAGGTCTGTAAACTGAAGATAAGCACCACAGCACCATCCCACAGAACATAACTCCCTTGATCTCCCTGACTGCAGCATGAGGGTGCAATAAACAAATATTTAATCAACAGATTGCATTAACAAGGAAATTGTTTTGAGCAGTATCAGGTATCTGGTCTGTGTCAGGAGAGCAGACAGTAAACCAGTGTGTGTGTGTGTGCTCTTACAGCCAGACACCAGCTCATGGTTTACAGTAGCTGAGGCTCTCCACAGCCTGCTTGTCTCATTCTCAAACAAGCATGCTTATGTTTTCTTCCTGCTCCTTTATTCTTGGAAAGCATTTGCTATGAATAGCTATTTTATCTCTCCTCCAGTACCAGCCCTAAGACTCCTCAGTGCCATGACTCCTGTCCAGCCCCAGGGCACTGCTGCCCAGCCCTGCTGCTGAACTGAGCTGTGCTGAGCACCACAGCCCAGCACACCAGATTTCAGGGCACACAAGGTGTGTGCACATCTTTTCCTATCTTCAAACTCAGGCTCTGGCCCCTTCTAGAGTAGATTAAGGAGCTGAGAGCTCTGCCTGAATCTTTAGGGATGCTTACACAGCTGCTGAAGTGAAAGTCTGTGTCATCTCCATGTTACAACTTTCAAGCCTCTCTCCACCAGCTGAGTCCTACCCTACACCACAGGCTCCCTATGAGAAGTCCAGTTTCTTATTCTGAGCTTGAAACAGTCCTGTTTTGAAGAGAGTTCCCAGCCCTTAATTCAGGGGAGCCCTGGGGTTCTTGCAGGACTGCTAGGAAGGGCTGTCACAGTGGATTGCACAGTGTGTGGTGAGGAGGGCAGTGAGGAAAGAGGAAAACAACAGGACATCTTGCAACACCCTTGGGGTCCTATCTCACTATGAGCCTGTTAGAGTTCATTCCCAGCCCAACTCACTTCCTCAGCTAGCACCAAACTGTAAATAAACAGCAAACAAGCCTTCTTGCCATCTCAGAGTGCACCAGAGTTACCAGCCAGTCTTGACCCTCTTCTCCATCTATACCAGCTGTTGGATAAACAGGAGAGAGACATGCATACCCCAAAACCTCATCTGCCATCATTTCAGGACAACACCGCTGCCAGGCTGAACAGCTGATTTCAGGGGAGCTCAGCCCGGCAAAACACTGATGGAACTGCTTGACCATTTCCAGAAGAGCTCATCTCCTTGATGAATGAAAGGAAATTCTGGAAAAAACAGCACAATTTGATTCTTTCTTCTTGGTTACATTACATCTCTCAGTGACCCCTTCTCCAGCCACTCACACTGAAACTGCAAAAGTTTGGATGCAAAATAACATCACCTAAAGGCTTCTGAGACCCAGTCAGACAGCTGGCAGATCACTTAGCCCATTTTATCTTCCTAAAAGGCAGCACAGAGTCCCTCATTAGAGGAGTTATCAGGACAAAGAGTTGATGAAGTCAGAGGAAAACCTGGTTTGGGGTGGGAGTACTCTCCTTTGCTAAACCTCGACAGCAGCTGCAGCCTATCTGAGGCCAGGGTAAGCTACACAGGGGCCCTTAGGATGGTCTAGAGAATCCCTCATACCTTTGCAATAGGGACCAGCTTTTGTCAGGATCAGTCAGTCCCCAAGGTCCAGCTCAGCATCCAAGTTCAGGGTGGAATAGCCTGCTCTTGGCAGGGTTTGTTCCCCGGAAAGCTCTGGGAGCCGGGTTAAACACAAGCACGGAAGCCAAACGAAGGAAGAATGGCTCGGTTCCATAATGTACAGATGGCTTGGGACTGTTTCTGCTGATGACCGACATGGAGGGATCTTGGTCCCGCTCCAGCCTGTCAATGATATCATTGTTTGACACAAAGCCCTCCTCCCTGTGCTGCTCCCTGGAAGGGCCCTGCCTGCAGAGCGGACAGGACATGGCAGCCTGGCTCTGTGCTGAGGGAGGTCACATACCTCACTCATGAACTGATGGTTTTGCACAGGAGAGACAGGAGGAGGGTACAGGGCTTTCTTGGCAGACAGCTGCCCCTGTGGCACTCCTGAGGATGGTGCAAGAACAGGCCTCCAGCTCATCTGGCCACTGCTGAGGAGCAGAGGAGCAGCAGGGGGAGAGGGGCTGCACGGCACACCCAAATGCTCCCAAAAAACAGCAGAAGGAAAATTGAGGCCCTTCTTGCATGACCATGTTCACTTGAGGGAGTGCACTTTTCCCAGCTGCTCTGGAGAACCTCACCCCTATTTTCCTGATAAATGAGAGCAGTTTTCTGTTGCCTGTGAAACATCACTCGTTAGCACAAGCCTGAGGGGCTCAGAACCCTCCCTCCCAGTGGACCACCATGAATGTGCTCAGTTCCACCAGCCAGAGATCACCCACGGGCACCCAGAGGGCCCTGGCAGCATTCTGGTGCTCTTGCTAATTGGAGCAAGAAGGATTTTTTTATAATTTGGTCCCATTAGCAATCTTGTTTGGGTTCATTTTTACAGAGGGGCTGGTCTGCATGGACAGCTGCCAATTTAAAAACACCCAGTAGTATCTAGGAGATACATGTTTTTTATTTCTTCCCCCAAACCAAAAACCAAATGGTCCATGAAGCTCTTGTGAGAAACATCAACATTAATTTTTCAGTCATGGGACCAAGAAGAGTGAAGCCTTCAGTCTCTTACATCTCTTTCCCTGTCCCTTTCCTCAAATCACAATAAATCTGTCCAGCCAGGCTGCCAGCATCTGGGGGTGGAGGGAATTGATTCTCCCAAGAAACTTTAGACATCATATTTCCATCTACAGTTTGTGGTCCCACTCCATTGTCCCTCAGCAGGATCCAAGTAGGGTAAGAAGGGGAATTTGAACTCTAACCTCCCAGTCACTTAAGTGTTCCCTAAGGCCAGAATTTATTATCAAAAAAACTGAAGTGACCCCAACTTGAACATGACCAACACACGACCTATGACAACATGAGCAGGCAGGTCTGCTTTCCATATCCATCACTAGTGGGAAATGGGAGATTTCAAGTCTCTGGAATATTTTCCAGTCAAAACCTGGCACTTCATAAAACCAGTGAAATCCAAAATTTTTTTCTTGGTGAGTTCCATCCAGATGAATCCTGGAGCCCTTAAGCTCCCTTCCTCAAGAGCTTTTGCTAGGAACATGCTTATTGTGCAAACACAGCAGTTTGGAAGGAAAAAGTGTCTTCCCAGCCACTGAGATGTAACTAAACAAATCATTTTTAAGTTCTTGAAAAACACCACAGTCCAAAGACTCTCCATCCCCTTTTGCCATCTGCATCATCTGTGACATTAACTGTGTAAATCATGTTGAAGGACCCAAGCAAGATTTGTCACATAGCCCCTCAGCTTACCAACAGGAACCATAAAAGTTGCCCAGAGAGGAAAAAGGAAATAAAGTAAATGGAAAACTGGCTGATAATGTGTCAGTGCACAAAAGATTTAAACGGCTCCACTTCCTCGTGTCTTCCTCTCTGCCCCACAGAGAGGAATCACTGAATAACCCAAGGGAATTAGGAAGGCTGAAAAGTAGCTATGGCTTTCCAGGTCCCACCCCTGCTTTCCTAATGACTTCAAGAGACAGTAGAGCAGGATAAACTCAATTTCCCTCTTTTACACAACCCTTACCCCCTCCCCACAAAGGAAGACCATTATACACTGATGATGTGTAGCCCATCAGTGGAATAATCTCATATATCCTTCCTGCTCGGAAATGGGCAGCAACTTCGCCTCTTCCTCACTCAGTTGGTAGGGGAGGTCTGGGAAATGTGCAGAAGCAGGAAATAGTGAAATACAAGTGACACAGTTCTCTTACTGTACTGCTGAGAGCATCAAGTGGGGTGGGAGTGATTGTCCCCTACTCAGGTGGGGCTAGAAGAGATTGGGAATGATGCCACTTCCTATCAGATCCAGTTGCCTAGGGAAAAAAAAAAAAGAACACCTATCTGGATGGCTCCCAAGGTCAGACCAGATGAGCTCAAGACTTCCTCTGCAGTGTCCTCAGCCAGTTGCTGCACATCTCCTCTGGGGCTTTGCCACCAAGTGCCCCTCGCCATCACAGCTGCTGAGGGCAGGCAGCATCCAAAATAGGCAGCTAAAAATCCAGGCTGCTCACAGGATTCACTTGCAGGCAGGGACATCCCCTGGAGAAGCCTCCACTACCCTTGGCAGCTGAGAGGGCCTTTCCCAAGTTCATTCTTCCCATGAGAGACACAAAGTGGAAGAGAAAAGAGGGAGGGAAGTCTTGTTGATACGTTTCCTGAACTCAGGTTAGAAGACAAATTCCATGCAGGTTTCTGCTGTGCAAATATGAGCTCTCCACTAAGAAAAGGCTCACACCAGGCAGTGCTGCCACACACATTGAGAGCCTCTCAGCATTCCCTCCCTGTTTGGCTCAAAGCTGCTTTTTATTAACAAATGCAAATGCCTTTTACAAAAAGTCACTTTTCATCCAAGGTTTGCAACTCAGATTCTTCCGCTCCTAAGCCCCAGCCAAATTTAAATCTGCTTTATAGGCATCTCTCCATATATTTGTTGTTTGTGCAGCTTTGAGCTTTGCAATCCCGCAGCTGCAGGACATGGTTTTGAGTCATTTAAAACAAGCCCGAGTCGTTTGGGGGATATACTTTTGTCGTTATTCAGAAATATTAACTAGTGTCATGAACTCTGCTTGGAGCTACAGTGTGGTTCTGCTTTCTTGTCAAAATCCCAGGCAGGAAATAATGCAATATTATGCTAATGCAATAACTGTGTTTGTAAATATATGAAGCCCAAATGCAGATCTGTGATGAGCTTATTACAAAACACAAGGTTGTGCCCAGCTCTGAAGCAAGATATGCAGTAATTCCTGTGTTTCACCTCTGTGGATGAACACAATGTCCTTTTCATATGGAATATGAAATCATAGGCTTGGTGTGAACATTTCTTCCACATACTGAAACCAGCACGTTTCTTCCAAAGCTAGTACGTCCCAACCAAAGCTGTACAGATTATGACACTTCCCCCACTTTTCAAAGCAATCTCATCAGCTCTGTCTCTCCATAAGGAGAGCGGTGAATGCGTAACAAGGGTGCCTAATCCCCCAAGAACATCACTTCGAGCAGTGTTAATAGCTTGGCAAATCTCCTTTCTAGCTTTGGGAACCGTTGGGTAAATCATACCCCAACCAAACCCAAATTATGCAATCATTTCATGCTTTGTTTGAGTGATGGGAGTCTGGGATGTGGATACAAGAGTAAAACAGGGGCCAGGCAGGTGTGTTCACACCCCTGTCATGCGTCCAGGAACAGAGCTGGAGCACAGCACCAACCTTGGTAGCCAAGCTGGTTTTCCAAATCTCCTCTCAGCTGGAACAGTTAAATGACCCAGAACTCTGGGTCTTATTTTAATTTTAAAAGTCTTTCTCGAAGTTGCAGTTCTCTTGTGCCCACTTCCAGTGGACTCAAAATCGGGAGCAGAGGAACAGATAGACTTTAGACAACTTTGAAGGGACACTTCCCACTTGGAGGATTTCACTTTCTCTCCCACCGTCTGGGTACCCAACAAACTCTTCACAGAAGTCCTGGATGCTGCAATTACTCAGTACCCCAAAGCTCAGCTAAAATCTTGGGCTTCCCTGCAAGATCAGCAAGTGCACTAATGAGCTTCTGGGGGTTGTGGAGCAACTCCAGTCTGGGAACCTGAGGAGCCACACACTTCAACAAGGAAAAGCTGTTTGTCTTCACTTAGAAGTGGTCTATCAGCATCCACAGGGCTCCCAGGGACGACTTCATCATTCCACTTTCCATCTGAGTGTCTCTAAATTACTTCTGCACCTTCACATGCCTCTGAAAAGTGGAGCCTCTCCACTAAATCAAACTCAGACTTGCATTTTGGCACTGCATCATCATCTTTCTTGAGCAAAGACTTTGGGCCTGGCAAGACTCCCTCGTGAAGCACTGCTATCTATGAATCATCTGCTTTTGCCACAGAAAATAAAAAATGAATGAAAAACGAAAAAATAAACACCTCCAAACCCCTTGCTGTATTTCACCAGCCCTAGCAAAGCGATCCATCCCGCAGTGGAAGTGTGTGCACAGGCTTAACCCTGTGTGTATACATCTCAATGAATGAAAATGCACTTCAGGAAATAAGCACAATAGAAACCTTCTATTATTGTAATTCTGTTTACTAACACCAGCAATGAGCTTTTCTGTGCTGGAAATAGCATGGCACCGCTCCCGAGAGGCACCTGGAGGCTACGTCAACATGCTTGGAGCACAAATGGATTAACTCAGCGAGGATCCTTTCTCTTGCCAGCTTCCACTGTGCCAGAAATATTCACCTCTGCATAGCAACTGCAGAATAAGCAAGACCTGACAGCTCAGGAAGGAGACCCCCAGCAGCATCGGCTGCTTCCAGGTTCAGTTCAGAGCCTGGCTTGGTACCACTGTCATCAGCAACAGCTATTTCTCCTGTGTTAGATAGGACTGAGTTAGCAGTGCTTATGGTGCCTGGTCTCTATTTTCCCAGCTGAGAGATGCCAAAACACACAGAATTGATAGCTGTTTCTGTTTAGCTCTACACAGGTGCATGACTGCCTGTCAAAGGCACCCTGCTTTTGCAGCACTGAATCTCTCCATAGCTTATGTGGCTTATTACAGGAAACACCTTTTAGGATGTATTTGCCTTCCATCAGCCATGGATTTCAGGCTTTACTGTAGACAAGGCTAAGAAAAACTTGGTTTTCTTCCAAGACACTCTGAATATCATTTAGGTTTATGCACTGCCATCAGAACTAGTGCAAGACAGAACCTCTACAGACAGGCTTATTGAGCTAAGTTTGCAGCTGCTCTCCCACCACTGGAAATTAATATACTCACAGGGCAGAGGGGCTCTGGGGCAGCATCCAGACCAGAACCCTTCTACCTACTTTAATCTCCTGCATCTTCAGCTGAATTAAATATGCATCACGCCCTATGATACCACACAGCATTGCTGTCTCATGCCTGTGAGAAGGCTGCATTTCCCCTAATGAAAAAGCAATTTTTCAGTCTACTTTAGCATGAAGGGCACTAATGGAATTGAAACTGTCAGACCATTTCTCCTAGGAAGCAGAGCAGGACCTCTTTGGATCACAGCAAATGAAATCCTCGTTAGAGTCACACTGACTCCAAAGCACGGAGCCATTTGGTAAATAGGGCGCTTCATATCAGCAACATTTTCTAGTTAATGTAGTAAGAATTATGATGCAAAAATAAGTTTACACACTGAGGGTCAGGTCACCATCTGCTTTTTGCTGACAAAGCTCTGTTACACTCAGTGCTGCTTGGCTGATTAACATCTGAGGGGACTCAGACTTGGAATAACCTTGACATCCAGAGAAGGACTTCCTCATCCTGTCTTTATCAGAACCTTGTTGAAGTCAGTGGAGGTTTTCCTGTTGATTCCACTGTAATCCTTATGCATTATTTTAGTGAGATCACAACGCAAGGCACAAGCACACTTACCTGTTTTTCTCCAGTTCCAAGATGAGCTCCTGGCCCTCTGCCTTTACCAGAACTTCAGCTCTGAGTGGATGCTGCGTGCAAGGGAGAGGGTGCCCGTTACTCACACATCATAACTACGAACACATCCACAAACACAAACTGTTCCCCTGGAAATTGCAGCTGACCTTAAAGCACTCCTTGCCTCCCTCCTACTTCAGACCTGAAGCAATGGGGAGGGGATGGGCCGTGGTGGCTCCAAGCTCCAGGCACACTGCTGGATCCCACAGCACAGCCATGCAGAGCTAGGAAGCAGTACAGGCACACTGCTGGGATGCTGTACCTCAGCTAGTGATCCTGGTGTCTCAGGAGGAATAATGGGCTCAGACAAGGAAACAAATGCCAGTGCTGGAGCATTTGGAAAGAATGCTGGGTGGAAGGAGATTGCTGTACCCCCCTGTCCTGTACACTGTGCCCCAGAACAAGCTAGTTAACCAAAGCTTCCTTTGTTGTCACAGCAGAAAGACATTTTTAGGAGCCTATTTCAGGACAGGGGGATTCACATCCCTTCCAGAGATCTTCACATAGTTCCTTTACTCACAGAAAAAGACAGTAAAAGACATGCAGTAAGGGTCCCTTGGATGCCTTTAGGCTCTAGCCATTGTAAAGACAGTATTCCACAGCTGCTGTTGTTTAAGTCCCAGGCTGCCAAGGGACTGGAAACCATGACAGCAACTTTCTAGTGTGTTCAGGCACATACTACAGCCCTGACTTGCAATCTGTCTGCAGCTCTGAAGGAGGACACAGGACAGCCGGCTCCCTAAGTCCTGCTGCTTTAACAGAATGGACCCTAATTTCTTAGTGGAATGGCAAATGCATACACTATAGCCAACCATTTTAAAAAGATTCATTCAAAACACTAAAAACATAGAATATGCTTTCTAGAGGACCAAGTAGAAGGGCCTCTGAGGTCTCTGGTTTTACCTCACTCAAAGCAGGACCACTACACTTAAGCTCAGCTCAGGATTTCTGAGTCTGAGTGCTTTCTCTTAAAGGAAATGGATGAACAAATTTCCCAGATGAGAAATAACTCATTTGATAACAACCCACTTCTCTATTCAGCTGGAAGAAAAAGAAAATAAATTATGAGAACTGGTGAGAAAATTAACCCATAGTATTTTCTGAATCAATGTTGGAAGAGATTTTTGTGGAACAGAACAACAGAAAGTGAAATAAAGCAAGACTGACTGAATGGGACTCTCAGATGATAGATCTGTCAGAGTTTCATTTACAACCACAGGTGCTCAGTACATCCCAGGGTAGTTCTGTTTCACTAACTAAATGTAAGCACTGGGGGGTCTGAGGGCCTCCATCACCGTAAAAGTCTCTTCACAAAGGTTGTGCAAACATCATTATTAGGAATATTGCCCTCCCTTCTCCTTCAGTAATCCCAGAGTCCATCAGTTGCTGTGTAACTGAAATATCCCAGCTGCATATAAGCTTTGCTAACTCTCATTTCAGAGCCAACAGGAATTTGCCTGAAACAAACCAAGTACGACCCCCGAGACTCAGCAAATTTATATAAGGGGAAACGCTGTCCAGATGTATTTGCATCACTATCAGTAACAGAACCAAAACTTGCAGGCAGCACTGCAAGGGCACTTTAAAGAGAATTAAGATCATGAGAGAGTCACTGTAGCTTTTTTTTTTTTCCTGTAATATGACACAGTAATAAGTTTTAGAACCCCCAATTAACAGCACAATAGTAATAATGAATTAATAATAAATACTCAAGAAAAATCCTGGTATCTCCCATAAAGCTTCCCCTTTTTTTGATTCACAATGTAAATAACACCCTCTGGTTTTTCCTCTTTCATTTGGTTATGCAACTGTAATTGCTTCTGATTGTGACAACACAAAGGCTGAGAAGTTGTGTTTGTCCTAAGTCTGGCACCTCAGCAATCTCAGAATGGCCAGAGACTACTGACACAACATGCATCCACGTAACAGAAGCAGGGCTGTGATCTGTATCAACACACACTGTGTCTAAGACACAGTTAAACCCACCTGAGCTACTGGTTGGCTTTTCTTATTTTAGTGAAGTACCCTCACAGTTGGGATTAATAGAACCATAGCACAGTCTGGGTTGGAAGGGTCCTTAAAGATCGTCTTGTTCCAATCCCCCCCTGCCATGGGCAGGGACACCTTTTATTAGACCAGGCTGCTCAGAGCTCCATCCAACCTGGCCTTGAACACTTCCAGAGATGGGACGCCCACAGCTTCTCTGGGCAACCTGTTTCAGTACCTCACCACCCTCACAGTCAAAAATTCCTTCCTAATATCTAATCTAAACCTGACGTCTCAGCTTAATTCCCCCTTGTCCTGTCACTCCATGCTCTTGTAAGAAGTTCCTCTCTGGCTCTCTTATAGATCTTTTAGGCACTGGAAGGTGCTACAAGGTCTTCCCAGAGTCTTCTCCAGCTAAACAACCCCAGCTCTCTCAGCCTCTCTTTATAGGAGAGGTGCTCCAGCTCTTGCAGCATCTTCACTGCCCTTTCCTGGCCTCGCTCCGACAGGTCCATCTGTGCTAGGGACTCCAGAGCTGGACACAGCACTGCAAGTGGCGTCTCACCTGAGCAGAGCAGAGTGTCCCTGCTGGTCACACTGCTTTTGATGCAGCCCAGGATACAGACGGCTTTCTGGGCTTATCTCCCCCTAAAGCAGATGCCTCTCTTCAGCTGTTCCCTCAATGCCACTGATTGCATGGCCCCACTCCCGTTTCACAGATCAGGTAAATATAGATCGAGTTTTTAAGGCTTGGCAGAGGGCAGGGTGAAAGCAACGCCCAGATGTGCCTGCCAGCTCATGGATCCAGCCTTTCCTGGGAGCCAGAGGAGCCGCAGCAGCTCCTGGCTCATCCCCGCGGCCCGTCACAGGTTAACAAACCCAAAATTGGCATCACCAGGTGCTGCGCTAACCGCGACATCTTCCCCACCCCTGGTAACGGTAAGGAGGTTTGGAAACAAGCCAGAAATGACCTACCTTGTGGCTGCCGGGGCCGCCCAGGGCTGCCCAGTGCGGCACCACCACCTCGGGCTGCAGCTGCGCTGCGGCTGCGGAGACAAGAGGAGCCGCTCAGCACCCCCGGCCCCTCCGCACCCCGGGCTTGGACAGCGCGGAGCCAGGGCGGGAGAGGAGAGGAGCTCTGCGCTGGTTGTAGGAAAACCAGGAGGATCCCCCAGACAACTCCCCCACCCACCCAACCATCCATCCATCCTCCCGCCCTCCCTCCCCGGGGGCTCCCGCAGCCAGAGGCAGCGGTGCAGGGCGGGGGGCGGCCGCGCACCCCCCGGGCCGGGCACCCCGCACTCACGGCGCGGTGGCTGCAGCAGCAGAGAGAGGGCGATGCCGCAGAGCAGCCCCCGGCCCCGCATGGCTCCGGGTACGGACCGGCTCTGCCGCCGCCGCCCGCCCTATAAACCCGCCCGCAGCTTTTCTCCTCCCACTGGGCCGAGTCCGCTCTGCAGCCCCCCTGCTCCTCCTCTTCTCCCAGCCCAGCCCTCGGGCTCCGGGCGCTACAGCTGGAGGGCTGGACTGTGTCCCCCTCCCGGGCCCTCGGGACAAGGGCAAGCCCTGCAACAGCCAGGAACCAAGGGAGACCTGAGTGAGGGAAGCAGCTCAAGAAGATCCCGTAAGAGCTGTGCTTATGGCTTTAGTTGTTTATTTATTTATCTGCTATATTTATGTGTAATCTTATAAAACTATTCATAGCTGATCCCATGGTTCCAGAGACATCCTAAATCCCTCCACTCCTGGAAAATGCATTACTCCTGGACAGCTGAAGGGATAAAGGCTAGATTTTTATGTGCCTGTATAAAAGGACAGAACCAATAACATGTTCAGTGCCTCTCTCCTCTTATGGAAGATGGAAGGGCCAGGCTTGAGGAAGGGCTTGGGAACATCCATGGCTCATATTCCCTGTGTTGCCCTTCAGGGATATCCACTCATTCCTGTGAGGCTCCCAAAGGAGCATCCCTATCTTCTCCTGCATCCTTGGGGGCTGAGCCATGGGTTGAAGTCCACACATCATTTCTTTGCTGGTCCGTTGCCTCTCAGGGAGCTGAGAACCTGGAGGTGTGAGATGCAGTGTCTCACTGCTGAATTACCTGTGGGGTCAGGGTCACACCAGTAGAGGAGAGTCCAACTTAGGGGGCCTGCTGAAGTTACCAGCTGCAAACACCATGTCTCCACAGTGCTGTAGATGCTCTTTCCACACCCTGAGCCCCCAAAAAGCAACTGCCTTCCCTGTGTCAGTGTATTTCTACTGTGACTCCTGTCCAGCTCCACTGCAGCCTCACTCAAGGCTGCAAGGGTGGACTGGCATAGATTTTTAAGGGGTCAACTCCGAGTGGCAGGAAGAGGCATTACCTCTTAGCCGTGCTCTTCAGACAGCCATCGATCTGCATTATCCATTCAACTCTTTCCATTCACCTCTGACATTCATCTTAAGTGTCTACGTAGGTGAATCACCAGGGAAACAAGAAATTGAGAGAATTTGCACCTGGCTGTGTTTCAGAATGTATTGGTAAATCAGCCTGATAGGAAATTAATACTCCCTTTAGAATAAAAGGTTGCTAGATAATAGTAATGATTTCCTCTCTTGTCCAGAGGATTATTTATGCTATTGAGAACACTGATTTCTCTTTTACTGAAGGTCTTTGCTGGCTCCTGCCATTGTTGCCTCAAGGAAACATGACTGTTTCCATTTTCAGATACTCTTTTGGCTTATGACTCTCATACATGTCCTCTTTCTCCCCCAGCACTTCACACCCTGAACCCCTCTGACCTTGTGAAGGTCAGTTCATTCCTGATATCACCCTGGCAGAGGAAAGCCAGGGCATCGTGGAGACACTTAGAGGGAGTGATCAGGGTGAGTGGGCTACAAATGACATTTTATCTGCCTCACAGAGAGGTCACAAATTTTCATGACACAAGTAAATCGTGTTCTTCCCCAGAGCAAAAATCCAGGGACCAAATTTCAGCTCTTTTCTAATCATATGGAATGCCTTGAAGGGAAAACTTGATTATTTTCTTTGAATTCCCCCACTTATTTATAGCTGCCTATAATATAGATGAAAACAATGGCACTATTGTGGATGTCTTTATTATAAATAAGTAAAAATGCAAGCCAAATTTAGACACGATTTTAGCTATTATGCTTTCATCCTTGCATAAAATTTCCATTTACCCAAAGGAAAAAAAAAAAACAAAACCACACTTTGATGAGGAACATGTATGTTTGCACTGAAAGGTTGTCACAAATCATCTCAGTACAAAAAACATTCATAGGGACTGCTCCATGTATTTCTCTAAGAGAAGATCAGCTCAAAAAAAGCATAAAATGGAATAAAGGGAGACTGAAGTTCATTAAAGCACTTAGGCCAATAACTATCTGCTTGTGATTTTTTTCCAGCATTCAAGTACCATAAAAATAAAATATGTGCAATATTTGCATTTGTTACATAGTGATATTTTTATCTTTGGCCCTTGGTAATATGAGAACTGATATCTTAATTTACAATCACCAGAAACTCCCTCCATAAAAATATAACTACAGGCTGTGCAGTTGTTATATATAGGTTAATCTATATATATATGTGATATATCACATTACTGAGACATTGTTGCATGGAAAGAATTAGGATATTTCAGCCTTCCTAGCAGTGCCCAGATGTTGTAATGGTACCTGCATCTGGTGCAGGATGAGTCAGATCCTGCCTGTGCCCATCTCTTCAAAGAGCTCCAACCGAAGTCAGGGGGACATTTGCCTGATTCACAAAGCAAGGTCAGGCTTTGGGTTATCTAGGAATTTTACAGGCCCAGACTCATTTCCTCCAGGATCCACACTGCCTGATTAAAAGTATCAGCTGGGAATTTCGAGTCTGTGCTCTGTTCCCTCATCTGTTACATCCCCTGTGATCAAGGCATGCACATACCCATTAGCAGCAGCCTCCAAGCAGCACCAAGAGCAAGGGGTCTTCATTAGGCTCGACAACGAGGTGTCTCAGCCTCCCCAGGGCAAAGCTGATGACAAAGCTTTTGCAGTGGGGGTTCTGCACTTGCTCCACGGTTTGTAAGATGATTTAACACTGTTGTTGTTGGCTGGAAGCAAAGATGACAATTCTCCCATTATGTTCATAGTAAATTAGAAGTTAGCCACCGAGAAGGAAATAGATGGGCCTATGGAGAAGAATGCCTGTTCAAGAGACAGACTTGTGCAGAGAATGACTTGGACATGTATCAGAGTAAGAGCTCAGTAATATTTCATTGGAACTCTTTCTTCAGAAATAGGAAAGGTTGTTGAATGAAGTGCTCTGAAAAGACTCCTGCTGACACTGGAGGAAACGTTACCCAGAATCAAAGTGTTAGCAGGAGAAGGGAGAAGACTGTCCTGCCTAACCTCTGCATGACAGATACTCACACTGATGAGAGAAATTTTATGTCTTTGGCTGACTTGAGCAGAATGTGAAATATCCCATTTTTCAGAACGTTTTTTCATTCAGATCACTTGAACTGATCAAAGGAGGGAAGCTCTGAATGCGTGAAGGGAACTGGAGATTTAACAGCGAACTTCTTTATCTTGAATCTTAGCAGTTGAGAGCAGCTTCAGCTGACCCAGAATACTCTGTTTAACTCTGGTTTTCCACCACCCATGTAGGACAGCAGGAATACTTGGAAAGGCCCTAGAGCAGCTGTCCCGCCAAAGAGGGAGAAGTGCTGTAAGATGATCAGGTATTGGACAAGGGCTTGTCCCAATGTGCTGATAGTGAAAGAATATCAGAGCAATCTCTGTGCTTCCTTTAAAGGGTGGGTCACTGCTGCTACTTTCTGCTACTAATTTGCTTCATTCCTACAGGCAAGTGAACTTGGTGGTAAAAGATTCTATATGCAGACATACCATGCCTTTTTAACTGTATTTCCACATATGAAGCACCGTAGTCCTCTCCATGCTGCTTGTAAACTGCACCAATAGAGTAGTGATTATGCTGAAGTAGTTTATTCTCCTAAGGTAAAACAGCACAAGGGCTTTTAATAACATCCAATCCATGAAATTGTCCAGTAACTTTGGGGAAGAAAGTTGTCTCTGCAAATGGATAGCCACAGGCAGTGATGCACCGGGAAGCACTACTGAGTGTCTTTAGACTTTCACAGTAGCAGGAGGAAAACAAGTTTATACAGAAAATCTGCATCTGTTTCTCAAGCTGAGAACCATGCAAGGTGATTTTTAGTTCAGATCAAGGTAAACAGTAGAGAAAGAAGAAAATAATTGTGATATAAAAGAGAAAATAATTATGATATAAGAGAGTAGAATAATTCCCTCTCACGCCCCCGGTACCCTCTGCACTGCCATGGAGACTTGCAGGAGGGCACACAATTGCCAAAGGACTGGCCCTGCCTGTGACCCACTTCAGACACCGCAAGAGAAGTAACAGCACAGATTCTTGGCACTTCAGGAATCTGCATTTCACAGAGAAGTTAGTGGGCTGAAAAGGACCTGGAAATGGGAACTAAAAACCATTTCTATCATTTTTTTTCCACTGCAGGGCTACCAGAGCAGGATAAAGAATGATTCAGAGGAAGCCAGGTTTGGGTGGGTTGTTTGTATAATTTTTACTTCTGTTGTAGACAAGACATAAGAGCTTTCAAGAGAGCTCAGCTGAGGGCTGGATTCAACACTGTAAACCTGCAGACACAGATCCCATATGACCAGCTTGCTCTGAATCATCCCTTAGCATCCCCTGGCAGCCCAGCACAAATGGACTTCTCCATCCATGGCTTTCAGCTCTTTCTACATTTCTTTGGATTTTCATAACTGTAAATACACACAAGCACATATATAAACTAATATTAGTAGCCTGAATTGTCTGAAAAAACTACTTCAGCTCATCATTCTAGGAATGTTCAGCTTAACTGCACAGAATTCTGTTACATGAATTACAATTTACCCTCCCCAGGTCTCTTTGTAAGCTCTCAAATTCCAAACAGCTCATCAGACTCTTCAAAATGACCTGTGCAACTCACTGAAGCCACATGGGTTTCCCACTGAACACACTGACTGAAAAGCTAGTGCTGTGGAAAACATTTATTTCCCATTCTGTAATATTTCTCTGGACTATACTTTGTTTTAAAAATTACAATACTTGAAACAACTTTACATCTTCTTCCTCATCGCTATCAGTTACATTGATGATGTAAGTGCTGGAGGGAGTGGATGGGGAGGATGGCAAAACTTCCTCGACCACTTCAACATCCAGCTGTGGCAGGGGGCTCAGAGACCTCTCCTTGTTGCAGCTGCTCTGACAGGGCACCACCTCAGGGCTCTCACAGATGCGCTGGTCCCCGTGTATACTTTCTTCTGAGTACCTCCTGAACCGATAGTCTTCACCCAGGGCTGAAAATATCACCTCCTGTCTTTGGTTCCTGTGTTCATAAAAGCCGAAGCACTGAGGCACTGAGCTGGAGAAATTCCCGTAGCTAAATGGAGGTCTGAGTGAGAATGTGCTGCAATGAAAGAGGTTCAAAGTTGGCTTTCAGAAGTGCTGACTGCCTGGGCTGCACAATGACACTGATGTTCTGTGTTAGTAAGCTTATCCTGTTGATTGAAACTTTAAAACCATGCCTAATTTAAGCACTATGGCCATAACAAGAATCATCCAGATTTCAAATCTCTGGATAAGCATCATTTCAACCTCATACACACATGGGGTTTCTTTGAGAACAAACATAAACCCCCCTGTTTTTATCAATAATATCATTAATAATAAACCAGCATCTGATCACCTTGCAGTAAGCTAACCAACATACTCAGAATAGTAAAACACACAATTCTCAGTGCAACTCAGAAATCATGATTCTTGTATACAAGAAATGAGTTTACAGGACAGTGAACTTATAACAATCCTCTTTCTCAGAGGCCTCACAAAACCATCTATTCAGAGACCCAGGCCTGAGCAAAGCTCATCTTTAGCAATTTTGGGAATATGTGTCCTGTGTTTCTTTAAAGGACCTCAAAAAATAGGAATGTCTTGTATTGCATTCATCAAGTTTTCAGAAATATTAGCAGTTATGGCAGCTGCAGTCACAGTACCCAGGAGACACCTCACACATTTACTTTACTGCTATCTGACCATTTTCAAAATATATATTCACTATCCCTAGCTAATGCCTTTCTGTCAAAATCAACTGCACTTAGATGCATAAAGTGGAAAGGAGATAATTCTGTTTTCTGTGGTCTTGGGAGTGCCAATTACTGCAATAGTACTATGGAGATTCAATAACAGGGCATATATTATGAGCAGCCTGAGGCCAGCAGGTCCCACCACACAGGAGCTACAGGAAGGTAAGAACTCCTTCCCTTCTGAATGTTCCATCTTTGTGCAAGCCAAAAAACTCTCTGCCTTTTAGCATTTGTTCTTACTGGTACTGAAATTGAGGGTTTCATTACCTTGGGGGGAAACAGCGAGGTCCAGGTACAAAGGAAGGGTGGCAAAATGGAAACTGAGGAGGTCCTCCAAAAATACTGGCTGGTTGAACGATGGGAGCAGACACATAGGAAGGTGAGGGAATAAAAGGGGTAACTTGGGGAAGAGGTATTCCTCTAGGAAAGATAGGAATCCCCGAGGCATCACTATTAGAGACAGAAAATCTGCCATTAGTGTTGGTGATGTTACTTGTGTTTCTGCTGAAACTCTCTGCGAAAACGGGTGCTGGTCTTTTCAGAGAGAAATTGAGCCCAGATGACACAAAAGCTTCCGTCTGAGCAGGTTTAGCAAAGTGCTGTGCTGGGCGCAGGGACAGGGTTGGAACTGGGACAGCCACTGTTGTGGTGCTTGCACCAGTGGTCTGGAAAAGAGTCACTGGACGAGTATGTTGACTGGAAGAAGCTGGCAGACGAATAACAGGAGACTCACCTTTAGAAAACAAAACAGTTATTTATCAGACATGAATATGGCAAGAGTTTTTATAAACAGCAGTGTAGCAAACCACACTAGAACCCGAACCATTTTCCCCCGACCACTTCCCTGGAACTCACAGTCATGCACTACATGGCCTACATGTGTCCTGACACACGGTTTTGAAGCCCACATATTCAAGCTTCCTTCCGCAGAAACCCAAAGGAAGAAGGAATTGGCTAGTGAGTGTTGGGACTGTGGGGCTGGTGAGGGCTGTGTCTTGTCCTAATAAGGCCACAGAATGGGTTGGAGTGTGCTTTCAATGCCTGAAGATCAGAAGACCTCACAAGTCTAATAAATGAGTTGGAATGAGCCAAATTTATAACAAATCTGTCTGGTGAGGAGCAGAAGCAACAATTAAAACACTCTAATCTCCTATATGTTTTCTTCTTTCACCAGTGCATGTACCCATTAGGCAATTTCACTTTGAAATGTTTTGCAGAGCACAAACTTCAACGTACACTTTCAAATCCCACCTCATGTCAACAGGGCTGCCTTTACAGGGAAAGATTTCAAAACGCATTGCCTAAGTGTTTTCAAACATCACTAACTCAGATCTTCACCAGAACAAAGCTGAGTATTCCCTTTTAAAAGTCTCCAAATATTACACAGCATGAGCAGGCATTTCATTTTCTTGTCTTGTTGTAAAGAGAGCAGTCCTTGTCCGGGTTCTTAAAGAGGAAAATGCCACTGCCTGGATTAAGCTATTTGATGTTGAAATCCACTGTCCACAGACAGAGCTAGAGCCCGGTCACTACATGCCCTTGTAAATACAAACTCTTACTAACTCTTACTACAATAGGTGAATTCTGAATTTTTTAGATAATTCACTACTGAAAACTCACAGACTGGATGTCCAATACTGTTCTTAACATTGGGGTTGGCAAAAGAGTACACAGGTGATGGGAAGGGACGAGGGCCAGCTGGACTCGTAGCGATGGTACTCTGAGAAGTGCCAGAAAATACAGCAGAGCGAGATGGTGGGAAACACTTCTTCTTGTTTGGCTGATAAACCCAACCTGTCAGAGATGAAAAAAGATGCAGACACACAATATTTTAGATGGTTTCATTCTTTATCTAAAGCTACGGCATCTGTAATTCTGAAGTATCTGATAAAACTAGTCCCAAACTTGCTCCTACAGTCAATGGCAATACTCCTTTTTTTTTTCAGTCAGCTGGCAAATGGGGAATTTTACCCAAGATGAAAATAAAATAGATATATTTGGGCATTGTTTTTGTGTTACCAAGTAGTAACTGCTTGTGAAACAGAGAAATACAGAGAAGTGGGGAGTGATGTTTATGACAGATTAGTCAGATCTCATCCACCAGGATTAGCCATAATCAAAACTAGCAGGATTACGACAACAGAGAGACAAAGGATCATGACACCAAATATCTCAACAGCTTTCAATAAGTACTTACATTTTAGAGTACTTAAGCTCTGTTTTATTGAACTATGTGTTATGGAGAAAATAATTTGTTAGGGGTACAAATTTTTAACCCTTTTGTCAAAAGGCTGAGAAACAACATCTTTCACACCATTATTTGGGAACCCCAAGCCTACACATTGGAGAATCCCACAGAATACAATGCCGTTTGTGCTTCCTGTGGCATTTCCCTTTCCTGCTTTTAAGGAACAGATACATGTGTCACCACAGGCCACCTGGGCAGCTTTTTCTGGAGCAAGGAAAACGATTCAGCAGGTCATGTTCAAAACAAACTCACTATTTGCTCACTAGACTAAAGCATTCAGAAAAGTTGCTGTAGCTGTGGTGGTCTGAGCACCATTGTTTTGGGTATTTTAAAAAAATCTATACAGTTTCAGGCACACAAAAGGAGTGTGTGCTTGAAATATTTGTACTTTTTTTCCATCTCTATTACTTGCTCTAACGCAAGAGGTCCATTTTTCAAAAAGCCTTGCACTTCTAGAGCATTGAGGTAAATAAATAAAATGTTTACCGGGAAATTCCTCTCTGTGCCTGAGTTTTATTTTGTTAGCTTCCTCATAATACGGCTGCTTCTGCTCTTCAGTCAGTTTGCTCCACTCCAATCCAAGCTGAACACTGATTTCTGCATTATTGGCACCTGGATTAGCTTTTGCTACAGCAGCCCGATGGATCCTGGCCCACACCATGAATGCATTCATTGGACGCTTTACACGGCCGCTTTTGGTCTTGCTAAATGGAGTGTCTGGCATACCTGTGCAACAAGGCAAGGAAAGCAGCTCATCTTCCAGGGAATACAGCAGTACAGGTTACATTAATTAGTGCATCCACAGGATATTTGGCAATTGATTCACTAGAGCTTGGGAACAGATGAAACTTGGTGAGCAGTTCCTAAAAAATAACTAAGGCTTAGGGATCATCCTCCACTAACCTTCACTGGGTCACTGCACAAGGAATTATTTACCTGGTTTTTGTTACATATTATTAAAAAAAAAAAAAAAAAAGGAAGAAACATGGGACTATTAACACACTAGTTTGGATTTCATTTGGCCAGATTGTTTTCTTATGACTTTATAAACTAAATGTTGTATAGCATAGACCACATCACTGCAAATTTGTTATCACCACCAGAACTCTGTAACGAAAGCCCTAAGGATGCAGGGCCCAGATCTGAGGATGGTAGGGCTGTTCAGTCCCCTACCTGTGCAGTCCCTGCCTTCTCAGCTGAGGTTGTTGCTATTCTAGGTTGGATTTTATCACATTTTATTCTTTTCTCTTCTCAGATTTGGACACTCATTTTGTTGGAGGAACCTGTGCTCCCAAATGACTGTTATATGATACCCAGCTTTGGTTCTTAGTAAACACAGGCTGCATTTAAATTGAGCTGGCGACATGATGAATCCCTAGACCTCTTAAAACTGATCCCTGAGCCAGCAATTTCCTCTCTGAAAAAGTCTTAGAAATTATCTCTATCACATCATCAATAAAGGGCAAAAGACCTCAGTGTAAAGTAATTATTTTTGAAAGCCTAGATATTTTCAAAAAAAGCTTCTAATCTAGATGTTTCAAAATGTTCCTCATTTAATATGTCCCAGTTTTCTCAGAGGTGTATGAATGCTTCATAGCTTTAAAAATCAACCAGATTCCTAACCTTAAACCTGCAATCACAATTCAGCATAATTCTGAACACTGTTCTAAGGGGTTTCATGTAGTCAGGGAGCAAGTACACAAAACTGCATTGATTTTAACAAACCACTAGAGAACTCTGTGCTCCTGCACGTTAATGTCTTATTCCGTGTAAGAAAGTTGTGCTAACTCCAAAGGGCTGGTTCTCTAATACAACCTTTCCAAGTGTGTTCTCCTTCCTGATAACCTGTCACCTCATGTGTCACTGACTGGACCCTTGCAAGCTCTCTGACTGTAATACCTGAATCGGAGGGCAGGACAGTGAGGGGAATGTTTTTCGTTTCGATCTTTGGAGGCTGCACTAAAGGCTGCAATTGAAGTGGCACTTGTTTTACCGGCACATGGAACAGCTGGGAGGGCCGAGGACCTTGGATCTGTACGTGGGACCTGGAAGGTAAGGGGTGAAAGACAACCGGGATGTTCTGATCTTCAGGAAGGCACCCACGCTTCTCACACTGCAGGACCTGGCGGTCATCAGGGCTGGCTGGACTAGGTCTGCACATGGATCCAGCCGGGGAATCGTTCTTCTCCACCCTCACTGGGCGTGCCTCAAAGGCCACATTAGGCGGCTCCGCTTTGACAGCAGCTCTTCTCCAGGGCTTACTCCCATTCCCACTGTGTCCCAGCATCCTCTCCTCGTTCTGGCTGTCACCGCTGCCCCTTTCGTGGTCCTCTTCTCTCCTGATGGCGCCGCGGGCCTCCCTTTTAACCGTCCCGGCAGCCGGGAAGCACCTGCCCTCCTCCGCCACTGCTCCGCCGTGCCCGGGGCGATCCTGCGGCTGGAGCTCCTTCACTCTGACGCGCAGCCCCTCGAGGGGACCCACGACTTCCCTGTGCCCGGCGGGAGGCTTGTGAGGCGCCCGTGTGCGGAGCCGGCAGTGCCGGGCGGTCCTGCGCTCCATCCCTCGCCCGCCGTTCCTCGCCCTCCGCCGTTGCGCCAACGCTCCCCGCGGCCCCGCGCCGGGGGCGCGCACCGGCCCCGCACCCCGCGGCCGCCGTTGGGCCCGCACCGACCCCGCATCCCGAGACCGCCGCGGGGCGCGCACCGACCCCCGGCCCCGCCGGCGGGGCCGCACCGACCCCCCATCCCTCGCCCGGCGATGCCGCCGCACCGACCCCGCGCTCCCGCCACCGCCACGGCCAGCGCTGCCGGAGCCGCCCCGCGCCCGCCCCGCGCTCCGCCCTCCTCCGCCGCCACCACCGAGCGCTCCTCCGGGCCGCCCAGAGGGGCTCGGGGCCGCTCTCTCCGGCGGCGCCTTCCGGTTCCGTGCCGGCCATGCTGCGCTGCTGCCGGGCGGCCGCGGCCATCGCCGGGCTCGGGGTCGGCTCCGCGGGCGGGCACCGCGGCCTCACCATGGCCAAGAGCAAGTTCGAGTACGTGCGGGACTTCGAGGCGGACGACACCTGCCTGCCCGACTGCTGGATAGTGGTGCGACTGGACGGCCGCAACTTCCACAGGTGCGGGGCAGGCGGGGGGCGCGGGGTGGGGGTTGCGGGCTGGCAGCGCTGTGCCCAAAAGAGGGTCCTGGGTGATGCTCTGCGTTGCGCTGGGCTGTTCCTGCACGGCCTGTGTGAAATCTATCCTAGTCATTCTTCTCATGTGGCAGTGCCTTAATAAATGGATCACTAGCGTTGTATCTTCTCTAATGCTGATTATATTAATTCCCCATCATTCCCCCATTATATGCATTTTCGGTACAACTCTGAAAATAAAGAGGTTTTTCTTTTTTTAAGTAGTCGCTTAGATTTGATCAATAGTCTTTCTCATGGTCTTTTCTATGTTTTCTGGAGGCAATATTAATAACCTTTATAATATGGTGTTTTGGATGCTTGTCCTGCAGGTGCGGGGGTTACAGATCCTCCTTTCCTCCCCGATCGCAATGAACTTTCACTCGGCCTCTCCAGGGCACAGAATTACTAATGGGGTTTTGTTTTCACGGGGCCAGGTGGTGGGGAAATGGTGTCCCAGTGCCGTGTGTGTGCTGGGAAAAATGAATGGGTTAGCATTTTAGTACCTTTAAAAGGGATTCTTATTCAACCATTTTTGCTTTGAAGGTTTTCTGAGCAGCATGAGTTCAAGAAGCCAAATGATGACCGTGCCCTGCAGCTGATGACCAGGTGTGCCCAGACAGTGATGCAAGAACTGGAGGATATTGCTATTGCTTATGGACAGAGTGATGAATATAGTTTTGTCTTCAAAAAGAAGACCAGGTGGTTTAAAAGGAGAGCAAGGTAACAGCTGCTTTGATACTGAATGAACTTGTTTTTAACATCCCTCTCCAGACTTGTAATTCTTTGATTTGCCTTTACTTACACACAGGGATTAGGAGGAGAGCTGGTGCTTTCACTGCAGTGAGTTCAGGGTCTTCTTGTGAAGTCTTTGTCTATCGTCTTTCAGGAAAATATGTTCAGTAATACAGAGATTAAAAAAAAAAAGTTTGATTTATCACTACTAATACCTCAGATAACCACAGATACATAACCATAGTGATGTATTTCTTTCTTTTTTTTCTCTCATTCTGTGTTTGCAAGTAAGTTCATGACTCATGTGGTCTCCCAGTTTGCCTCAAGTTACGTTTTCTACTGGAAGGATTACTTTAAGGACCAGCAACTTCTGTACCCACCAGGATTTGATGGACGAATTGTGTTATATCCCAGCAACCAGAACTTGAAGGACTATCTCAGCTGGAGGCAAGCAGATTGTAAGTATTTCTAGAAAACAGAGATTAGTACAGCTCCCCTCTGACTAGAAATGCCTTTACTGCCAGTGTATTTGTATATATAGCTGTCAGTAAAAGAACAGCAGGTAGGGTAGTAGTTTTAAATAAATAAACAATATGAGAATTGTTCTGGGCTTTGTATGGCTACAGAAATATTGGCTGAAATTCTGAGTTTTAAGCCACAACTACATTTATTGCTTCAGTTCAGCAGAGGAAATATTATAATTATTAATAGAATTAATTTATTAATTTTTATGTTCAGACTTGGTTTAGCCAAGGTAATCTTCTGTAATGAAGAGATGTGAATGTTTAAATTCATACCAGTTAGCAATCAAAAGTGTTGTATATTCTATGCTAGAACAGAGCATTGGGTTTACACTTTGTCAGTATGTAGCCCCTGTTGCTCAGATGAAGATAATTTACATTACAATAAACACCCTTCACCCTCTGCTCTTCCCTTTTCAGAGTTACAATGAAATCTATCTATTCTAGTCATCCTTCTGATATGCAGTACTTTCAAAATGGGTCACAAATTTGTATCTTCTCTAGCCACTTATTACATTAATTCCCTATTATTCTTGGCTGTATCTTGGGTACAACTCTGGAAATAAAGCTATTTTTTCTAAGTTGTCACTTAGATTTGGGAAATAATCTTTCTCACGCTCTTCTGTATGTTTTCTGTAGGCCATATTAATAACCTTTATAATACAGTGTTTTGGATGCTTGTACAGCGAAGTGGTTTGACACCAGTGGAAGCACAGGACAGGCTCCGGGTAAGAGTCTCTTGAGGTCATGTTTTTTTCCAGCTGCAAATTAAATGATAAGATTTGCAAAGTGTCTTGCCTGCCCAGCAGCCTTGGCTGGCTTGTCTGTTCTTACTGTAATAATTTTGTGGGTGCAGATTCAACAACTTCTTGAATTGCACAGGTGTTAGTATCATTAGCAAGTAATATATTTTTGGTCAATTATTAACAGAATTTTAAGTTCTTAATTTGCAGTTCAAAAATGTTAGAAGTGTCATGAAATGTCCAGTATCCAAATGCACAAGGGACAACTGCTGAATTCAGCTACTGTTGATTCCCAGCCCCTTTTGTTGTGTTTTCTCTCCTTGTGCAGACTTCAGCAGATTATTTCTGTTTTATCCTGGAGTTTGTTGACTTTCTTCTGTTTGTCTTGAAAATGTAGTTAAAAACTTCTCAGTTTTACTACTTGTTTGTCAATTGGAATTAATTCCTCTGTTGAGAGAAGTAATTAAACCTTGTGGCTTCAAGGTGAAAAACCTGCACAAATGTCAGTCTGTCAATATTCACCCATCTTCTACCCTAGAGATTCAGTTTGTTTGTTTATTATCTATAAGAGTATTTTTCTTTTCGTTTCCTCTCAGGGAACTTTGGCTGGAGATAAGAATGAAATCTTATTTTCTGAATTCAACATCAACTACAACAATGAACCTTTGATGTATAGAAAAGGAACTGTCTTAATATGGCAGAAGGTAAAAAAACTATTGCCCTTTGCTTCCTGCTCATGTTTTAAACAGTTACACTGTGGCAGACAGGCTACACTGTAAAATCACCAGATGTATCTCAAATGGTTCTCTGGGTATAAATACATTTTAAAACTAACCATATTTGCCATATAATGATGTGTAAGATGACTAATTGTTTTGGAGATATCTTTGAGATATTTGTTTCTAGGAGCATAATATAAAAATTAGTCTGTGAAGTCTGGCTTAGATACAAATTATGACCAGCTAGATAAAACATGTATCAACAGATGACAATGTATATATCACTGGGGCCTGTGCCAGGCTCTTCCCAGAATTAAGTCCCAAGTATATCCGTGGCAAAGGAATTGCAACCTTTTGTTCAATAATGTAGCTCAGTTCATAGTATGCTTAGTCCTTTTCTGCTTTAAAGGTAACTTGGAAACGTTCATCATTCTAGGATGATCCAGAATTAGTGGAAGAAATTCCTGTCCTGTGTTTTTGTATGAGATGAAACCCCAGAAAATCATAAATGTTTATGGCCTTAGTGCCCTTCTGTGCCAGGATACCTTATCTAGAAATAGTGTTTCATGTGATCAGGCCCCATCTGTCTGTACTAAGAGTTCTCCATAACTTGCTCAGCCTTTCATCTTCTATAAAAAAAAAAAAAAATTGATTCAAAATATATTTTTGATTTAAATTTTGCCTAACAATTTTTAGTTAATTTGAACTAATTAGAACAGATAAAGGCCTCCACCTGCAAATACAGTCCACTTGTTCCTTAGGCATATTTTTCCTTGGTAATTGTAGACATTAGCAAGGTTTCCTCCTTGCTTTACATATTTCCAAAGTACATATTGTGCTCCTATCAAGGATACTTGCAATCAGTGATGTGAATTTGCAGGTAATTTCTTCAGGCCGTGTGATGATGATGGGCAGCTTCAACTGCTCGCCTATTGAGTCTTTGAATTGAGAACAGACTATGTTTCAAAGAATGCTGTGTTCAGACTCTGGTGTGATAAAGGGTTGATAGTTGTTTTTGTTGTGGCTTTGTTTCTTGCCCATTTGTGAATCCCCTCTGGAGTTTTACATGCCTGCTAATGTGTCAACTGTATTTTCAGGTTAATGAAGTCATCACGAAGAAAATAAAACTGCCAAAGGAAGCAGAAGAAAAGGAAGTGGAAGTGACCCGGACTAAGACTAAAGTTGTTCCCCTGCACTGTGACATCATTGGGGACCAGTTCTGGGAGGAATATCCTGAGATCCTGGCTGAGGATAGTTGATACCTCTGACAAGTACAACTGGTAGTTTACATTTTGCTCTGTTGGGTTGTTGGCCACTGAATAGTACGGATGGTGGCTGGCAGAGTTTAACCTGTAATCCTCTTCAGCAACTACTTGGTTTTATTATTGTTGTTGCCTAAAAAGAAGGCACCAGTGTGTTGTCTGACATACGGGGATATGCCCATCTGGAAAGCTAAAATCGTATTCTATTTTCAGTGTTAAGAACTCATGATAAATTAAGACTGCTCCTACCTTGTATTTGTAGAAAATAAATTTCCTACATTTCTATACCATGTAAAGCATGAGGTATTTTACTGAACAGATGAACCATAAAAAAAGATAGCTTATTTGAATAGAAAATTATTAATTTTATATTTGTTTCAACTGAGTTGGACCAGAATACTCAATTGGCATAAAGTATTTCAATTCAAGGCCAGTGTGTTCGGTCAGATGAGTGATACACCATTCAGCTGCCTAATATCTGATTCTTACTGAAAGGAAATGGAGCAGCTCAGCAGTGTCCTGACAGATGTTAAAAATTTTTGTGAAATGTACAGGATTTTTATACTTGTAAAAATTAAAAATAATAATAATACCTTCTCTGGTATGTTTTATCATGTGGCCTTTCTCATTCCTGGGATTTTTACTAGTAAGTTGTGGAAGTTCCAAACAGTGAGGTTAATAAAGATGCTGTACAGACTGGAATTCTCTTAGGACGGGGATAGACATCTTTTCTCACTTTCCATGGCCTGGGACATCACCGGTCTCCTGCTGGGCAGGAGTGGCAGTAGCAACACAGGGAAACATTCCTGGTGCCTGCAAAGAGGGAGCCAACATCAACTCATACTGCTGTTTTCTGGGAATGATACAGACATAGCAGTGCTGACAATCCACATTAGTTAGAGGGAAGGGAGGAGTGTGTGTTGCCTGGTTTATGCACAGGTTTGTTCTGGTTTAACTATCAGTTAAGACCCTTTGTCAAAACAGTTAAATCATGCGACCTCTCAGAGCAGCAAAAATTGTGCTAATGGATAGGGCTTGGAATTTGAGGGAAATAGCCTATTTCAGTGTAGAAACACAGCTATAATGATATAATAGATATTTATAAGGCTGTTACTACTTCTAACCATGCTGGTTTCAAAACCATGGTGCTAGAACAGTAACTGGACCAGTTGTTGCTAAGGGAGGGGATAGTCAGCAGTTGGGCCTGGCCATAAAAATGGAAAGAAAGGATCAAATGTGACTAAGAAGGTCATTTAGTATAGAGTTCATTTCCCATGAATTCGCTTATCAATCTACTTTCTTTCCCCTTCCTGCAGGAAGAACTTGCACATTTAAGGCAATGTGCCTTTTGGTGGTTGTTTTTTTTAAAAACATCAGCCAGGTACTGATGTAAACTACTGCTTTGAAGGTTCTTCCTGAAATTAAACAATGAGCCTGTGTGTTTATAATAGCTCAGGGTTTCCCCTTCTTTTGCTCTATGCTAATACTGAGCAGTTAAGAACATGCAATGAGAGAATCTATTTCCCTTTTGATTTGTAGAACAGGTCACAAAATTCCCAGGAAGAGGCTATGAGTGACTGTGAGATAAAGATTCTGAATGAATCATTGCACCAGTCATGTACCACTTAGAACTTTTTATCTGTCTGCTGTTTTTTTTGTCTTGTAACACAAATGTAACTTGACTTTGAAATGCCGTATGTTACTGTGTGGTGCCTGACTTTGGACCTTACATACAAAGCAGCTGTTCCAGAACTGGTAACACTTTGGATTTACTCAGACTAAAGATGAAAAAAAATAATTTGGCAGCCATGATTCATGCTTGGAAAGCATGATGTAGGTTTTTTATCTTATATATTATGGCCACCTGATACATTATCCAACATAGCTACGTATGTACCTTGTGTGTGTGTATAAAAAAATGGGTCTGTATTAGGTCTTATCCTCAGACTGTTTTCTAATTAACTCGTCCTCACAATAATATGGAGTAAGTCACCATTTGTCTGTACAACTGTGGCCTTTAATTTGTATTAATATAAATTCTAGAGAAAGAAACTCTCTGTGGCATCCTCATGCATAAAGTCATTTATGTGACTTAATAGCTGTAGGGGGAAATAAATATTGCCAAGGTTCAAGCAGCAGCCTGGTGTTGGTGGCACACAGAGATCGACCTGTGCCTGTTCTTCCATGTATCACTGTAGCTTCAGAAGTCCTGTACTGTGACCCAGTGAAGAAAGAGGGGTTTTCTGTGAAGTTCAGAACAACCTGTGACTGATGTATTGCCGGAACAGGCGGCATTAAATGTTCGGGAACCCGTTATGAAATATTAATGGAGGTGGTGAATCATTACAGTAAAACCTCTCTGCAGCATTAACAGTGTTTCCTCACTGTTCCTCAGGGAAGTGGTTCTGCACTGTATATCCTTTTATGGGTTAAAATGCAAACTTTACTGCAACCATGTGTTGCCCAGGTGCCATTTCATTGCCTAGGGCAGGTGGGGTTTGGTGCCCAGTCGAGGGAACATTCCCAGAACTGCCAAGGGGCTCCAGGGTGGGCTGCAGGGGAGAGGTTGAACCAGGGGTGTCTAAGTGAAGATCACAGAATCACAGAATTATTAGGCTTGGAAGCAGCCTCTGGAGATCATCCAGTCCAATCCCACTGCCAAGGCAGGGTTATCTGGAACACGTGACACAGGAATGAATGCATCTGGGTAGGTTTGGAACGTCTCCAAAGAGGGAGACTCCATGCCCTCCCTGGGCAGCTGTTCCAGTGCTCTGCCACCCTCAACATAAAGAAGTTCTTCCTCATATTGAGGTGAAACTTCTTGTGTTTTAGTTTATGGCCATTGCTCCTTGTGCTGTCGCTGGGCAACACCAAGAGACTGGCACCATTCCTTTGACACCCTGAGAGATTCCCCCCTCAGTCTTCTCTAGGCTAAACAGGCCCAGCTCCAGCAGTTTCTTCTCATCAGAGAGATGCTCCAGACCCCTCAGCATCTTCGTGGCTTCCGCTGGACCCTCTCCAGCAGCTCCTTGTCTTTCCTGAACTGTTGCCAAAACTAATCCCCAGAACTGCTCCTCCCCTTAACCCGCCTCCCGTTGTGAGTCAGCGGTCCTTTAGGGTGAGCGCTCGGTGGTCTTCCTCACGCTGCCCTTTTTTTGAATTCTTACTTTTGGCACATCATCATGCCCTCTAGAACCAGCGCCCATGCCCCTTTGAAACAGCGTGCGACCACGAGGACAGTTTTGACCAGTTTGCTGGCTTCGTGTTCCTTTTACCAGTTCCGCCTCACAGAAGAAAGATACCCCTCAATCTTTCGAGAAGTTCCTACCTGTCGAGAACCCCCCGACCTTTTACGCAGCATAAGCTACCCTAAGAAGCTCCACAGCCTAAGCCGTGTGGTTCAGTGCGGCTGCAGCGCTGGCACGAAGGACGCCGCAGGGAAGGGATCCCGCACCCGTGGAACCCCCCGCGCTCCCACAGCTCCTTTTACCGCCCGGGCCTCCCCCGGCGGGGCCGCTCCGCCCTCAGGGCCTTGCGCGGCAGCGGCCCCTGGCGGCGGCGGCGGGCGGTGCGGCCCCCGCAGCCCGGCCATGGAGGAGGACGAGGCGGGCGCGGAGCCGCGGGGCCCCTCCTGGCGCCGCCGCTCGCCGAGCCCCGGCCGCCTGGACGTGAGCTCCAGCCGCTTCGACCCGCTGCTGGCGCTCTACTCGCCGCGCACGCCGCTGCCCTTCCCCGCCGCGCCCTGCTTCAACAACCTCGCCGAGTACGAGAGCTTCCAGCGCGGCCTGCGCCGCCCGCGCGGCCGCCGCGCCGCCCCCGCCCGCCGCGCCGCGCCCGCCGCCCGCGGGGGCCGCCGGGGCCCGCCCGCCCCCGACCCCGAGCGCATCCAGCGGCTCCGCAGCCTCATGGTGAACGCGGACCCCGAGAAGGACGCGGCCGAGAGGGCAGCGGCGGCGCGGCGGCGGCAGAAGGCGCCGCGCAATGTCCTCACCAGGATGCCCCGTAAGGGAGAGCGGCCCCCGGCGGGGGCTGAGCGGGGCCGGGGCGGGCGCTGGAGCCGGGGCTGGGTGCGGTGGGAGGGAGCGGCACGGTGGGGTCCGGGGGGGATGGCGAGGGGAGCTGAGTGGGTAAGGGGATGCGGCTGTGCCCGGAGTGCAGTTGGGATGGAGTTTTGGGGAGCTTGGAGGTGAGAGAGAGCGGTGGCTGGAGGAAGCGATTGAGTGATGAAAGGAATTGGGGAGGATGATGGAGTTCGGTCGGAAATGGTACTTGGTTGGTGAGACACTGGCACCAGTTGCCCAGGGAAGTTGTGGCTGTCCCATCCTTTGAGGCGTTCAAGGCCAGGCTGGACTGGGGCTCTGAGCAGCCTGGAATAGTGGAAGTTGTCCCTGCCCACAGCAGAGGGGTTGGAACGAGATGATCTTCAAGGTTCCTTTCCAACCCAGACCACTCTGTGATTCTATGAAATGGTGTGCCGGAATGAGGAACAGCATTTCACAGAGCTGCTCACGCAGAGATGTCACTGACTTTGTTATGGTCACGTCCTGTCTGTGTGGTGATGTCTGTTATTTGGTTAGTGACAAACATCCACTTGGTTTTAAGGGAAAAAGGGATGAGAAACTGCTGGACTTTCAAAAGTGCTATTTTAAGCTGGGAATCAGATTTGAGTCCGTACAGCTTGTAGTTAAATCATAACCACAGGGTGAGTCTGTGACACACTGCTGTTACTTGGTTACTAACTAAACATCCTGTGGGCATAAATACAGCACTGGCATTTCTGTTAACATGAGGGCAGAACAGCGGATTGAGGTGGGAGGCAGCTCTGATGTTTTTAAATTCATCAGCTGTGATCATGATACAAGTTTCTTGGTATAAATTTATATGTGTAGTCATGGTAATACCCCCTAAACATTAGAGGTTCCACTTCTGCACTTACACCAAGGATCAAATGGCATTGCTATAAAATGAGATGTAACTTTAGTGCTCTTAATTAAAAATACTGTTGTTTGGGGTTTTTTGCATCAATATCTCTTCACCACCATCACCTTAATGTTCTTTATATAAAACGACAAAGCCCAAAATGTTCAATTATACCCAAAGCAGAACTTTTTTCTCGCTTAGACACCAAAACACAATGTATTCGTTGCTATATATTATTAATCCTGGTATTTAACAGCATCAGGCTGATGCACAGGCAGATTTAGCTGCATGCAGAGCCTGGTCATTACAACCCCTGGTGCTTGCAGAAGAGGTGTGTTCCAAAAATAAATTCCTTGTGTTGGAAGGAAAAACACGCATTGCATATTTTTTTCTGAGATGTCAGGTTTTTTTAGAGGTTTTTGGATGATGTGTTCTGCCCTTTTGATCAGGTGAAGCTGGAGGTTTGCCATAGATAAGCCAGAACCTTACACAGCAAGGAAAAGTGGCCAGTCTAGATTTGGTAGAGCTGTTTTGCAGGGTGCTGACAGGAAGAGGCATAATTGGAAATAAAGATTGCATTTGGATTTTTATAAAAAGGTGCAGATAAAATTTTATGTGTAAAGGGAATATTGGAATTCAAAATTAAAAAAAAATTCTAGATTTTAAATCACTATGCAAATTCTCAGGATTGGTTAGAAAAAGTGCTGTTAACTGATTAAAAGCATCAACCTGATGTCGTGGTGGTGTCATCTGTGGTTCCCAGGGTGGATCTGTGAATTCAGAACATAAGTTTGTCATCAGTTCAGCTGAAGGAGGCACAGAGACTCACAGAAAGACCCTCATAAGCAAAGCTGGGAGGTGCTGAGATAGCTTGTGCTCTGTGTGAAACCAATTTCCTCCAGTTATCCTGCTGGAGGGGGCTGGCAAGAGGACATTGGATCTCAGAAAATAAACGTGATTAGGTTAATTCAGAAGAAACTGCTTTAGATTTCCCTGCTGTGGTTGCGAATTACCCTGCAGCCCAATCCTGCAGCTCAGCTGTCACACAGTAACTTTACACTCACAGGAAGCATTTTTCACTGTGCAAATCAAACCTTGAATACATAGTCCCTAAAGCACAAGGTGAAAGATCATCTCTGACTCACGTATTTTATTAATGTGAAGAACTGTGTGAGAGTTTAGACTGAGTCTTCTCCCCGACTCTCAGCAGGAATTGTACAGCAGTCCTGGGGCTGTGTTTGCACAGGCAGGTGGGTACCTGTGATTTATCACTGTAATGGCTTCATTGTGGCCTGGGTGGAAGTTGTAAATAAGATTTACCCTCTAGATAATTTAATATTGCAAAGATTTCTAGTGTTCAGGTGAGGCTTGTGTGTGCCAGGTAAGGCATGTGTTGTGCTGAATTCCTTCAGTTTTGGCCTGCATAAGCATTATTGCCCTGTGGTTTAGCATGGTTTCATTGCTGTGTGCTGCTTAGAGTCATTGTATTCCTCTGCCAAAGATTTGTATGTCTTTGAAGGATGTTCAGTTGGCTGCTGAAATTTGAAGTGAAGCAACACATTTTCATCAATTTAAAGTGGTCTGGTTTAGTTTGTTGAAGGATTTTGAGTCATTGTTTCAGAAATCTCCTCATAAAGGAAAGGAACACATCTGATACAATACTTTATTCACAGATCATAATTAATCCAGGGTAGCCTTAACAAGGCATTTGTCTTTTCTGGGAAATTAACTCTGCCCCCATGAGCTTTCTGTTCCCGCTTTTATTTGCGATTAGCATTACTTAGCATGATTTTGAAACGTAGCAAAAAGATTTTCAGCAAGAGCTGATTTGGCTGTGGGTTATGTAAAGCAAAACCTTCATGTTTTATGAAGTCTGGGCTGTTCCCACCATAAGAAGAGTTTTGGTGGTCTGGTAATTGCAAGGGCAGTGTGTTACAGCGCTCTGGGGCTTCTCATTCCTTCTGCTCTGAAGATGAGTGTTGTGCCATGATGGGCCATAGTTGTACGTAGAGTAGATTTCTACTTTATTTTTCTCTCTCTCTGTATATATCTATCTAGTTACAAGATAATGTAGTGATAGAACAAGGGGGAATGGCATAAGACTGAAAGAAGGTATGTTTAGATTGGATGTTAGTAAGAAATTCTTCCCTGTGAGAGTGGTGAGGCTCTGGCAAAGGTTGCCCAGAGAAGCTGTGGCTGCCCCATCCCTGGGAGTGTCCAAGGCCAGGTTGGATGGAGCTCTGAGCAACATGGGATAGTGGAAGGTGTCCCTACCCACAGCAGAAGGGTTGAAACTGGATGATCTTTAAGGTCCCTTCCAACTCAAACCATTCCATGATTCTGTGCTATGATTCTTTATATTTTGGTGAAGACTGGTGATGTTCTCTTTCTGTTTTAGTCCACGAAGGCAGCCCACTGGGGGAACTTCATCGCTGTGTCCGGGATGGTGTTAAGATTAACGTTCACATCCGCACTTTCAAAGGGCTTCGTGGAGTCTGCACGGGGTTTCTGGTTGCATTTGACAAATTCTGGAATATGGTAATTATTGTTCCAGCTCTTGATTTATAACTGTTATGTTGAAAACTTGAAATTTGCAACAGGTTTAAGCGGACGACATTTGGAGAGGATTAATGGGGTGTTGTAGTGCACAAAGTAATTTGCTCTGGCACAAAGTGCTGAGTTTCAGATGTCAGGCTGGTCCTTCTGGGAGGTGTCCAACCATTTTAGAGAGGGTTTAGATGACAGAGAAGCTTTGAAGAGTTCTCAGCATCTTCAAAGAACTCACAATTGTGGAATATAGGGAATATCAGAAGCTTCCAAAGGTTTCTCTGCAAAACCCAATCTTTTTATAGTGATTGTTGCTTCATTGTTTTCTTTCCCTAACATCACTGGACTGTCAGTGACAAAAGCTTTTCCCTGTGCTCTACCCCTTGAACGTCTTTAAGACAGTGGATGGGAAAGCAGCAATTAAATATTTGTGAGCCTGGACCTGTGAAAAGTTTGGAAATGGGGAGGTGGGAAGGATTTTGCAGGTAAGGCTCACAAAGGTTTTGCAAGTAATGCAGAATGGATGCAACGCTTTGCTGCTGCTTTTATACCTCAGTACAATTTAGGTGATTAACAAACCAGCTCCAAAGCACAGCTTGTTCTTTGGAGAGATGGATTTTCTCTCAGATAGAACATAATTTCATTATGCTTTGACACAGAGCTGGTCCAAAGCTGCTTTATGTCTTATTTTAATTTTGACCTTTCCATTTCTTTTCTTCCAGGCCCTGACAGATGTGGATGAGACTTACAGGAAACCAGTAATGGGCAAAGCTTTCTATGCAGAACCTCAGCTCACACTGACCCGAGTAGGTGACCATCTCCAGTTTTCTTTTTTTATTTAGTATCTCCTTTTTCAAAGTAGTAAAAGGGGAGCACTGATTGGAAAACTGTATTTACATTTGAAAAATTTTACCTCCTTTTATTACAGATGACTCTAAAATGACTTGAATTGAGGGAGAAAAAATACCCAAAATGTTTTCTGACCTTTTTGAAAGTACTTTGACCATAGTTCAGTGTTACTAAAGTTCCACTTTAGGGTCCCTATTATTCAGAACACAGTTGCTGCCACTGCTTAGTGCAATATGCTCTGCTTCTAGAAACTCACTCTCTGGTTTTTGATTTATTTGTTCTCTCTTTTTTGCACCTCTGACTGATCAGGTCCATGTTTGTCCTGCCAGGGAATGTGGCAGAGCACCCCTCTGGTACAGCTGTTCATGGAGCCACAGTCTGTGTCTGCAGCCAGTGAAGCAACACGGCTGTTTGGTCACTTGAGCTTCTGGCCTGGGTACTGTGGAGCCCAAGATTCTTGCTCCAGAGCAAGGCACTCTCTAGGATCCAGCTGCAAATAGAGTTGTTTACCAAGCTGAGAAATGAAGAGATGATAAATGAACTTCTGAACAATGAAGGGAAAAAAAAAAGTGACAGGGCTGTGCCCGTTGTATGGCAACAGCTCCAGGCCTTTTTGAACATCAGAGAAGCATCACAAAAACATTTAAACAGTTTCATTGTGAGGAGTTTGTTTTCAAATTCCTGCCATTTAAATCCGTTTTCTGATAGATCCCACCCTTCCTTTTTTAAAGATTAGTTAAAAATAATCAAGTTGTCATTGTTCTTTTAGCCCACTCTCACAGGGATTGGCTTTCCATCCTGTTGCTGGGACGAGACAGGCTAACCAAAAATCCTTCTCATTTGTCAGTGTTTCATAAAAACTTGCCTGCTGCCAGAGTAAAAGCAGTTTCTTTTTCCCAGTTTCAGCACCATATATTCTTGGATTAATGAGTTCATGCAGTGCTTTGGATCTGCTGCCGTAGCTTTGATTTTTTTTCTGTTGTTTGTGATCTTCTCACCTCCCAAAATACCCACACGTCAACTTTTAGTTTGTTTTGGGGAACACAAAAGCTCCCTCATTTTTTCAGTGTGCACCTTTTGCTACTGGAGACCCCATATCTTAGGCATTCATGACAAAAGGATGTCTCTAACACTGACAACATAACAAGAGCACTGGGAAAAGGAGCTAATGGAGCAACTTGGTGTCTCTCCGTTGCTCCTGACCAAAGTTAAATGCTACCACACAGCAGTGTTGCTCCCCAAATTAAATTCCTTGGTGCTCACATAAAGACACTCATGACTGTGCAAGAGATCCATTCACCTTGTGCCACTGTGTGACTTTGGTAAGAAAACATTGTCTCTATTGCTGGAGAAGATTTTTCACTGATTGTGTCTTGTGAGCTCTGATTTGGGATCATACACACAAACACCACGTGTGGAACAAGCAGCCTCTCTTGTTTTACAATGTGGTCATAGACACAAATGTCCTTTTACAGCTGTTTGACAGACTCAAACTTCAGGAGTCCTCGGGGAAGAAGGGAGCTGACTCAAAGACTGTCTCAGAGGAGCTGGCCCTGACAAGTGACTCTCAGACACTGGCATCAAAAGCTGGATCAGGACGAGGGAGAGCGGAAGAGGAGCACGAGAGGCAGAAACACTCGGGCAGAGCTGGAGAAAAGAAGCCTCCAGGTGACAGTTTGGTTGCCAGAGGTGAAGCTGGTGTGGGCAGCAGGACTGCCCACACAGAGGGTGCCAGTGCTGGTGGCAGCTGTGCACGGAGCCAGTCACGGCGGAAGAGGCGGCCCAAAGTGGATTATCAGCAGGTGTTCACACGCCACATAAACCAGATTTTTATTCGAGGAGAGAATGTCTTGCTTGTCCATTTAGCACATTGACTTGGCTGGGCTTTGGTCAGCGTATTTATTTGATAGCATGACTTGCTGCTGCAGCTCCCATTGCTATTTAAAGTTGTTGTTGAGTTTGATGGTACCGTGGCTGGTTTCCCATTGCCGTAACAAGGTAGGGGAAATAGTTGTAAGTGGAGCATCCTGAGCTTGATGCCAGAGCAGCTTCCTTAGATCGCTGTTGGGGGTTTCAGGACAAGGTCAGCAATGGAGTTGTTTCTGTGATTCGAGGGAGGTAAGCACAGATCCCAGTGCTCCTTAAAAAGAAGGAGCGGGTTGGAAGAGAATTTTGGTTAGTCTGTTATAGGAGCTACCTGTGGCACACATTTAAGGAGCTTAAGATCTCCACCTGCAATGAATCAGAAATGCTCTTTTGCATGTTCTGAGTAAGCTCAAGAGGAGATTGCTGATGAAACCAACAGTTTATCTGCTGCTGTTACATGGATGTCCTCTTTCCCAGACATAGTTCTGTCAATCGTTTTGAAATAGTTTGTAAAAAGGTGGAGTGACATTCTACTGATGGCTATGGCCCTGTGTGATAGAAAACCTCCTAACTGAAAACTGCTCTTCTAATGTGAGTGATGGCAGGACTGTAATTTGTTTTCCATATCAAAGCTTGGGCTTCTCTTTGTTGTGCTGTGCTTTGGCCCTGTGTCACCAGCAAGCAGGTGATGTAGCTGATCCAGGGGCCTCCATATTTGGGGTTTATCTGTGAATGCTGTGGATGCAGATGGAAAATTGTACTGTTACGTTTCACCCATAAACTACTTAGTGTAATAGTGAAGCTGGCTAAGGTGTAGGGTTTTTCTCAGATGTGTTTGTACTGAGCACACTTGTACTGTATCTAAGAGCCTTTCAAGCTCTCTATTGAAACTAGAGGTGCTGTGTCTCCAGCAGTTCCCATGGAGCAGAAGTCTTACGGGTCTTTCCTATCCATGTGAATGATGCATCATCTAATTCCAGTTGAACTGAGCTTCGGAGATGTGCCTGAAAATGTTTTGAAGTATAAAAGTCAAACTCAACACATCAGTGTTTTATTTTAACAAGACTTCTAAACTATTGTACATCAGGCCAGGGTTCTGCAGGTACAAACTGATTTCCAGGAGAGTCATGTGGAGAAGTTTCAGGGTAAATGAAGCTGTTACATTATCCAGTCTGTTCCCTTCATTGTCCAAGGACACTAGAATTCATGCTGCTATTCCTGTATTCATCTCAACTGCCTCGTGCTTTGCAGCAGCTCCGTGTGTTTAAGATGAAGTTGGAAAATTGCTTTATATCAGGTCTTGTATTGCATATAGGGGTCATAAGTTCTCAAACTGAGTGACTGTTCTGTGGGTGACGTAGGTGTCTGTTGGTGCAAATGCAGCATTCTGCTTGCTTGTCATTAGGGGGATGTCTGGTGTTTGGGTGAATCATAGAAATCATTTAGCAGGAGTTTCTGGACACACAAAGCAGCTGTTTTTGCTTCTGGGGGAGCCAGAAATTCTGTCAACATTTCACGTGACGGGAGGTTTGGACAGCTGATGAGCTGAGCCACTGAGCTACAAACCCAAGTTAAGCCTGGGACAGAAGTGCCTCAGAATAAAAAAGTACGTTGAGGCAAAACAGTTTCATCAAGAGCAAAAAAGAAAAGAAAAAAGTGAAATACTATCTACAGCTTCTTATTATACTTTATTGGAATCCCTTCCCACTATGAACTGAGACCAAGCACTGAAAAGATTCTTCTCTTGGAGGTTCTTCTTTCCTCTCCCTCTGTGCTGTTCTTGCTTGTGTTCATGTGCTCTGCAGTTTTTCCCTTTTTTTCTTCCCCCCTCTCCTGTTGGTACTTTGTCTCCTCAGGCTGTTCTAAATTCTGGTTTATGAAGACTGTTCTTGTATTCATCCCTAGTTGTTCTGGCTTTCTGAACCTTTCTTGGTTGGCTTTCTGTGTGGTTCCCAACTAATCAGTACCCTCACAATTTACTGGAAACATGAGAAGCTAGAAACAAGGTGCTTATTTCTGCTCCTGACTTCCCAGCAGCTTTTATTGCAAGTGAATATTTTCTTCATTCTGTTTTTGGTTGTGGGTTTATTTTCCCCTCTGTTTTCTGACAACTTTGTTTTTATTTCAGCTGCTTAGGATGACTCCTCTCTGCCTTTTCCATTCATGCCAAAGGCTACTGGTTTTGACCTCTCCTCTTTCCTTCATATTTGCCCAGAGGATGTCAGATTACCCTCAGGCCTGTGTACTCTGACACCTAATTGAATTCTTGCTTTTCTTTACCTCATAAATTCTGTTTGTCTGCTTTGTATTGCCTTGTGCATTAAACAAGATACATCTGCCATGAATGTTCTTGTGATTGTCCTGCCCTCCTTCCTTGTTGATTGACACTTCCCCAAGTTCTCAGTTGCTACTGGAAGTCTCAGCATTTTCCTTTAATCAGAAGTTTTTCTCTGAAACCTTGCAGGTATTTGTTGCTTCACATCTACAAGTTTCTTTGTTTACATTTTATGAAAAGTACTGGTGCTTAGACTTGCGTTTGTGCCTTGATTTTTGTATCATCCCTGACCTGTTCTTCCAGAGTCACCACCTTGGTCAGCAAACCTGGTTAAAAACCAGTAGTTTGTCTACTTTTTTTGCACTACCTCATTATTAAAATGTTCCTCCTCTTATCTGTGAAGTTGGTTAAAATTCTCTCTTCCAATTTAGGTTTAATGGCTTATTTGTTGGTTCTTTGTTTGTTTCCTACTTTCCTGTCCACCTTTCTCCTTATTTCCAAGCTGCTTCCTAAATACAGCTGCCTCTTCTACAACTCCAGATCTTCCAAAATGTCTTCCTTTTCCCACTTTTTCTGCCATTAAAGCGCATTATTAAAATGCTATTTTACGGATTTTGTCTCTTTCAAACATCATGATTGTGATTAAGCAAGTGATCTTGTATGTGTGTTGTCACTTGCATGTGTAATACTTCAGATAATGTTGCTCTTTAAATAAAATTGAATGTCATGTTCTGAAATGATTTTTTCTACCTCACCTAAGTATTCACATAAATCTGTTTATTAAAAAAAAAAAAAAAGAAAACAACCCTTGGAAACATGTGAGCTTTGGGGTTTTTTTTATTGTTTCTGGGTTTTTCTTTCCATGTTTTTCCTTTTCCAAACTCAGCATCAAATTTTTGTTCAAAAAGCTGTCTGCTCCCAGCCTTCCCTCTCTTGGTTGCAGTGTCACAGAGATGCTGTGAGCAAAGACACACCAAAGGAATGAAGAGTAGGAGCAGGAGGCAGTCCTGGTTGGAGAGTGAAAAAGCTTTGGGCAGGTATGAGGAACCTCTGAAAACGATCCACCAGTTAGTTCCCTGTCCCATATTTCTAGGACTTTGCTCATCCTGGTGCTCAGTGGTAGTTCCTAAAGTGTGTTTGTGGTGAGGTATTGAATTATGGGGAGCAGTTTTCTGAACTAACTTTGAAAGAGTGTTGGGATAATTTAAGAAATTTTTAGGATAATCTGACAGCAGACAAATACAAAACTTGTGCAATGTTGCACTGCCAGGTGCAGAAATGATGTAATGCCATAGTCTTTGAACGTGATGTCACAGAGATATCTCGTGGTGTCATCGTGTATCTTTCCATTCCCAGCACAGTCCAGCAGGGAGCCAAGTCTCACTTTTAACAGTGGCTGTTTTATTTGTACAGTGAAGTGGTTTTGCCCAGTTTTTACCGAACACTTCTTAAACAGGGCTGTGGTAGTAGAAGAGGTAAAAGGCAAGGGAAAAAAGGAGCTTGTAAAAAAGCGTGGGTTTAGTTCCTTCTCTCAACTGACTTGTCCAGCTTGTTAATTGCCTGGAAGTTTTTTTCCTGATCTAGAGAGGTACTTAGCACATCCTCCCCAGGTGATTAATGAATTAATCAGTGAGTGCTGTCTTCCATCTGCGTCTTGTCCTTCAGTTTTTGGATTTGTCGTTTCTTTTGCAGCTTTCCCTCAGCAGGGCAAAGTCTCAGCAGGAATAAACCTGACTACCTGCTAATTTTTCTCCCTCCCTAAGGAATGTTAGACCACCTAGTTTTGAATCCAGATAACCTTTCCTTATTCTTGATTTTCATAGTGTTCTCTTCACACTTTTGTAATTATTTGGTCAGAAGAATTATTTATCTTGGATAATACTTCCAATAATTTGAAAGTATACTGAAAAATAATTTTGAAAAATAATTTTGTTACTTATTTTCCTTCCCACAGTGCTAGGTTTTCCTTGTTTGCTGTTGCAGCCACCCACTTGCATCTGTGAATCACTGGGGGTGAAGAGGTGTCCAGGCAAAGAGAGGCAGAGTAAAAAAGGTGTCTCATTTTTATTGAATGGGACGTTCTGTCCAACATGCTGCCCACACTCACCCTTTCTGTTTCTTACTGTCACTGACCTAAAGGACACAGTTGACACTGATTTCATCCAGGATCTTGAAGGAAAATGGAGAGGCAGCAGGGACAGGAAACTGGAAACACTTGAGTTTATCTCTAGGGGACCTTCCCATCTCTGATCAAACCAATCAGAGTTATAAGTACCAAATTACACTGCAAGCTCTGCCACTGGATAAAACTGGAAGGCACAGTATTGCACCTTTTCAGGGGTGATGCAGTGATTTCCTCAGCCAGGCAGGCTCTTCCCTGAGAAGCTGCTGAGGTGTATGCCAGTGTCTGCCTCAGAGCATAACTGCAAAATAACTGCCAATTAATATGAAGATTTTTGTCTCCTGCCTGCACTGCCAAGTGTAAAACATAAATGCTGAGGTCTGCATCATCTGCTGCCCAGAACTATTTCAGTTCATGCTTTTGCTTCTTGACATTGGCTTAAAAATTTGAGGTGTGTACTATAGCAATCCTAAGACAGTCTTTGTTATAACATTATGAAAAGCTATTACTAGAAATAGTGTTGGAAAACTAGAGTATTACAGAATTTGTGGAATTCTCACTGTAATTCAGATATTGCAAACCAGGAAAGGCTGAGAGAATTGAGATTCTCTCAGCTGAGAGAATTAGGGATGACCTAATTGCAGCCTTCCAGCACCTGAAGGGAGCCTACAAGAAGGATGGAGAGAGACTGTTTACAAGAGTATGTAGTGACAGGACAAGGGGGAATGGCTTCAGATTGACAGAGAGTAGGGTTAGATTACATATTAGGAAGAAATTCTTTACTGTGAGGGCAGTGAGGCACTGGCACAGGTTTCCCAGAGCAGCTGTGGATACCCCATCCCTGGAAGTGTCCAAGGCCAGGTTGGATGGAGCAACCTGGTCTAGTGGACGGTGTCCCTGCCCATGGCAAGATGGAATGAGATGTTCTTTAAGGTCACTTCCAACCCAAACCATTCTGTGATTCTGTGAAATGTGGGGAGAACTGTTACTATATAAGAGCATCCTTTGCTGGCATCTTTTTTACTTCTTAGTTGCAGAAAAAACTAAGCCCTTTGGGAAAGGGCAGTCCAGTGGTTCTCCTCTGGATGGGCGCTGCAGGATTGGTGCACTTGATGGAAAAAAAAAGGTGTGTAATTTCCTGTAAGTACAACATGTAACTAACTCTCTGTACATTGTCCCAACTATAGCCTTTCATGGCAGGCTGAAAGTGGGAAAGCAGGCAAAGAAAGAGGAGTGAAGAGGATGTTATCTCTCAGTTGGTGATAACTCCTTGACATGGGTAGTGGCTTTCTAGCCTGTGGACTTGGGCACAGTCAGGCCGGCACTGGGCAATTGTGCTCTGTAGAGGAAAGGTGGGGATGCAGAGACAGCCCTTGAGTGCAGCTTCCCTTGTGCTGTGAGCCTTTCACAGCACAGGAACTGCCCCTGGAATATCTGCCAGGCTCCATTGCTAAAACCTGGCACATTTGATCCTACCTTTAAAATTTGGCACAGGAAACCCAGAGGGAGAAAAAACCAGTAAGCAAATTTGTCCTGTCGAGGCAGGGATGGAGGAGACTTGGTTGTCCTTGTTGGCTTCCCAGGGGTGCAGGAGAAAGGACAACTTTATGGAGAAATAGCAGAGATGTTTGTCTGGTGATGTTTACAAGTCCTTTTAGGTGTCACTTAGCTCTCTACTCCTCACTGTGGCCTTGGCAAGTCACTTCCCTCCTCCTTCCTGACGCTCCTCAGCTGCAGCACATCCAAGAGCAATCCTTGCCTGTCTGGCAAGCATCTGGGGAGGTGGTAAGTGCTAAGTATTGTTACTAAAACTATCCCTGTCAGGCAATGCAGGTACACCCACCATCTGCCCTCTCCAGGCACGTGACTGTTAGACTCAAACCTCGGCACATGGGGTATCAGGTACTACGATGCACTTCAGTCTTGAAATTACTGATGTCTTCAAGGACTTCAATATCTTGTTTCACAGCTGCAGTTCCATGTTTGGGTCAGGTGGTGATAAGTGAGAGTGTAACTCGTTTGTAATTCCTTCTCTCTCTTCCTAAATATTTTGTTTCTTAGGAAGCTGATGCTGCTATGAACATACTGAATAATACAGAATTTGCAATATTCTGCTTTCCAAATGTAAATGTTTATATTTAAAGTTGCTAAGACTGCAATGCAATAAATATATCTGTGTAACAGTTTGCCTCAAAGCATGAGTTGGTTTCTTTTTTTGTGTTCTGCCAATACACTTGTGCCAGTGATGGAGCTCCTGCTGTGGTGGTGGGGACCACCAGGATGTGGAGACCGCGAGGTTTGGATACAGCATTATTATCTAGTCACATGGTTTGTGAACAAACCCCTCGTGTGTGTTCAAAAGGGTATTAATCTACAGAATAAGAATATTATTATACCTGTCTTCTAGAGGTGCAGAAGGGAAGTGAACTTCATGTTGAAGACTGTAACAACCATTGGCCTGATCACTCAAAGATCTGTTTCCTCAGTGTGTGGTATTCCACCAGACCACCAGGAGATGGTTTTTCAGGAACTGGGGAGGTCCAGAGCCAGCATTCAAGCATCTGTTCTGTTGTGTGCATAGCCAGTGGGGAACCTGTCTTGCAGGAATCTTTCTATTCCCCAGGTAAGCAATGCTGATTTATTTGGATCAGAGATGTTTTCTTAGGAAGAAACTCTTCCCTGTGAGGGTGGGGAGGCCCTGGCACAGGTTGCCCAGAGAAGCTGTGGCTGCCCCATCCCTGGAAGTGTCCAAGGCCAGGTTGGATGGGTCTTGGAGCAACCTGGTCTAGTGGAAGATGTCCCTGCCCACGGCAGGTGGTTGGAATGAGATGATTTTAGCTCCCTTCCAGCCCAAATTGTCATAGGATTATTCTATGTTAACTGTATGGTTGTGGCACTGGAGATATGGAGATAGTAACATACTCATGCTCTGGGATTCTGGTGTTTGCTAAAAGGAGTAGTTTCCATTGCAATGGGAACTGTTTAAAGAACAAAATCTGCAGTTTAAAGCCAGGAGTGGCAATATGAGGATGTATGTAATGAGCAGGATCTGACAGAATTCACAGAAGAGGTCTGCGACCCATTGACTTTGATTTGCATTTTAAAGTGTTGTTTTACAGTGGGAGTCTGCCCTGTCTTCCATATGTTGGGTGTTTCCCTGATTTCTTACAAGGTGATTTACAGCCAGTATGGCAGTAGACTCGTGGTCTTTTAGAGTCCAGCTGTAAAGGAATCATTCCAGGATACAGATCCTTTTAAAGGGTGGTTTGGGAGGGTGAACAGTTTTGTGTAAAAATTCTCTCTGCCCATTGCCCCGAGGGTCAAAGGAAAAGGAGAACCCAGCCAGAATGCTCCCTCCGGGGAATCCCATCCGGATGGGAGATGGGTGGACACAAGGGTAAGGAGCGCTCCCACTCGGTGCAGGGACCCAGCTCGAGGGAACCCCATCCCGGGTGGAAGGATTCCACTGGGAATCCCGGCTGGAGCCTCTCCCCAGGTCCGGGCGGCGCAGCCATGGAAGCGCCAGGGGGGCTCCTAAACAGCAGGAATCCGCTGATGCTCCCGTCGGGAAAAAGGTGAGGTTCGGCCGCACCGGAGGTACCCCCAGCGCTGCCATTCCCGGGCTGGCATTCCCAGATTCCCGCCCGCTCCCGTTCCCGCCCCGCGCCGCCAGGGGGCAGCAGCGCGCAGGGAAACCCCGCGGCGGCGGCTTCGGGATCCCGGGAAAAAGCGGGGGGGAAACAGCGGGACATCCCAAACCCTGCGCCCTGGGAACCGCTCCTGGTGGGACACGGGCGATGTGTGTCCATGTGTGCCCGCTCCCCACCGCCCGGCTGCTCCACGGGGCGCAGATCAGGCTCCCGGTGCCTGGTTCCGTCATCGTGTGAGCAGTGATGTGTTTGCAGAGCATTACCTCCCTCCTGACTGGCCAGATCAAGTTTCCCCACCTCTGAAAACAGCTGTCCTGGAGCGGTGGCACGGCTGGAGTCACTGGGGCAGAGCCCTCACACAATCACAGAGTCATTTAGTTTGGAAAAGACCTACAAGATCATCGAGTTCAATCTTCGACTGATCCCCCCACCTTGTCAACTAGACCAGAGCACTGAGTGCCACGTCCAGTCGTTCTGGCTATGGGAAGAGCACAGGAGTCGCTGCTGTGGGGTCTGCTGGAACAACATATCTGGAAACAGTGACCACTGGCAGTGCTGCCCAGGCTGTAAACCTGCGCTCCGTGGGTGCCCATATCTTGTCATATATTTACAGGAAGAAATCATGAGTCATTTATACACAACGTGCAGTAAATCCTATAAAATGCTGTTCTTTGAGAATATGATTGCTGTGGCAGAGTTATCTATAAGTGCAACAGCACAGGCTTGGAGAAGGAAACCACCCCTCGCTGTCCTGCCCTGCGGGGGATGAGGCTCAAGCTTGGTACTTTTTTTCCATCAGAGTGTAGTCAATGGAACAATTGTACAACGTGTTGATCAGGAAAAGGATGTGGGAGCCTGAATGGAAAAACTGATGGTATCGTGCTAATGGCACAGAGCAGCAGGAAGGATGGCAAACAGGATGTGCTCGGCGGGAAGGGCTGCAGGGCTGGAGTCAGGCAGGGTCTGTATTAGGAGCATGGGACAAGCTGGGCCAGAAAGCAGAACGTTCTTGATCTTACACTTCTCTGCTGGGAACAAGGGCTCTTTGCTGATTCTTTTGGGGAAAAGCGAGCAATTGGCAGGCAACATCCCAAAGGTGGTGGAAGAACCAACTGGAGAAAACTTATTTGTAGTTGCCTTGGATGTTTGGAAATGAGAGCAGTGGGAAGCTGAAAGATGGCAGAGGGAGACTCTCAGGAGGACCTCCTTGCATCCAGGGCTTTGGTAGGAAGCTGTTCCTAACACAGGGTTAAACAGGTTCAAAACAGTCATCAAGATAATATGTTTATTCCTCTCCTGGCAGCTGCTCTAACACCTTGTGAACATGTCTGGGAGTGGGAACATGCCTGTCCTGTTGTGTTTGGGCTTTGGTGCAGATGCTGTAGCAGGTCATGCAATGGCAGGATACTCAACAGTAACTCTTCCACTGTCACTTGGAGTTGCCTTTGGAGTGAATCAGTATTTTGGCAGGCTTGAAAAACTGTTTGTGTTAGATCTTGGCCAGGGGGCTGAGCTTTGTAGTTTAAAACCACCTCCCAAATTTGTAGGGGCACATCTGAAGCTGGATGGGCAGCCCTCGTGCCCAGCTGCTCCCAAATGTTTTCAGCAGAGCCTGAGCTGAAGGTGTGTGAGACAAGTCCCCTCTTGCCACTACCATAACCATGAAAGTGTTTAAATCTGAGAGCAAGGAAATGGCTTTTAGTTGTCCTCATTTGGAGGGGCGCCCCACAGGGAAGGGGTCCCATGTGGAAGGGGTTTTTCCCATGAGGAGCTGTTGTGCTCACATGTGGTTTGTGGCACAGTTACAGTGATGTTGTGACGTCAAAGTGGAACTGGGTGGTGGACTCAAGGTGCACTGAAACAGGTCATGGATGTAACTTGCCCTAAAATCAGCTGGGTGGGGTGAACTGGAACCAGCTCCAGTCCCCTCCAGCTCACCTTTGGAGCCGGGTGTTCCAAAGCGTGTGCCTCGGTGTGCTGCTGGTATCGCAGGAGCATTTGTGTCTGCGTTTCCCAGTGTACAAATGCTTTGCTTCTGGGTTTGCCCACCCTCCTCGAGTGCTGACGGTTTTATACCGATAAGATAGTGGGTATTAATTAATTTATTTTAAAAGCAGACATGTGCTTGTCATTCCTTGTTGGGTCAAAATGCTCCGCAGTCGCCCGTTCCTCAGCTTGGTGTTTTAATTAAAAACACAGACCCCTAGAAGAGGGTTCTACTGTCTCCAGCTATTCCAACCATGGCAAACGCTAGTGCAGCAGAGTGTGAATTGCTTGCCAAGAGCATCCTCCAGCCTGGCCTCACATCTATTACCAAGTGTAAACTAATGAACAAGGAGCGGGCGTTTGTCACAATATCCAGTGTAAGGGCTTTCAAAAACTGCTGTAGGCTGACACGGAAAGATTGCAAGAGGCTGCAGCCCCTGACCTCAATAAAGGCTTCAAAGGAAACTCCTGAAAAGTTTTTGCTGCACAAAAGAAATTCTTCAGGTAATGTAGCTCTTTAATAGCTAAAACTACATCAAGGCTTCTGCTGACTGGATGAAACAACATCTTTGTTTTGCATGTAAATGCTGTTCTGTAATGTCTTACCTTCATCTTGTCCTTTTTTTTTCTTTTTCAATAGAACAAAAAAGGAATCAGCTCACACAGGCAACCACCTGCAGCGACTGAGCCAGGCAGGGTGGGAGGGCAGGAGTGGGGAGCGAGAGCCACACAGGCTCCAGTCCCTGCAGTGGGTTGGGATGTTGAAATCCCAGCTCCCAAAGAGAGAGAAGACAAGAGCATGCAGCAACAGGACAAAGGGGAATGGGTTCAGACTGAAAGAGAGTAGGTTGAGATTAGATATTAGGAAGAAATTCTTTGCTGTGAGGGTGATGAGGCACTGGAACAGGTTATCCAGAGAAGTTGTGGATGCCCCACCTGTGGCAGTGTTCAAGGCCAGGTTGGATGGGGCTTGGAACAAATTAGTCTAGTGGGAGATGTCCCCGCCCATGGCAGGAGGGTTGGAATGAGATGATCTTTAACGCCCCTTCCAACCCAAACCATTCCACCATTCTGTGATTCTATGCAGACCCTGCCTCAAAGAAAACAGTGGTGAAATCAGCAGCTGCTCAGGCACCTTTGCAGTGATTCTGGCCCTGGAATGGGAGCAAATAGGCCAGTCTGGGGGCCCAGAGGAGCCCGGGGGCTGTGGAGCTCACACAGGGGTGTGGTGGCTGCCTGGCTGCGGCCTCAGCTCCGGCTGTTTTCCCTCTCCCCAGCTCTCGGCGGCTCCAGTGCGGAGCTGCTGCTGTGGGGTTGTGCTCCATCACACAGCAGGTCACTGGCTTTGCCCCCAGCACCATCGTTCCTCTGTCAGGCTGCAAGTCCTGAATCCAGAGACAGACCCGCTCTCTGACTGAGCCTGGGCCGTGCTCCGCTGGACGCAACTCCCAAGGCCAGGAATCATCGCTCTCCAGAGATGCCGGATGCTGCTGAGAGGGGAGACCAGGGCAGCTCATCTGGTTGAAGCAGTTTGTGTCTAATTAAGGTGAAAACTGTCATCCTGTCTCTCCCCCTGCCTGCACCAGCCCGAGGCCTTGGCCCTGGGCCGTGGGCAGGTGACCCTCAGTGCCACGGCTGGCACAGGGCAGGAAGATCCTATCAGTGACATATTCCCCACCCTTTTTTTGCTTGCAGATACTTCAGGTTTCCCACGGGCTGCAAGCCCCGGTGTAGGGAGTGGGAGGTGTTGAGCACCTGGTGTGATTCTCCCACAGCCCAAAGGCAACATCCACGGGACAAAGCTCAAACTGCTGGCCAGCAGCAACTCTCTCTGCTCAGGAGAAGGAGCCCAGGGAAGGAAAGTGGTGCTGTGGCAGTTGTAGGTGTGAGATAAAAATGGAGAATCTTCCAGCACCAGGTAAGGAGCTTCATGTGCATTAGACCGGGCTGGAAAACCACCTGGAGGCCACCCCTCAGAGGGAGTTGGGAGGATGTGGTCCCCTGGTAGGAAGGTGAAGGGACAAGGGGCAAACAGAGGCAGGTAGAGAGACAACCGAGTGAGCCAAATTTCCTGACTTTTAGGAATTTAACCCTTAGTGTTATCCAGTCCTGGATTTTGTTTGCAAATCAAAAATAGGGAAAGATTTTGGTAACCTCATAGTATCACCAACAGTTTGTTAAAAGACTAATTGCCAAGTAGCTTATGCATGTGGGACCATTAGTAATTCTGTAGCTATGCAAATTAAAACAGTGATGTATGATTTATAGCTTTAATAATGTTCTGAAGGCTCTTAAATTTTAATCACTTGCAACATCCTTTTTAATATTCAATTACTTTATTAACTAATTAGGTCACTTGCTGAAAAAGCACATAAGGCTGGTGCTATTTTAATATCAGCTGAACATCACAAAATACCTTTGAAATGGTGTAAATGGTTTATTTATTTTAAACAGATCATTAAGATGCTGTAATTATTAAATCAATTACAGAAAAAGAAAGACAAGAAATTGATAGATGCCAAACCACAATAGTAGTGGCTTGTCTGCTTACTTTGTAAGTGTTCACAGGGATGCTGAACTTGGTGAATGTGGCCACTGAAGCACCTTCCTGGATAATTCGTATTCAACTGAAGGGATAAGTTTTGAGATATGCTTGGTTCATTATAGATGCTTTTTGTGTGGATTTAGCTTTCTGATTGATAAAAGCTCCACAAATGACCTTGAAAAGTGAAAGTACTTAAAAGGACAGCCCTCCTTTGCAGAGAGCTCTTTTGTCTGCCTCAGAAAAAGATAAAACTGTCACATCTGAGAGTCCTGCTAATGCTGGGATGGAAGGCAGAGCTCTGGGGGAGGGCAGGTGGGCGGCTGAGCAGTGACCAACCTGCTCCACTCAACGTGGACAAGCAAGGGCTGCTGCCCAGAGATGGGGCTGTGGCAGGGCAGCAGCACTTGCAGCTGAAGCAAGGAGAGAAAATTCCACCCCTGGAAAACCCAGGAAAATGCTCAGCTGTAGTGCAGAGCTTTACACTTCCCCTTTACATCAAGCCTTGATGTAAAACCTGGAGTTTAAGTTAAATTTGAACCAGCGTGGGTGCAACTCTGAAACAGACTTTGAACAACCTTCTGTTTTAAAACTAAGGGTAAGACAAACACTATTCCAAGAATTAAGTCAATCTTTTTAACAGATTTTGGTTTAAATTATACCCACGTGATGATATAAGGTACAACAATTTTCTCTCTTGAGGAGATGCTAGAGAAGATCTGCAGTAATTACAGACCACTCATCTTCCCATATTAACTTTTCTTGCTTCTATTTCCTCATAATGAAAACCTGTATATTAGGGGGGAAAAAAAGCCTAATGTTCCTGTAATCTTTCTGCTAAAGCCAAGATTGCCCTTTACAAGTGAGCTCCATAGAAAACTAACCTAAATCTCAATTTAAAGAGTTTCCTGAGAACTGAAATGGATATGGTCTGGCTCTAAAGCAAAGTCCAGGTGAGGTACAAAATTGCTAGTCCGGCTCCTCATAACCAAAAATAAAAGCTGAACCTACCCCTGTCCCAGGGGCACCTGCAGCCCAGCTCTTCTGCAGCTGACAGTGCCTTGTTCCATTACTGGGGCTTGAGAGGAAATCATGGATTTTCACTTAGGAAAATGTCACCTCGTTAACGTTTCTCATTGGTGTGAGAGGCTACTGAATAGTGTGATCATCCCTTGAAAGGAAGGACACACCGGACTAACCTGAGCTGTGCAAAAGGGATAAAATAAATGTCTAAAATAAATCTATTTCACACTTTACAGGAGCTGCCAGAGGAAACAAAGGTGCAGAACAGCACAGCTATAAGGTACCAAATGCTGGTACAGCTTGGGACAACATATGATGCTACACACCTTGGAACAAGTGCAGATAGAACTCTTAGGGGGTCAGAGATAGCTGCAGTCACATGAGGTCATTGTCACCGTTTAAAGAGTATTTATTTCACCCTGCAACAATCCCGTTGTACAACACGACTCAGGGGCTGTTCTGAGCCTCCCTACAAAGCCCCAGGTCTCAGTCAAATAGGTGCATTTTTATCACATTCCTGTAGCTTCTCCCCAGTCATTTATTCACGTGATCGATTTCCGCATCGCTCGAATCCAACCGTGTGGGAAAACCCACATCCTCCTCTGTCAGACCAAAAAACCTCCTCTGTCAAGACCAGCCGGAATGGCAAATAAAAAGGTCACCAGTGGCTCAAACCCAACTGGTACCAGGAGAAATAAAGGAGGCAAAACGCAGCAAAAACCACCCGCAGAGCTCGGCAGGCCCAGCCCTCTCCCTGCATCCGCCTTTTCTGCCGCGGAGCCGCTGGTGCCGCCGTTAACCTCCCCGGCTGGATTCAATGTGACAGTGACACTTCACAGCACATTGCATCCAATCTCATTTGAAGCTGACAAAGATTGTTTCTGTTTTATATCTATTGGTTTATTAATGGCCTACAGCCTCTTAAGCAGATGCATATTCATTAGATAGCCAGCTGTTAGGAGGTTCCCAGATGTCGAAAGTAGCTCTGTCTTGGTGTACGTTCTCTTTTTTTTTTTTTTCCCCTTCTCATGAAACAAAGTAATTGCAGCTCGATTAAAGAACCAGTTAATTACTGAACCAGTACCTTATGGCATGATTAAAAAAAAAAAAAAAAAATCTGCGAATTTGTGAGGATTTAAGACATTTTTAAAAACAGTGATGAACTGAGCCTTCACTGTGCTGTGCATACGCAGAATTTACATGGATGTAGAGACTGGATTACTCCATATAAAGAACCCCCAGCTGCAGAATCCAGGGAAACACTGAATCTAGAAAAGCACCTTTCTTCATTTTCCCCATTCTGTAGAATTTCTCTTACCTCATCATTCTTTATGTGAATAGTTGACGTAGAAACACAGGAAAAAACAAAAATGAGACACATCTCAGTTTTTAAAGGTCATTTTACACAGAGAAGCAAAATTCCATGACATCCCAGCTAGATAAAACTGTGACCAGATCATTGAACAGGCTGCACAGGTTGATTTACAAATTCCTCGGGCCATCCTTCTCAGCCTCACAACGTTCACCTGACTCACAGAGTTATTCTTTGCAACTTCTTTCCTCCAAGCTCTAAAAGCAGCTCCCAAAAACACGATTAGGACAACAACCATCCTTCTGCCACCACCTCTAGGAGGCTCTTTGCCCACAGAAATGTTTAAAATGTTAAAAGTCAGCTCTGAATCCAAGGTTCATGGGGATTCTGTTCCTGGCTGATGGGCAGGAGCTGCACAGCCCCTCAGTCGTGACAGCCAGCGAGGAGCATCAGCCCTGCTTTGTCCCAGGGAGCACTTCCATTACCAGGAGAGAAAGAAGAGGGCAACTACTTTTCCTGGATGCAGGCAGAGCTGCAGGAGGGATAACTGGAAGCATGCAGGTATTCAGGATTTAGTTTCCAAATCTCTCATTCATACTTTTAGTCTTCCTCAGTCCAATCTGTCAGCAAGTGCTGGCCCCGCACAACGAGAGATGTTTTTACTGCGCTGACAATTCTGTATTACCAAAAAGCTCCCTCTGCATGCAAATATTTTGCCTAAAATAAAGAGTTTCAATGTGTCTGCAAACCAAATGGACCCTAAACAATTCTGAATTTTAGTCAGTAGCATCTTGAAATAAAACTTGGGGGCAAGGGGAAAAAAATTTAAAAAATCCCTTAAACCAAACCCTTCTGCATTAAAAGCTTTAATCAGAACCAAGTGATGGTACTATAAAATGTCATCTGCTATGAAAGTGTTTACAGTCATGCACAGAGGAACATGGAGGCAATTTTGTAGAGCGACTCCTGGAGCAAAGGCCTCTGAGAATAAAAGTGTCTTTAGATATTTGTTATCCTGTTATAGCTGGTATCACCTTGAGTATACAATGCCTGCCTGCATTATGTAAACACTTCATTGATAAATCCCTCCCCCACCTCCCCTAAGCTGTGGCAGACTGTTCTTAGCTGACAGATAGAGCTGAAACAGATGCTGCTATAAATACCCTTGTTTAGCTGTTTTGAATATAATTTCTTCTGTAGAACATGGTGGATGCTCTAGTTATCACTGAACCTGCACCTGTGCTGGAGTTTATTACTCCTTTGTACACATCAAATGCCTTTTTTTTTTTAATGATTCTATAACACAGAGCTGCCCCTTTCTCCTCTTCTAAAGTACAGACATCCTTTACAGAGGATTTCACTCATTTTAACTAAACTCTGACTGAGTTTAGAAGCTACAGAATCCAGAGGTGGTAAAAGTTTACCTCTTAGGACCAGACACAGAGTTAATTCATAAAATTATATATACAGAATTCTATGATTCTATTTACATACAGTCAAAGGCTACACAGCACCCAGCCAGCCACACCCAGAGATCACAGGAACAGTTGGACCTGGCTTTAAAAATTAAGAAAGGAGTTGTACTAAGTAATACAGAGGTGTGAGTTTGGTTATATTCAAATTTTATTAGGCAGCAGCTGATAAATGGTGCTATGTCTGTCCCCATTCCCACAGTAGATCATTTGTTTTTTCACCTGGAAAGATGATTTCTAGTTTAAAGATATTATTTTGCTGTTTTGCTCATACCTGAAACATCAGAAGTGGAAATATTTTATGCTATTTATCTTAAATGAGTTCAATATTATTTTAAGCAAACACAACCCTTTTTACATTTGATCTTTGTCTGAAAACGTAAACTACATTCTGCTAAGCACCACTACCTGTGATCCAAATGTCTGAATGGGGAGAGAAAATGGGACAAAACTTTCATGCCCCAGGCTGCCCCACTGCAGAAAGGATGCACAGGGATGCCCCTGGTCCATGTTCTGAAAGAATCTTTGTTGGGTTTTTTTCTGATGTTTATTTTGGATCAAAGCACTTTGTTCTCATCCACCTGCAGATGAGCTGGCCGGCTGACAAAGCTGCTCTTCCCACTCCATACACCCTACTTTGTAGTGAGGATATTGATCCACAGGATGAACAGGGATCAGTTCATCACTGCAGCTGCTCCCTGAGCCTGGGCACCCCTGACTAAGGTCTAATGGGCACAGCCACCATGATCCCCTCCAAAGTGGCCACGTTTTCCACTGGAGTCACTCTAACCACTCACAAATCTGCTTCATTATCATTGTCTTGATTACAGTCACTGGTTGCTCTGAAGAGATGTAACAACCTGAACAGGAACACGATCCCTCAACTCAAAGCTGACTTTTTCACCAGCCAAACCCACCTGAAAAGGACACCATGAGGAATACTCATCCTACTCATCTGAAAGCCTTCCAGAGAGGACTGAGCAGCACTGCAACCCTCCAGCACGACAGGATAATAACACTGACTACAGGCTTAGTTTTCCTTGCCCCCCCATCTACCACCCCTGGAACCAGCTTTCTTCCCACCACAATTTTGCATAGATTGAACCAGTCTGAGTCTTGCCATCTGTTCCAACTAAAGGGTCTGAAGATGATTATTCCAAGTAAGTGTAAAGGTTTCAGAACAGGAACCAGAGCGATCTCTCCTACCCAGCCGCTGAAGCCTGCCTTGATTACTTTGATGTAACAACACTTGAAAGCTCCTATTCTTTGAAACTAATTTAAACACATTGAATTGTTGAAAGATTAAAAACCGCAGTCAGCTAATTACACTCACTCTCATCTCTTATTCAGCAAATGAATCACTTTTCATTACCACTTAGCTGAAGTACATGAATTTCTGCCTAATTAGAAATGTTGTAGATGGAGCATTAGCAAGGCTGGAGCGGGTCAGGATATCTTGCCTGCTTCATTTTTAATTCCTAACAGTAGAGCCAGATAGGAAAGGCTTCAGATAAGAAGTCATTAAACAATTTTAAATTATTTATAAAAATTACTTTGCCCAAATTATAATTATTTTTTTTCCCCAAATGCTCTCATAAACGTCAAATGGAATGAAAGGAAAAGCAGCCCAACATTGATTTTAATGAACATTTTAATGTTATGTATAACAGAACATTATGAATACAATGGAAACAAAGTTTTATCAATTTAATAATAAAAAAGAAATTCAACATAAGAAAAGGGAGGCAATAAATTTCATACCTATAGTATAGTGCTTATTCTTAACAATATTCCCAGCTTGTGAATATAACAATGTCTTTGTGTTCCAGATTCTAAAATCTTGATTCATGTGAACTTAAATGCAGAATTACAGAAGGAAAAACAAAAACCCCAAAAACCTTAATTCATTCTTTTGCTTTCAGTAAATCAGTAAAATCTTTGACTGCTACAGGTCTCCTTTATTAATATATATATTTTTTTTTCACTCCTCTATTGGATTCCACAGCTGCTAATGCCATATTTACACAAAAGAATCACCAGGTGTTGTATAAAAGCCAAGATCCAATGCCATTGGATAAGGTTGGGTTATAGATTTCCATCACTGAAGTGTGATTCACCTGCTGCTGATGCCTTAAACCAGTGGCTCCATAGGGACATTGGTGCTACAAAGGACACCAAGTGCCACTGGAAAAGAACTCCAAGAAAGTGCATTTTCTGGAATTTTCTGAAAGGAAACCTTCCAGCAGTCTTGGATATAGATTCTCTCAGACTTCCACGGGATATCAGATATAACATTAGAAGCATGTTAAGACCCCAAAAATCTACTAATTACCAAATTGCTGAGAGAGAATTTTTACAATAAAAATTTGGGTAATACAGCAGCGTGGCTGGAACATTAGCAAAAGTATATATACATTCCAGGTCCCTTTGAATTAGCCATAGTCACTTATGTAAGCCATTTTTGGACAAAAATATATATTCTTATAAAAAACTGATCATAGTACTCGAGTGACTTCACAATTGTGGACTCAGTGGTAGTAAAAGGAATGATCCAATTATGACAAAGCGATCAGGGAGAGGGGGAAAAGAAAGTCAAAGCTCTTCAAGAAAAAAGAAAAGTATAAAATTAGATTCAAACATTTTTACCCAGTCCCCAATCAAGTCTTCCATCAAGTCTCCAAGTTAAAATTGGTTCTTCTACATAGGAAAGGTTTTTTGATGGTCCTAATACAAATTATTTTGTAAAATCATCCAACACATTCCTTAGAAGAATCTTTCACCTCTCCAGAATTTGAACACTAGTTATTTCAACACTTAGAAAATAGCTTTTGGTTCTTTATGTAGACACTTTAACTGATAAAGAAAAAAAAAAGTATTAATCAGTGTTTTCCATCCCTTCCTCGGCTATATTTGTGCAGCTAAAAATCCTTCATTCAGCCTGCCCATTTATTTTATTTTAATTTCATTTTATTTATCTATTTTACAATCTTTATTTGCTAAAATTGGCAAAATTTGCAAAGGCATCTTGCTTGGGTTGTACAGTCCCAGGAGTCAGAGAGGTCATAGCCATATTGGATACCCCCATTCCTATTGTGGCCGTCAAACCCATTCCTGTAGCTGGCACTCCCATGTTCATGTTCATCCCCATCATTCCCTGGTTCATCATCGGTGTGGGTCCCATGGCAGTCATTCCCATCGTACCTGGCATCACGTTGGGCATTCCCATCCCCACGGGCACAGGCCCTCCTCCCATCAGTGGGCTGCTCTGGGGTCGCACAGGCATCATGTTGGGCTGAGGATTGAGGTTCACAGCTGCAAAGTTTTGAGTCATGACATTCATGGGTTGTTGCATATCTGCAGAAAAGGGGAAGCACACACAAGTCACTGATCAGATCTGATGGCACTGGAGGTGCTCAGGTATTTTAAGAAACTTATGTGGAATTGCTGTGAGCATGGATATGTGATGGCCAAACCCACAGCTACTTCTTGAGTCGGACATCAGGAAGAATTTCTTCACTGAAAAGGTTGTCAGGCATAGGAAGGGGCTGCCCAGGGAGGTGGCAGAGTCCCCATCCCTGCAGGTGTTCAAAAAACAAGTGGATATGGCACTCAGTGCCATGGTCTAGTTGACAAGGCTGTGATTGGTTAAAGGTTGGACTTGATGATCTTAGAGGTCTTTTCCAACCTTAATGATTCTGTGATTTTATTTTGCTTGCTTTCTTATTTTCTGTGTGAAGACTCAGAAAATTTCTATAAAAATTTTAAATATTTTTTATAATACATGCTGCTCTGCATATTCTAGAGGAGTTCTAAGGATTAGGAAGCCTGAAATCAAGATACAGCAATGGTTCAAGCTCTGCAGTAGAACCTGCACAGATACAGCCTCCTGGCACTGCAATCTCCACGTCAAAAAACATCACTTCTGTCAACACTGCAGTAGTTTCAGGAAACAGTGTGACTAAAGGTAGGAAAACAGCAGGATAGAACACTTGGATCTCAGGGCCAGGCTACTGAACACAGACAGGGCTCAGCGTGCACACAAAACACTGCAATGATCACTTACTCTGTTGCTGCATCATGGTATTAAGTGATGGCTGTTGGGGTTTTGAAGGCTGCATCCCAGGTACTAAATTGTCCAAACTGATATTTACACTGGGATCTGACCAAGTTGAGGGTAGAGTTTTGCTTGCATTTTTCTGGACCATCTCTGTCCTCGCATTATAAGGAGAGTTAGACTTCGACATCATCGTGTTCATGGTTAGCAGAGGCTAAAAAAGAAAAGTTTTTTGGGATTCACTTGAAAGAATTTACCAGGAGGAAACTCGACTAAACAAGAATTGTTCATTTTTCCACAGAAGACAATAAAGAAACCCCAAAACAGGCTGGAAACCTGTAACATGCTGTGGAGAGTGGCTTTAAAATATCAACCTCAACTTCAACGAACAGCATCTCTGAGAACACTGGCTTATAAAAGGACTTTTCTTTTTAGTAGGCTATTTAAACATTTTTGGACAAAACTTTCTTACAACACGCTGATCACACATCTGAATGACCAGGTCTAATGCATTCCAGAAGAGAGAAGTTTCAATTCTGTGACCAAGGAGAAGGCAAAAGATTAATCCAGGTAGGTCGTTAGCAAACAGCACCAAGAGCAGCATACCTGTGACCTGGAGATGGGTAAACTGACACCCACAGCACTGGCATTCATCATGGTGAAATTCAAGTTTTGGGTGGAGGTCATGGTTGTCTGAGAGGGACCCATCAAATCAAAAAGATCTGCAGAATTTGAAGCAGCTGGAGGCTGGCCCAAAGCTGGCTGTGGGCTACTGAACAGCTCTAGAGCTGGCTGCTGTGCAGTGGTGCTGAAGAGCTCTCCAGGCGAAGCACTGGGACAAGGAGAAGCTTGGTTGAAGGCACTCCAGTCACCAAAGTCTCCATTTCCAGTTGTTGCTGTACCTGAAGGAAAGGCAACAGTGTGGGAGGAAGGAAGAGAGAGAGGAAAGGCAGAAGACTTAGAGAAAGGCACTGAGCAAATGCCATATTCCATGAACTGAAACAAATGAGAGCTGATCTGTGTCCGTCCAGATTAACATCTGCAGGTAGAACCTCCATCTGGACATCATTCCCTCTCATGAATATTCCAACAATTTTAACAAGGTAGGAAAGGAAATATGAAACACCCATACACAAAGTAGAAGGATGTTTGATAACATGTCACCTGTGGATGCAAGACAAGCAGGGACAGGTTTTCTTCAGCTGAAGTACAACTGGAAGATAACTCAGGGGTACACTGGAGGCTACAGTCAACACCTAGAACTTTGATAACATTTATCAACTTTTTATCTCAGCATTCTGGTATTTGCTGAGAGAGCAGCTGTCAGGAACAAGCCACTTGATAAAGCAAATAAAATAAAGACAATAAAATTTGGTTGTATACAACTAGTAAGCTCTTTGTATAAAACTATGCTGAGGGGAATAAAAAACAGAACTTTGAAAGCAGGTTGTCAGGGAATGCTTATTTGAGATAAGGAATAAGCACTTCCCATCCCATGAAGTGCTCATGTAAAACACATTTTGGGTTTTCTGAATTTGATTTCTGAACTACATGCCTTGGCTTGAAGGAGAATTTCAACCTCAGATCTAGCATTTCTCTCAGCAGCATCTTTGCTGAATTCTTAGTTCATCACTAAAACATTGTTTCACTTCAATATACGAGGTTTTTGAAGACCAGTATTTAAATAAAACCACAAAACTGAGAGCTCTCTCTGTCTCCCACTGTGAGGACAGATCCAACAGTATGAGCTGCTTACAGACACCTGCAAGAGCACCTATTTCAGCATCACAGATGTTGAGACACAAACCAGTGAACTGAGAGCATGTCATAACCTTTGCGTCAAACAGGAGGAGATGTTACCTCCCTTAAAAACATATGTTTCTGTATTAACAAGAAAAGTGTTGCTTCACAGGAGCGATGGGGGAAGAAAAGCTTAAAAACAACATCTCCAGGAGATGTTGAATACAAAGCAACAGCATTTAATCGGCTCTCATGCCACACTGGCCAGGTCAGTTTTTTGATTACCTCAGTGATACACTTTTGATACTTCAGCAGTCACAAGCAACATCGTTGCCATAAGCAATGAACTTTAAGTGCCAATGAACATTTAAATCATCTGTTGAATTTCTTTAGCTCAGTGAATGAAGACTCAAACACACAGAGCTGGGGTAGATTAATCTAGTGCCAGTTCCCATTTCCAGCTCTATCCAATGGCTGGTTCCATAAGGGCCACCCATAGCCATTTTCTACACCAGTATTCCACCCACTCACTGCAGCAGTCTGTCACACCTCATGTAAATATTTATCAACACACACCTTGAACCTTTAGTCATCTCCATCTTTACCAACACATTACAATTTAAAGAACAGTAGGAGAGTAAATTTGTTCACAAAATCCGAGTATTGCCAACAACTTCAGTGCATGAAGTGGGCTAATATTCATTAGCTTAGGGCCTTACTGGAACATTTGCTTTGATCTTCCTCACAAAGAGGGGCCTATATTAGAATGTTTCAATTAGTATTACATATTAAAAATTAAAACCTACTTTAAATATTCTTGATAGATAAGTAAATGCTGAGTGTGCTCCTTCTATGTTCAGACCTGTGCACTGAGCACCAATAATGGAAGTGGGGGTAAAAGGGAGAAGGTTTTGCCCCTTCAGTAGGACTTCAAAGATGATTAATCAAGAAGGAAAAGATTTCTAGAGGGGCTTACGCTGTTCAGGAATGATTAATCATTTCACAGGACTCCTTGTCCCCTGCATAATGGTGATTGGAATAGATTAATCATGTTAATGCAGATAAAGGATTGTATCAATTTAGACTGTATTAACACAGGAGTTATTTGCATAGTAGGCGGCTTTGTGTTTGCAAAACAACTTGGGTTTGACTAGGCAAGTCTGTAAAAAAATTAGAGCAGTTCTTTCCTCCCAAGCAAATTAAAGGTGTGTTAACTAATCTACGCCCAGCACAGCTTTCCTAACACAGCAAAATAAAGGAAGAGATATAAACACACTGACTAAAAGCTGGCCTACAGGTAGATTTGCTGATCAACCTCTTTGTTATTAGTTTCTCATTTTGTACTTAATCCTACACTGGCTGAGAACCCCCAGTCACAAACACTCCTGCCCCAATTAACTTCACAGAAGACAGCCAGCCAGCTCTCTCCACTCCCCTTTTGTCTGCAGCCCTCTTCTGTCTGAGTGGCACTGCAGGCTCCCAGAAAGATTCCACAAAAGGGAAGTTGATTGCTTTAGGTGGCTCCCCAGCATATTTTATTTTTTTCCAGTCCAATTTTAAGGGAAACCTTTTTCAGATGGTGGTCATGTCTATGTAACAGCTTGTATGTTTGCATGCAAAGTGACTGCACATGCACTGACCCAGCCCTGTGGACACTGGAGACACAAGCTGTGCCAGGCAGTGGGTGCTTTCCTTACTCCTGCAGCACTTGTGGTCCAGTGACACACACAGTTTACCAGGCAAAGGGAGGTGACTTTCAGTTATGCCACATGGCATCTCTTCCCCTCTCCTGACCCTTAAATCAATCCGTAAATTAATCCTACCTTGAGATGGTGGGAAACTTGCTGAAGCAGCAGGTGAACTAAAATCAGCAAATCCTCCAAACGGGTCAGTTGATCCACCTAGAAACAGAAGGAAGCCAAAAAGCTGTTACAGGACTGTGCAAAAGATTCACTGCAACAACTACATGTGGGATTTATGAAGAAAAGCTGTTCTGTACTTGACACGATGGATTTATTGATTCTGCTCCCTAAGTCAGCTCTGTTTTCCTGTTCATCCTTATACTGTATTTATACAACCCTGAGCAACAATAAACTGGATTATTTCCAACTACCTCGCAGATCCTGCATTTTGTTTTCCTAGGGAAGAACTATAATATGCAAGTCTTTGTCACCTCTAAAAATAAATGTAGAGATATTAAAAAGATTAACAAGCTTTTAACTAGGGAGCGATGCTACTAGTTTGGCAGTTTGTAAAATTAAAACTTTGAGAGCATTATATAAAAAAGCCAAACATTTCTATTGTAAAAAAGTTAACTTATTATGCTCCTTATGAAAAATTACATGTCACCTTATATTTAGTTTTTGTGTTACTTAAAGCATGAATGATTCTGCAATGTTCTTGAATTGGGATTTCAAGGACAGAGCTTGAATTTGTGTTCATTTTTTTATAAGTTTGCTCCCTTTCTACAAGAAGAACATTAAGTCTTCCAACTAGACATTTGTATACAGCATATAAATTATTAACTTCTGAATACAGCAGAGTAACAATTTTTCACTTAAAAGATACAGCAAAGGTATAAAATCAGAAGATTTAAACACCAGAGTGTAAAACTGCTTTTTAAAAATAAACTGAAAAAAGTTTTTAAAAAAAAAGCCCCTCAGTTATTGTTGGTATTGCTTTTAAGCAGGGATTCCTGACCTGAGGAAGCCAAGAAGTTGACCTTATTTGTTTGTCCTCCAAGATTTCACCTCCGAGCAGTCCCACCCTTAGAAGAAGCTGCAGCAGTTCAATTATTTTGCTTTTAGTGTTATGCCTACATTATATAGGTTACATCACAGCTGCTTAGCCTGCAGTGCTTAGGAACCAGCCAGGTGGGACTGGAACATCTGTGCTGCACTCAAACACCACCAGGGACAGCTTCCAACATCTGGTGCCATTTCAGAATTGTCTTATCGCTGCAAGACATTCTGCCCCATCTGCTGCTCTCAACTGGGTTAATTAAACTAGAACCATCTCCTTTTTAATAAATGGCCAGCAGTAATAAAAGGAACCATTCACTTCCTAATACACGTGTACTTGTATTTCTTTATAATGTTATTCTACTGTAGACGTTGTCAGGAAGGAGATTGTTCTTCCAAGGGGAAATGTCTTCTTGCTGAGAGTGTAGGATCGGATATAAAATATGAGCAGGGAATGCAAGGATGGTCTCTCTGAATTTTCACAAATACAGCATTACTGAAACCCTTTAACTACCTTTCAAGAGGGAGAAGATTTCACACAAAGTTAAGGAATTTCTTCAACAGATTCTGAAGTGATCTAATAAGCACCTTACCTATGTTTATATACAGGTTTTAGTCTGAAGCCTGAGAATGAAAATGGGCTGGTAAAATATTAAGCTAAAAAACCCTGTTCTGATCCTGCTTACTCTGCCTACTGCAATGAACATTTTCAAATAATTTTTTTCATCACCTATGTGCTTCCAGAGTTCACAACAGGTTAGTGGTTTGAGAGTTTATATGCCAAGTGAGCAACACAGATGACATACTCCTGACCATATGCTGAAAAAAAATTTAAAAAATTCATGCTCTCATGCTATACCCATTATCCTTGGGCTGCCTGACTAAGTGTCTAGGGATTAATTTAATTTTAAAAACAGAATAAGGTTCAAACCCAAAATAACCCCTTAACATTTTCCATCAAGTCAACTTTTCTTCTACCTCCATTGCCTGTTTTCAAATGAAATCGAGTTTCCAGATGACAGAGATTAAGCTGGATGCAGTAACTCTCTAAAGAAAGGTATCACAAGCTAAGCTTAAAGAACCTCAGTTCCAGTAACACCAAAGTTATTTCCAGCAGGTCTAACCACGGATTCTTTGCCTTCTCCTTTACGGTAACAAACCAACCCCCTTACGTACAAATTGTGTTGCTTCACTAATGTGTAACACTGAGCACAACCAACGTTTTCCACATCTCTGCACCTGAAAACACACAGATAAGCAAATCCTGAGTTCCCTGAATTCACATCACTTTCCTGCCAGTTCCTTCACAGGACAGATCAAAGGCTACATTTGACCCTTTCCCTGTGTCTTGCCTGACACTGGGAATGTTCCCACACCCTGTGCTGCAAGGAGCAGTGGTCATAACAAGTGACCTGCATGTGAAGGACAGAGCTAATCTTCTCAACGTGAGCTGGCCTCAAAGATTCCCATGCGAGATCTGTCACTACAAATGAACCCTTTCCATCTGCCTGCTCAGGTCAGCAGAGGTTATTTAGCAGGACCAGCTGGTAATATGCCTCTTCTCAGCACCATTTCTAAATGCTGCTTTGGAAAAGAAGAAAAAAGGTAAAGAAAAAAAGGCTTACTACAGCAAAGAGCCAAACTGATGAAAGATTTAAATACACTGTAATATGGAAGCTGCCATAGCTCTGTTTGAAATATGGGCAGGTTCACTTTGAAGTGGAAACATCTATTCTCAATGTGGTTTTATTTTTATAAAAGTAAAAACATACACACATGTACATAAATAAAAAAAGGCTCCAATCCCTTCTGCCTTAAGAACTGGATTGAAGTTGTTTCAGAATTGATTTTGTGGTAGTGGTTCTGCTCCAGGGTCTTAAAATTTCACAGGACTGTGGTAACTCCAATGTACAATGAACACCTTTGTACATGAATAAAGTAGGAAACAGCACAAAGTAAGTTGCTCCTTAAATTTAAGCATTTGTGCACAAAAACAAGGCACAGGAAATGAATTTTTTTTCTTAGCCATTAGGAATTAGGACATTTCAGAACAGACAAGCAACCTTTCTCTCCTTTCCCAAAAATAAACGTGAACAAAGTTTTTAAGATCTACTCAAAATAAGGAATAGGACAGATGTCTGATACTAAATAACCATGACAATTTCCCTCCCCTCCAGTAGAGTTCTGATATATTTTATAGTGCATTGAATACTTACAGATGTAGCATTTTGGTAGGATAGTGATGAAAGGAAGGTGTCTCTGAGTGGTCACTGTACTGTGTTCATGTATTACAATATAAAATCAAGGGTTCCCCCTACAATAACCCCAGAATTGGTGTAACTTCAGCTAGAAGTGAGTAAGAGCAGTCTTTACAAACACCTGAAAGCAGCCACATGGCCACACACATGGCCTCCAGCCCCTCTGGACTGCCATTTTTTGGTACAGCCTCTGTGATTTTACCTTGCCCTTAAAACAAGGGGACAGGAGACACTCAGGTCAGTCTAAGACACAAATATACACTTCTACAAACAATGCCAACATGAACCCATCTATTACGAGACACTGCTTATTTGTAAAGGGGTGAAGTTCTGTGAAAGATTCCTACCTATGAAAAGGCACATGCTCATATTTTATTTGTTACTCAAAGTGATCTTTAAACAAAAATATTCTGCCCACAGTTAAGCCTCTCCCAGCTGAGCCAGCAGACCACAAGTGCACAAAGCCCTTTTTCTATTCCATGTCACAACCAAAGCCCTTACTACAAAGAACTGGTAAGCACAATAACAGGCCCTTAAATTTAAAGTCTTAGGTTCTGAAAAGCAAACCACCAACGCCCTGAACGCCTCTACCAATCCTGTATGCAATGCACTAAAATTTAACACACCCCTGAAAAGAAACTGCATTTTGAGAGCTTAAGGCTAAGTCCATATGAAGGTCAACATACATATGCACAGAGCAAAGGGATGTGTTTTAAAAATCGTAATTTTACTTTTAGGTAGTAAATTCTTTTTGATATTAGGGTTTGGATGAACTAAGTGCCAAGAGAAAAGATAAAGAAACAAGTTTGCCATATACTTGAGCTGAAAGCTTCTGCACTATGAGAAATGCCTGAATGTGAGTGAATTGCACTTGCTTTTAGAGTTAATTATAAATAACTGCATTACATACACAGTTTCTGACAGACTGATCTGGCAGTTTATCTTTGTGCTGCTAACATTTATTAGTCCCATGCAATAGCACATGCAGTACCTTGCTACAAGAGGTTCTAGGCAGTTCTAAACTGGGTTTGATTATTCATTTGTCCATTTATCTACTACTTTCTCTATACAGCAACAACTGAGGTCATCCACAGAATTGGTTCCAAACATGCATTACTGAAATAAAACCAAAAGGTGCCTACCTGTGGCTGGCTGGCTGGTTCCATCAAACAGGTCAACCAGGTCATTACATGACTTGCTGCCAGAGGGTACAGCGGCCTGAAGAAGAATTTACACAACAGATCTCATGATGTCATCAATCAAATGACACTGAGAAGTTTTCTTTTTCTTTGAAGAGATGACAGATTTGTCTTTGAAGCCAACAATCAGTGGAACACGTGGCTAAATGTAAAATCAAATACTGGAAAAACTCATGACTCAGGTTTGGGGTTTTTTTTATTGTAACTGAAGAATTTGGTGACTTTTCAATAAGTGTGCAGGTTCAGTGAATCCTTCACACTTCAGGTCAAGAGTTTCTCTTCACTTTTCTGAAGAATGAAGCACAGTAATGGCTACACCTAAAGTATTCTACATCTTAAATCAATCACACAGATTAAACTGTTCCACAGACTGAAAACCACAACTAAACATTTTTGATAAAATAATTCCCCAAACTAGAAATCGTCTGAAGTCAGAAGAAAGCAGTTTCCAAAACCATGTTTTACTGTGCCCTCCTGCTGTCTCACCTTTGTTGTAGGCTGTGCAGGATGAGCAGCATTCTGTTCTGGGCTTGCTTTATCTCCTGTATAATGTGCTGCTGCTCCCAAGTCAATGGTTTTTGAAGGATTTGCTGAGCGTTTCTGTCTGATGGTTGTAATTTCTGTAGCTTGTGCAATATGAATGTGTTTCGTTGTCACAGTCTCCTCTTCATCTTTAAATTCAGCTTTGGGAGATTTGCCTCTTCTTGATTTTTCCTCATCACTGTCACTAGAAAAACAAAAGTGATAGCACAGCACTCATGATGAACTTCTTGGTTCCTTGAGTGAACATTTGGCTTAAGCCACAAGAGTTTTGGTTACTGCAGTTTTTTGTAGCGACAGTTTGTAATAAAAATACTGCTTCTTCCTACATTTGAGAAAGGAAATGTTTCCCCCTTACATAACCCATCACATCACACAGCACTGCACCTGCTGTACAGATATGACAAAGAAAAACAGGTTATTTTGTTAAACATGAACTGCAAGTCCACGGCAGAGGATAATAGGAAATCAGTGTTTAAACCCAGTACATGGAATTACCTTCTGACAGGAACTCCTCCACACATTATGTAACACTTCAGCAACAAAAAGTTAAGTTGGCATGTCTGTTCAGTACTTACACCAAGAAACAGAAAGCAATGAACCAAATAGAGGCACTATCTTTCAGGTTTCAACAGCCCCATTGGTGTTTCCGTTCATTTCCTTTTCCAGAGAAACAGGCTTTTATATTCTTTAAAATGTTTGTGGGAAAAGAACATTTACAGAATTATGCAATGCAACGATACAATTCATTTTCTATCAGAGCACACACAGTTATTCTTAAAATGTAAAAGAACAATAATGTCATCCTTTTAGGCAAAAACTTTAGATGCCACTGCATGCTATTTGTTTAATCTGTTACATTTTCCACTTTTATATTTGAAGTCTTTCACAAACAAACCAACTGGCCCCAGCCAACAGCCTGTTACAATCAAGATTTGTACACAGCAGGGAGAACTGCTATAAAGAAAGCTTGAATACATCGAAACATTTGGAATAGTAATTCCCTTAGCAACAGAATTGAAAGTGGAAGGGTTTTATATTTTAATAATGCATTAGAATACTAAAACTGCAAGATTTAAGAAAGGCTGTCCCTTCGTCAGTGGGAATGTGACAGTAACTGCAATATACTCTAGAGGGGAGTCTTTGTTCTCTGCTAACAATGGTGGGCTTTTTTGGAACATGTTGCCTGTGTCATTTCCTCTATGCATGTTATCTGCTCACCACTGGGGATACCTCAGTTCAGCAACATCACTGAACACAAATGCTCCCTCCCTTTTTCAATTTTTTTACTTTTAAGAATACAAACATCACAGCTGCTGGCCAATCGGCAACTCCTGGGATTGGCAGGAGCACCCCTTACACAGACAAGGGAGCTCAAATGGCACCACCATAACCTTATTCTTCCAAGGCACTTCAACCCTGACGTGTGACTGCAGTCCCACTGTCCCAGCTGTGGAGTTGTGCAGGTACCCACCTGTGTGCACAAGCACAGAGGGGACCACTCACCACGTTTCCACTTGCAACATCAAGGTTTTAACGCAGGCCCCCAGAGAAGACAGATCTGCACATTAGATGGTGCACATGGCACATCCATCCGAAAAGCCTCGGAGGAGCGTGGATGATGCTGCCTTTCAGATGTGTGTTTAAAGCCTCCAAGGTAGGACAACATGAAGGAAGGTTTAGTCTCTTAAAACCTGCTGCAATATGTTTCTTGTCCTCGCTACAGAGTCCACCAAGTCCACACACACATTCCGTGGGTTGAGGAAATGATTGACAGTTGAAGTCTGATTGATACAGAACTGCCCTAGATCAATCTCACTAAGGCAAGGATGAAAAAGTGAGTCTCTGGTGATCTAAGGTAAAATAAAGAACTAAGAGCTTCTGAGAAAAGAAATCAAGCACATATTCCAGAAAGGAGAATAAATATTAAAAGACTCAATTTTCTATGACAACCTCTGCTGCTTCCAAACTCTCTCAGAAGACCCACTTTTTTTTTTTTTTTTTTTATGGTCACATTAACCAAAAAAAAAAATAATTACAGATTAATGTTCACTTTAAGTGTGTTTACTGTGCTCAGTAAAACTGCAGTGCTTCATCTGAGAATTACAGAATTAACTTAAAAACAAAAATTCTAGCTAGCAGTGTATCAAATAATTAAAAACACTTCTGCAAAGAAAGTACATGGTTACAACTTCTAGGAATCAAAGTATGGGCACCATAGTTTTCCTTGCTAGAAGTTTTTTGTGGTGTGGAGTTTCTTTTGAGCATACTTTGAAGGCAACAAAAATAGTTTACTGAGACTTAAGCAGACTTAGGTTCTCCAGAGCTCGCTGTGTAGATAGTTCCACTGAAATCTACTGTACACTCAACAGCCTGTACCACAGTTCTTAGCTCCTTGTTGAAGTTTTTCATTACTTTAAGTATTTTTTTCACCCCATCCATACAAACTACTGGCTTTGCAAGTAAAGTCAGAAATCCAGAAGTTTGGCCAAGTTCTTCTGGTACATAAGGACGTCTTCCAAATTCCATTAACCACAGTAAAGATGCCCAAGTCCCATTCTTTGTGCTTCAAGGCCTTTATTGGCTTTACGGTACTCAAGTAATAATGTTTATAAAGTTACTAAGATAGAAACAATAGAATATAACAGCACATTTGCCAGCTGAGTGAGTATCACCATTTAGTCACTTTTCCAAGTGAAATGGCAACTTAATTGTTATTATATAGCAGCAGGCTATGAATAAGCCAGTAAATTTTTTTTTTAAAAATTGCTCAAGTGTGAAAACACAGAAATGCCACTGATTTTGTGAGGCATTTACAAAAGTATGTTGTTATTCTGAGCTGAAGTTACATGATAATTAAAATTTCATGTTTCCTTCAGTTTCAATATTTAAATACAGTATTTTGCTAATACAACACCCACTAAGGCTTCTATTAACAATATCCTTAAGTATAAATACAGACAGTCTATAACCCTGAGTTCAATCTTCTTGGATCCTTTGATGGCTTCTGTGGAAAGAAGCCCCTTCATCTGAACACTCTGATAAAACACCTTCCATGGTATCTAATCACCACGCCAAGAGGAGCCAAAAGGAAATTCCAGGATGGGAGCTGAAGCAACCATATTGCTGTAACCTGGATTCCTTCTTAGGACAGGATAACGTGCAATCACCTAACTGTTTTTGCTTATGTATGGCCCAAAAAAATCTCCTTCTATTTTGAGTCCTTTTATAAATTTCAAGACAAATTCCCCAAGTGACATATACTAAAAAATAGAAGAAAAATAAAACAGAAGGGACAAGGGTTACGAGAGCAAAACAAAAATGAAAAATGTAATATTAGCCAGGGAAAAAGATCAGTGTTACTTGGGGTAGAGATGTACAGGGAAGCAGTCATCAAAATAAGCTGCTTTTGATAAAGACTGGACTTCAGAAAGGCCTGCTTAGACCACTGAAAAGTACAAGAATTTATCCAGTGTAAGAGACCAGCAGTCATTCAGAAATAAAGCAAAGGAAATAAGATTAAAAAAATGTGAGCTTTGCAGACATCATGGGACAAGTTGCTTTTGAAAGGTAAGAACAGAAAAGCACACAGCAATACACCATTGTTACATTTGAAATTGTTTACTTTCCTTCTGATCCCTTCTCTTTGTAGTCCATTGATAGTAAGTTCTAAGAGGAAACCCTGATGTGTGCAAAGAATACCAGTTTTATGATTTATTAATGCCCCAGCAAGAAGACCATGCCAGCTTTTCCCCCAGAAATGCTACCATTACCATTATTTCTCATTTCTGTGCAAAACTGCTTTATTTTTGCAACACAGGCACGTGTGCATGTGTATTTTTATATTCACATATGTCCATATGTATTTATGTGTGTGACTGTATCTGAAGATATTCCTGTAAAAAATATTAATCAAATCTCAGTGTAAATTTGAATTTTAAGTTGTTTCCCAAAAGGGAATTATTTCAATATACTTGAGCACTTTCTCTACAGCAATTTCAGATTCTGTTAAGTACGAACTTGATCTCCAGATAATTAAATTCAATGCACCTGTTGAAGTGTGATGTATGTAAAAGTTCTTTCTGGAGGCAAAGTAAGGTAGGTTTTCTTCCTTACTGAAAAGATTTAATGACCAGATGTAAAATGCAAGAATTTTCTTGAAAAGGTTCAACTGAAATTGATTTTTTTTTAGGAAGTCACCTGCAGGTTGCTCTTTCTGGGATCAGCTCAGGGAGGCAGACCTGTGCCAAATTTAGTCTAAGCAATTTTCCTCTTCCTTGGCACTTCAGCATTCAGAGCAAGTGTAGCATTAAGTGGCAGCATTTGGTACAGTGGCACAAGACCACGGAATTGCTGAGACAAGGAGAAGCTTATGAAATTTCAGCCAAATTCCCTGCTTTGCCAGCAGCTTTCTAAGCTGGGGCAATAATGGAAAGCAGCCAAGTGCAGTTAAGTACTGCCAGAGCTACACTATTCCCTTAGGCCAGGAAGACCTGCACAAGAAGCCCAGGAAACTGGTACTGAACCCAAATGTACTTCCATATGGACAAAAGGAATGGCTGAGTATTGTAAGGAATATTCAGCCACGTCAAACAGCTCTATAATAGTGATTTCAAAGATAAATTTGTGTTAAAATAACTCCAGTTAGTACCTGCACCTCTCTGGAGAGTCTTCTCTATCTTTCCTTCGGAACTTGCTGATGGTATCATCGATTGTGCTGCCAATTTTGTCAGTCAGCTCACCTAACTTGTCACTGAATGGGAAAGCTGGCTTTTTATCCCATTCTTCATCCCACTTGGACTTGGGCTCAGGATCGTATCGTTCACCTGTGTAAGACGAAAGATAAGAAACAATATATACAAGATTAATATTACACAAGAAAAAAAAATGCCTGTGGTCTTTTACGAATCCCTCTCAAGCCCCCTTGCCCCACATACATAAAGCCTTACAAGTTTTCAAAGCAATCTGAAAGCTCCCACCGTGCTGAATCAACACTATTACAGCAAGGCACAGCATGGAATGCCAATCATTAAGTGGCAGAAATGCAGATTCAAAGACTTTTGTTTATGAGAATGACACAATCCTAATGCACAGCACATCAGGATCCTGTTGGACTCGGCTGGAGAAGCACAAGCAGCACCATCAACCCCAGCTGCATAAGCAGCTGATCAGAAAGGGGATGTTCCAGTTATGGAACAGTCACTTAATGCAGAATATTCCACTCCTGACCAAGGTGTGTGCTCAGAGGTGTATCACGGGGGTTTTTCATACACTGACATTCAGGAATACAGAAAAGCACAGTAACAAAATATTCAAAGACATGTTCAATGCATGGTAACCTTCTGTTTGCTTTTCTACACTTAGCAGTTAAAGGAACCTTTTAAAGAGATGGGAAAGGAAAATAAAAAGGAGGCAGTAAAGCAATTCACCTTTTCACCAGCCACTGAGTACACCCTGAATATCTTTGCTGAACACTATTATCAAGAAATCAAAAACTCTTTTTCTAATCAAGTATTCAAGACCTCCATACTGGTATCTTAGATTCCAAACAGCTGCCATTTTTACTTGAAAATTGCACATAAGTACAAGGTTGAAACACTTAAGTGTGGGTTAGTTATACACACACAGCCAACCTGAGTTTAATTCAAAAGGAAAAGACCCCAACATTTTAACAAAGACTTAACCATGAGAAGCACAGCACACTTGAACTTGTGTCGTGATCTTCTCAGACCTTCTGCCCAAAATACAGGTGTATAAAGCAAAGAAAACAGCTCAGTTTCTAGACGACATTTTTTAGACAAACATTTCACATTCCAGGCCATCACACGCAAGAAACAAGACACTTCTTGTACATTTTTCACTAGCGTTTCACATTTTTCAAATTATTTTCTTAAGGAGAGTGAAATTGAGTAGCAGAATGGAAGAACTGTGAAAAAAATCATTCCTTCAAGTTACACAGAAATGACATTGCAGCTCAGCTGACGTTCAAGATGTATTCAATTAAGCCATTTTTAATAAATAGAAGATTATGGATTCCAGCACTACAAAGTGCAAAATTTAAGTTACACCTGTCTGATAATTTCATATCACAGAGGATGTATTTTCTTAGTAAAGACAGAAAGTGAAAGTTTTCAATGATAGTTGTTCAGATCAAACTTTTTCAGTAGAGAATCTATTACAAATCCATGTGATACTCAGTGAGATCTTTATCACTGCAAAAGGAGACACTGCTAAGAAACGTACTGCTGTTAAATTTTGCAGGAGAATAAAATGGCCTTATTTCAGTTTATGCTAGGCTCTCAAGCACTTTAATGCAGATTCCTTTAGAAGGGTTTCCTTATGCAGTAGGAATTTTAAAATTAAAAACGAAACCAACTCAGAGCTCAGTATCTTCAGGACAAAATGAACTAAGGAAAAATGTGAATATACAAGCATTTATGTTTAAATAACTAGAATCTTTTTGATTAGTAATCTCACCTGGGAAAAGGTCTGTTTTCTGCTGCTAAAAAGATTCTTTTGGGCTTTTTTTTTTTTCATTTTTCACTTTACTCAATAAATGGAGTAATTAAAAATAATATAAAAATTAAATGCAAAACAAGGAAACTAGTCCTTCAAATTAAAAAGCCTGAGTGATAACTAAGGAGCATATGGAGAAAGGCTTCTACCCAGCATATAAGGATAGATCACGACTCTTCACAGAGCAAGTCAAAAGATAAGCTCAGGGAGAGAACAGAGGGACATGTACTTAAAGCACAAATACAGTGACTCATAAGTATTTCCTAAAAAGAGAATCACTGGAATTCCAAGCAGGTAGCAAAAGCCTAAAGGAATATAATAAAATAAGATATATCCTGCTATGGAGATAAAGATTTTCAACCACTCTTCAAATGACAAAAAAGGAGAACAGAGAAATAACCTGTCAAAAACAGAAGGGAGTAAATCTAAGCTCAAGTCTCCCAGTGAAGAAAAGTAAAAAAACTACACAGACAGCACCAGAGAGGGACAGGTGAAGTTTTAAGTCCTGCACAGTTACTGCTCAGCTCTTACACCAAACCCTTCTCAAAGAACTCCCCGATTCCAGCAACCCAGAGCCTTGTGCCATTGGGAATTTGGTACTCATCCCTTAATAAAAGCAGTCAAGGATTTACTTAGGCCAAGAAAAACACTGACTGACAGCTGGATCATGGATGATATGCTGGGATATATCAGATGTAAAAGCCAGTTCAAGCTCAGATCCCTGCTACAAACTGTGACAGGGACTAGGGAGCAAGGAGAAAGCAAGGTACTTAGTGCCTGTATTTAAAGTCAGATCTGACAGACCCCAGAAAATCCACAGATGTTTTTCAAGTATTACTTGGAAAACCAAAATGTTTAGTGGCATCTATCTGCCTATGCTGTGCCACCCAAACAGGATCACTACCCAGAAAGCCCAAACACAAATTAACTAGTGGTGCTAAAGGAGGTTGGCAGAAGGAGGCAAAGCAAGTCTTGTGCCATGGTGGGTGCAAAGCATCATCACTTTCATTTCTCTAACAAAAAGATTGACTAAGAAACCCTAACTTACAAGGGCATTTCTTTATCTACTTCTGCTACAGCAGCATTCATTTCACAAGGAGACTGTGCCTATGGATAAAAACAAGACAGCTAAGTTGGAATTAAGCCAATGCATTAATGCTATTTGTGTAAATTTCTAATTAGTTATGACCAGAAAAGACTAACTTACGCTTTTCAAAGTAACTAATTTAAATTTGTATGGGGGGAAATATTCAAGATTTCCTTTATAACAGTAACACTGACAATTAAAGAAATATAAAGCATAAACAGGAGTACATTAGAAATTCCTTTAGTTACTCAGGTGATCTAAGCCAAGTGGGGGTTGCCAACCCTTGGCCAAGGGAGCCCAGTACTCACTGTATCTGAACCCCACGACGTTCTCTGCGGAAACCCCGATGTATTTGTCTTTGTTCTTCTTCGCTTTCTTCCTCTCTTCCCGAAGCCGATCATCATCTTGAGCAAATTCAACCATTTCTTTTACCTTCTGGCGGATATTTATCCCCTGGTCTTTGCCATTCTCATCTGTACAGATAATGCAGGATAGAGATGACAGATGGGGAAAAAGAAAAAATTAAATAAGAGGCAGCAATACTGAACATCAAAATAAGAAAATTTGAATTATGAACAGAGCAATCAAAGATTTTATGGTTACTGAGGTCCACTGCATCTGTTTAAAAGGGACCAAGCACTTTAACGCCAATTTTCATCCTTAGATAAATGAGTTTTCACTGAATGGAGTACTTAGAAACATCTAACTGCTGCTGAAACACTGGACAGACTAATAGAGACTGAGACAGAACTTAAATTATCCACTGGAACAATTTTTAACCCCTCAAAACATCCCCCTTCCCCCTCTATCTTTTTAGCACAGTTTTGGGCAAGTTTCATTGCAAGAACTGTCTCATTGTAAAACTGGTTTTGTGAAAAACTGCTTTCAGTTGGGAAGTAGTATAAGCTAAATGTGCTCCTTTCCAGCCTTTTTTCACATTCAAAACACACACTGGCCTTGCTGCCTTTGCACTGTAAATATTATTTGGTGGGAGGAAAAAAAAAAACCAGCTTCAAACAGATGTGTGTGTTTTGGAGCTCTAACCTTTTCTTCCCATATGATTAAAGCTATTCCTTTACGGACACCACAGGGGACCAGTCTCTAGTGCATATTTTAATATAAACCCGAACACTCATGTTGTGTTGGTTCTGTTGTTATTAGCCAGTCTTTTCTGCAAGTTCTTGTCTTCACTAATTAATACTCTAGGGCCCCACGTCTTGGATTCTGCACTCTTCACACAACTGGCAACAGTCACATTTTAATTAGACTGGGGAAGCTTCTAAGCTGGTTCAGGTGACTGACAACTCCAACTACTGTTTTAATTTGCTTATAAGATTTTTCTATTGCTCACCTACAAAGTGGTAATTTTCCAGGGATCGCAAATCATAAATGTGTTCTCTGGCACTTGTAACAACACGCTCTGATCCATTCCTTATGAGGTAAGCTAGGAGCAGCAAAGACTATAAAAATACAAAGCACCTTATGATTGCATGAACAAAAGCTCTATCTTTTTTTTTTTTAAATAGGCAATAGAAACCCAAACCTACCCCCCTCCCCAAATTAGTAAGGAATAAGACTTTCCCTTTTAAAATAAATGCTCATTATATGGTTCACAAAGAAAAAAACATGTTTTCCTCACATGAACCTTTTGCTCTTCAGACTATCAAAACTGTATTTGTGAAACTCTAACTTGTTACTACTAAATCACAAGTTGTTACCTTTATCAGCTACTGCTTATTGCAAGACAAAGAAGTAACAATTTAAGAGAAAAAGTTAACCCTGCAAAACAAAGCATTTTCTTTTGCCTCTTTTGATCACCATTTTCCAAAGGTTTTCACTGAAAAGTAAATCCTACAGGAATTTAAGAAGCCTTCTGCAGGATTCCATGGTTACACAGAACTGCATTTCAGGACAATTTTAAGTAAGTAACAAAACAAATGAAGTTTAAATAATACCTTCATTTCAATTCTTTATGTTGAGGATTTCTATCTACAAAAAAAATAATGTACCTTATCTGAAGTAGTGCCTTTATCAGTTAAAACTATCATTATATTTCATCCAATCCAAACCTGATAAGAAATTGCAAGAAGTCTTTATAACATTAAGTAGCTACATGTGATAGCATTAAATATTAATTTCTATTGTACTTCAGGGAAAACAACTACTATGACTACAAAACATCAAGCACCTGTGAAAAGCAAAAACCATGATTTAGAATTAAGTATGTCTTGCTACAATCCTGGCATCAAGAAAAACAGAATATAAGCTAGTCTGTTACATCAAATCTAAAAAATGAGGTTATATTTGCATAATTCAGTGAACACTGAACACCACTTCAAGTTCAGCATGATACAATCTCAGGCAAAAACCTTCTGTACCATGTTAATTCACCAAAGACAAGAAAAATGCAAATGACTCTTGTTCTTTTATGTCCTAATTGTGTTTTGGAAAAGTGTTATAAGATCTGCAAGGAAATTCGGTCCACTCAAAGTTAAACTACAATTTTTAAAGAATTACGAATTGCCAGAAAATTAAGATTAGTTTGCATTTTATTGCAGATAGCCTTGAGTTCCTTCTAAAATGTTTTCCTGGTAGCACAGTAACTTACTTCCTTCTCACAGAGCTCTATAACAACTCCTCTGGGTAGATTCAAACTGCGAATGCGACTCCAACACTTGAATATCAGCAAAACGTAACTGCTCTGTTATGTTCATTAAGTAGGATCTTAAACACTCTTCTAAAACCAGAAATTTTGTGGGTTTTTTTTCACATACAGTATTTGAAAGACACCTTTGACTTCACTAACAGAATTACAAAACAGTTAAGAAAGAAATTACAGGTTACTGGTGGAATAAGTGCTGTCGGAGCATCTAAACAAGGCACCACACGGTACGAGCACCAAGATGAAATCTCAGACATACACACCTTATAAACCCTCCTCCAGTTCTTTTTATTATCTTTCAGCATTCGAGTCCAAAGCATGTTCATGAGTTCTGGGAACTGCTCATACATAAACGTAGCCCTAAAGAACCAAACAAAAGGAGTAAATGTTCTCCGTGGTTTGCCACAACCGCTTGTTCACGCTCGGGGCTGGCAGTAGATGGCAGCGTGATCTAAGCCCAGGCACATCGGGTGACATTACAAGGGGGGAAAAAAAAAGAGCTATCCCCGGTTTTACTTTATTTACATTCCAGGACTACAAAAGAAAAAAATAGAAATTCTAAAAATCTGAGGCAGCACAATAACCTTCACTAATTTGTAACGAAAATAACGTTGAATAGAATACCCTCATAACCACTGCGACTAGTCAAATTAATTTTAACAGACAAAAAAGCTCAAGGAAGAATTTGACATGTTTTGCTCTGTTTGGAAAAGTCACAGAAAAGCACTTTGAAAATAAACACTCCAAAAAAGTCAGATATATTAAAATAATTCTGAGGCTACATAAAAGGAAAATCAGGAATTTAAAAAATAGTTAAGCTTCATTTTTTGACAGTTTTCAATACATTCTAAGATTATGCATTAAAAAACTAAGACTTGATTTACAGCAATTTTTCATCATTATCAGCCTGCATACAGCAGAGTTGATTTAGCAGCAAATTTCACACTCTTATATAAAAATGCACCTTTCTTTTCTTCATCACTGAGTCAAATTATCACTTACTTGGCAATCTCTCCCATGAGTTGCCCTGAAGGTCCCCATGGATCATCATTGGTTGCTTCTCGAACCTTAGACTCTATTTCTGAATAATTCATAACCACATTGGTGCTGCAAAGGAAAAAAAAAAAAATTCACACACATGAAGATTAGCATCAAAACTGAGAAACACATGAAAACTTAATAATGACACTGGTGCGTATCTCACTTAATGAGATACCTCTACAGAGCGGGAGAGAAAACAGCTTTAGTGCACAAGTTACCCTGAGGACACCATACCACACATTTAAGTTATCTTTAGGAAGGTTTTACTATTCTATTAGTCTTCAAGAATACAGATGAGAAACTAGGGATTACATTACGGCTGGATTTAGTCCAGTAAAAATGGCTTTTGGTCAAATTAAAATCCAAACCAAACCACTAGAGTCAAAGCTTCTGCAACTAGATATGGTTTGCAACGGTGCAGAGTTATTTGCAAGATGCTTTATAACTCAATCAGGAGTAGTTTGGGCTTTTTTTGAATGAGTGTTACAAGGGAAACTCAAGAACATCAGTACCAAACAGGTGCTGGTGAAAAACTAACAAATAATAAAATCACATGGAAGACTGAAGTAAAGGAGAGGAGGTTCACTAGAAGCAAAAGAAAAGCTGCAGAACACTCAATTACAGTGATGCAAATACTGTAAGGAGCTCAGGTTGTCTCTACAACAGGTCACAGAAAAGTCTCACTTGGAAAAAAGGAAGCAATTTTTCCATGCTGTTTACATTAAAATAGTAAACAGGGGGTTTTGGTTTTTTTTTTTTTTGTTAATAATTTCTCAAAGGGGTAACCTATAAGATCAGCAACCTCCTTTGTGCCCCTAAAAGCATCCAGCTATATTTGATAAAATAGTAATTTTCCTTATATTTTAAGTGAGTGAACAGGCCCAAAGCCTCATTCATATAGAGAATGTTTGAAAACCAGCCCTCTGGTTCTGGAGCAAGAGTCCACAACAGGAATGAAATCACCACTGAAAGCAGACCTGATGGCCTCTGCTGTCCCTACATACTTGGAATGTATTTGAAATAACATGTTTACACCTATCATGGCAGAAGTTTGCAAGTAAAGGTTCATCACACAACTAGTTTCTGAAGCTAAAAACATCCCTGTAAAGTGATGACTTTCAACACAAACCAGCCCATGAAGTCAAATGAATTAAACTGTAGAAAAGTTCTAATGATTTATAATGCAATGTGGAGAAGGCGCTGCTTAAAAACCTCTTCTGAATCTGAAATACCTGAAAGAAGAAAAAACAACAAACATCAAGATGCTCAATAGTCATCCCTCTGTACATGGAGAAGTTGGCACAAAGCAGCATTCAAGTAATTTCTGTTCAATTTTATTTGGCATAAGGATAGCAAAGATCCTGGAACTGGGAGTTATAAACAGCAGAAACAAGAATGAGATCCCCTTAAGTCTGAAAGGGGACACAGAAGGTAATTGTTAAAACAGAATAAAATTCCTGGACTTATCCTGGATTCTCAGCATGAGAATTCCTGCTGTCAGATCCTGATGTATGATTTCATTCAACTTTGTGTCTAAAGAGATCATAAGCTACATGACTGAATAAATAATCAGCAATCTAACAGAGCCTATCTATACTAAAAAAAAGCATGTAGGAACATAGCAGCAGTTTGGAACACCAGCAATTAAGGTTTTACAAATCCATTTATGCTCAACACACCTCAAGCTTCTGTTTCTGATATTTTCTTCACCAGATGTAAAATCGTGAACTAATAACATCTTTATTTCCCTTATGCATGGAAAAAAAACACAACCCCAAAGCTACAGGCTCCAGGATTTGCAGCTTCCAGCACACTGGTTCCCTTGTCCAAAGCAAGGAAAGGCAGGGAGCTGAATGGAAAGGTTCTGCTTGTTTTTATAACCCCTCCTCAAGCGTTTGTTCGAGAGACTTGACGGAGGATTGGGAGGGGGAAGCACAAAACGAAGCATTTCCTTAATTTCTTAGAGCAAAGACTTTACGAGTGGAAAATGCATGAAAAGATGCAAATCTGCTGTAAGAAAGTAAATGGCAGAATTAGCTGTGGAAGAGCTCAGACCACATGGCTAAAGCAGCAGCGGGGTTGGAAGGGGGAAACGGAAGGAAAACAAGGGAAATTAAATAATGCCAAAAGAAAGAAGGTGCAGTTAAGCCTCCCTAAGCACAGGAACATGCTCTGTTTCTAAACTCCTCCTGCAGAAGAGTTATTGTTCTCAGCAACTAGGAGAAAGCTCTTTTATAAACGCCAAGCTGAGATCTAACGGCACAAAACGTCCCAAACCAACGCATCTTTAAGCTGCATTTAATTCAGCAACAAATGTAAACTTCAAGGAAAAAAAAAAAAATCCACCACTGTTGTATGGTTTGGCATCATTCCAGGTCACTTAAAAATAACCATTTCTAAAAAGGTGGAAATACAGTTTTATTCTTCCTTTCCCATGTTTTCTATGGCCCTCATTCCATGCCCTACCCATGATTCCTGTGACCTTTGCAACAAAAAATAATTTACGTCCAGATGTGAAAGGAAAAAGTGACTAGCTTGATTGCCAAGACTTCCTGTGATTGATATAAATTTAATATCCGAGGATACTTCCCGACACCAGGGGGGGCTCTCTGATTAGTTTATCCTGGGCAGCTTCCAGGGAATCGTGCTAGACTGCATGGACACGGTCCGCTCTGCAAACAAACAGACCACAACAGTCAAGGCTGACAGAAAGTAACTTTGCAGTCGGTGTTTAGAACAACCTTGTTATCTGCCAGACAAACTGGATTCACCCCAAATCGTTAACTGAAACCCTTGTGACAAGAACATTTACAGAAACTTTTGACGTGGACAAAGACATTGAACTGGAAAGTGTATTGTGAAAGTTACATCCAAAATAAAGGCACAGCAATAACGGAGTAGACAAACACCACAAATTGTTGCATTCTTCTGTGTCTTATATTTGTTTTAAATTTAATAAATCAGACTAGTGTCAACAGATGATTTTTCCTCTTTATTGTAAACCTAACAAATTATTTTATTTCAGTATAATTTTTTTTTTTTTTTTTTAAAAACCAAACTGCTGGGAAAAGCCAAGAGAGGGCACTGTCAGATCTCTGTGGAACAGGCAGCACGATGACAGCTTTTAACTTCTTGGAAGAGAAAGCTCAACTTTAAATGTTTGCATCTACAATTTATAGCAACACTAAATAGGTAGCTCAGGTCTGAAACTAAATTCCTCTACGTGAATAAATGGACATTGCTAATGAAAAGTCAGTGGGCAATAGTTGCAAATATGTGATCATCTCCAACTTCATCAGATAATAAGACACACTTCCTCTTAAAAAAAAAGTTTTACATGCATTTTATAAACTATATTTTAACATACTTAGAAAATTATTAGATGAAGATTAACAGAATAGTCCAGGTGTCACATCCTGCAGTGTGCCAAAAAACAAAACAAAACAAAAAACCAAAACCAAACCAGAAAACTAAGCAAGACAGGGAGAGGAGAGGGGTGAGAGCAGCACTGCACACACCTCAGTGTATTATCTGAGGTAAGAATGATGTTTAGCCAAGGTTAAGGAAAGCAAGAGGGAACAAGAAGTTCTGTACCTGCCCATATAAAACTCAGATCAGAGAAGCTATCAAGCTTCAGCCAAAAAGTTTACCAAATACCTGCCACTTAAACCTTTACAGTTTCAACAGCCTGAAAGCACTTGAATTTTTAGGCATAAGAGGATAAAAATCCTACAGGTCTGGGATTGTCCTCTTTAATACATGGAAATGAAAGGTAGCTTGTGGATGGCCTGCATGAAAATAAAACCTTCCACACTGCAGGAACAGTTCACAGGTGAGATATAACAATGACAGATTTTAAGAAGAGCCCTGTCCTTCTCCTCCCTACCAGTAGATACTGAACATAACCCACAACGTGGACATAAATACACACAAACACCAGTAAGTGATAAAAATATTTGCAGAAAGCTCCTATTTGTGTTTGATTTCAACACACTCCAGCGTAAGGTTATGAGAGAGCTATCTGGCTACTCTGCTCAGGCTTCTGATCTCACACTACACATGAATCAAGCCACTAATGATCAGAAGGACAATATTAGTGAGCATGAGGTATATTCTGCTCTCAGTAACATCAGCACTTCAGTGGTTTTTCTATAGAATAGTCACAAAATAAGCACTGGAAAAGAATACTTTTCTAGTTTAAAAAATTCTTTTTTAAAACTACTTTTATGCCAGCAAAGTCATTGTATTTCCACTCAATATTAAAAAAAAAAAAAATTAAATAAACACAACATCCTGAATTGTTTTGTCTCACAGTGAAGATTTTTCACAGTTCAGGACCAAAAGGTGATCTCTACAGATTCATATGCTGTAAATGGAATCAGCTCAATTATCTGTTAGGAGATTACAAAAACTTATATACGACTAAAACTGTACTGCTTCTAGCAATAGCTTCAAATTGGTAACATTGCAATCAGTTTTGTTGTGCCTGAACTAATTATCCACATCAATCACTGCAGGTTCCACACTGAAAAAAAATCCCGCCCTAAATCTCTCTAAATCATATCCCTTGAACCAGAAACTCTTTGGAAATGTGGACGGGGAAACACAAGGCTCTGAGCACTGCACCAGAAATGGAGGAGTATTCTCTCAGCTAATCTCTGCTCTAAAATTAACCACCAAACCTGAAGGTTAACCCTTAAACAGCAGTGATTTAAATACAATGTCAGCAAACCTGCTAAAGAAGAAGATACAACAATTTTTGTCTTTGTTCATGTGATTTAACACTTTGCTTAGAACCTTGGAGGCAGCCTACAGCACTAGGAAGTGTAAACAGTTCAGTGCCCATGGTCTTCCCAAAAGAACATCACACAGTTAGATATTTCCACTTCATGCTTCCCAGCATCTCTTCTGTTTTTCAGACTTTTTCCATGGTCAGTGGTGTTCTGTTCTCTCATCAGCCTGACAATACATTCAGGTATGAAATCTCAAGTATGAAATCACAACTTGTAAAGGAAGCTCACAGTTCATAGCTACATTTTGGGAGCAATGAAGGAATTATTCCTAAGATAAGCATTCACTGGGAAAGGAATAAAGTGTTATATCTCAAAGTTTCAGACTTTCAAACATAACATACTCAGCACTTTGTATAAATGCTAAAATATCAGCAGTCTCTTAAACAGGCAGCAACCTTTCAACAGAAAACCTGCACTAGAGAAAATAAGCGCCATGAGAAAAGAAGGTATTTATACATTAAAGGTAATGAAAGAATAATAAACATCTATCCATCCATTCATTCCGAGTGGAACTTACTTGAAAAGCATATTAAGGAATCAGAAAGCCTAACAGATCTTAGTCAATGTTTCTGCACAAACTTAAAAGCCCTGAATAAGCCCTGGGGCAAGAGTCAGACCACTCCATTAAAAGCACCATCAGGATTAGCGCTGCTATTGATGTGGGTGGTGTCACCGAGGACACAAGTACATCTCTGGACATCAGATCCACAGAAGATTTGTGAAATGCCATGTCTAATTTTATGAAAACTAAAATAACCAGAAGCCACAGACAGGCTACATTACAGCAGTTTCTTTATAGTGATGATAAAGGTATTGGATCGGACAGGGGAAGGCTAATTAGAAACACTTCTCAAACCTCTGGGAAGCTGCCCACTGTGCTGAGGGACTCAGCAGCAGCCACAAGGAGCCTGGTTACACAGTCAAATTTTTTTCAATGTATATTTCAAACCAATTACAATATCATGTATACATGGGACTCCTATGTGCATAATATTATGCCTTTAACTATTACTCCAAGGACACCACTGGATTATGCACCTTCTGTTTTCCTTTTTTTAATTTTACTACTGGGAACACTAAAATACTAAAAGCTGAGATGAGAAACTTTGTACGTTTTACCACCATTAAGAGTTTCCAATGAGACCCCATTCTGCAAATATCTGTTTAAGGACTAAGTGTAGAAGAAAAAAAAAAGTTCAAGCTTCACTTACACGTATGTGTCATACATGCAGCATGAACATTATTGTTATTCAAACAAACAGCAACACTAAAGAAATTATTTTTTTTAAAGAAAGAAATTAGTCTGTTACAGCAGGAGGGGTCTGGATGAACAGAGGACAAGAGAAGCTCTGTTATTCTACAGCACTCTGAAGTCTGATGCCAAAGTTTTCTCACAAGATACAAATATTTTAACCTCTTGTTATTTAACATGCCAAAACAGACACAACACGATTTCATCTTCTAAATAAGGTATTTAACACTATCCTTTCAATAGGTAATTCCCACATACTAATACTTTAATTTCATTCCTTCTGTAATTTTGGCAGTAGTTTCCTTAATTTTAGGAAGTCTTCATGTTTCCTGTGACTTTCACAGTGAATAAAAGGAAAGCACACTTCAAATTTGGTCCATGACACCTGTAAGATGAGCCAACTCCCTGCTCCTGCACTTCAAGCCCTGGCTTTGTCTTCCAGCAGCTCATTTTCTCCAGTCAGTTCAGCTGCCTGGTCCTTCTTGGCTGAGAAGTCAGAAGTCACCCACTAGGACAACACAGGGACCCACGAGCTATTGCTCATCCCATCCATGGTGCACATTTCAGGAATATTATCCAAACACAAATCAGTAATTTGCTTTCACATTTCCCAAGCAACTTAAGGCAAAAAACCCAATGCATAGGGTAGCTTTGCTTCTAGACATTTAAGATTGTATCCACAACTGATTTAAAAAAAAAATAGAAGAGTAAATCAATTAATAATTGCACTATAAAATGAGCCAACTTAACCTTCAACATCCGGACAAGAGATAAGGCAGACCCTGGCAATATTTTCACAATACAATTATCTAGAAGACCTCCACCTACAGACACACATGCATTTAAGATGAAGCCCTTGGAGAGGAGTGAACACACCATCTCATCCTTACCATTCGACTCCTGTGAGTCATGCATTGAAATTATTTTTAGTATCTAGTTTAAAAGGTTCCTGTGAAGCAGAGGGAAAGCTTTCTGAGAATGCAAAAAAGTTGCTTTAATATTAAATGGTCCGTTTTTAAACCATGTGCAGAAGTTAGTTTCAACTACTAAGCGCACATAGTAAATAAAAAGCTACACAACTTGTCTGAGTATAGGATATGTCTCCCCCACTCCCAGGTGTGGGAATCTTGGCATCTATTAAACTGTTAATTAGTTTCCAGAAACACTTTTGCCAATTAAAAAAAATAATTTAATACTTATCCATCTGGGCATGAAATACTTTCAACCGAGCATTTGAATTGGTGATCTAAAAAAGAACCAACCTCAATCCACACAGCGCCGCCCCCCAAACCACCAGAGGCCAGGACAGGGTGCAAGCAGCACCCCATTGCCAGGGGCAGCATCTATTAACTTCACTTATTTCTGTGAGCATCCCTTCCATTAGGCTCTGATCACTGGTCCAAACCTGTGTTTCAGGAAACTGAAAGGATTTAAGAAAGTCAAATAGAAAGATGCACTTCGGGACCAGATTTCGTTGCCCTGTGACGGTCTGTCACTGCCTTGGAAAGCTCAACATGCAAACAGTTTCACAGACAGAGGACAGAAAAATAAGACATCACTTATGCACCTGTTATCCCAAACAATATAATGGACACCCAGGAATTTTTGTACCTAATGCTACCAATAATTATTCAGAGAAGAAGACATTAATTGCCTTCAAAATAAAGATGGTGCTGTTCCTGCCCTCAGTGAACTCGTCTATTCAGTCTCAACCAACGTCTCTCTCCTTGCTGAGTGAAGACAAACCAACTAAAAAACATGTAACAAAGTTATTGCATTTTCATTTTGCTCCTGTCAGTAATGTCACTTTTGTTATAAAACATGCAGCCTAGATTTAGAGCCTTACAGATGAAACATATGGATACCAAAGATGAAGCCAGCAGTCCACACTGAACGGAGAAACAGATGGGGACCCATCTGCCAAAATGCCTGGTGAAATACCTCAGGTTACAGAGAGGTAACAGCACAACATTAGAGATGCTTGACCGTTTGAAGTTATTTATTTTTCAGCTGCTCCTCAGAACCATTACAAATATGACACCAGTCAATTCAGGTCGTGAATAGCAGGTATTATTACAGACCTTCCATGCAAGTAGCAGTCATGCCCTTTCTGACCAACAATACCATCTTCATTATGTACAGTAGGATCTGAAATACATTTTCAGCTTTTCAAGTTCAGTTTCATAATTTATGTGGCAGATGTGCAAGGCAAACTGCACAGAAAGAGATAAGCCAAGAAAAACATCCTGATGGTCACAAATGAATTACAACTTGTGGGAGGAAGGAACTATAAAGCTATTTCCTGTGCCTTACAACTTCTAATCACAAAAGACTACCAAGTAAACAAGATAACCTAAAATCCACCACATACACTTTCAAAAAGAACAGTGACTTTAAGAATTAAATTGCAGCCCGTTAGAGAACTCAGAAGCTCTCTCTCACTTAGACAAACCACCACTGCACCTTACTGAAGTTTTCCCTTTCAAAGTCTCCCCCTGTCAAAAGTGACCCAATTGCATCAAGCTTTATTCTAAATGGCTTTGCAATTGCTTTCTACAGTTGAATTATTTTTTGCAGATGTTGGGAACATGAAGCTTGGGAACACGGCAGTTTTAAAGCATATTTGTGCAAGGAAAAAACACTTCCTCCCCCGCTTGATTTAAGGCTGATTTCACCTCTCCTACTGCAGATTCCCCGCAGTATGTCAGTGTTAATATTTTCATATTCTTATATAAAACAATCCCTTGAGGTTTACACCAACAGATACAGGGCTGTTTTATATATCTTAATAGGTGGCAGTAAATAACTTCTCAAACTCACCAAGGATTTTGCCATGTTAATACTAATGATTGTGGGTTTGCACCACCTCTATATAAAGCATATCTCCATCTAAAGCCCAGACCCATTTCTTTATTTCCCCATTTTTTATAGGAAGTTTTAATTCCAAGCACCGACCCTCACCTTACTGTAGCATCCTCTAATCTTCACCAATTAGCCTATCTGAAATACACATTTTTGCAGTTTCATTTTTAAAGGCCTAGTATGTGTTGCCATTTTGTTTTGTATACTGAATTCAAAAAACATTCCTTAAAAGGTGACTTACCAAAACAAATGTTACACTCCAGCAAGTAGAATGAACCAAAATATTTCCTTTTAACTCACATAGTAACAACACAATAGTATTTCCACGTTTTCCAGCAAGAGTTTTTAGGTCATATTTTAGTTCAAATTTTAGTTCAAATCGTCCTCAAAATTAGAGGACGATCCCACCTAAGCCATTCTTGTGAAAAATCCGATTAAACTTAACATAAATACCAATTTCACAAACAAGTGGAAAAAAAGCTGCCTTTTAGGCGGCACTTGACATTTTGGTGCGGCAGTTACACCCTAAAACAGCAACTCTGTTTCTGATTCAGACATAAAGGCAACACTGTTACTGCCCTGTGCAAGTTTTCAGTCTCTTTGCCTCATGTGAGTTTACATCTGGCACGTCGGATTGGAGTCACTCCTCTGCAGCTCCTGTTCCTGTGGATTTAATTGCTTTCAAAGTTCAACACTCTATGTTCAAACAATAGTGGCCATACAGTCAAAAAAGAAGTGGAATTATGAAATTTGGGTAACCTTTTGTAAGTGCAGAACTGAAGAGATTTCCTTATGTACACTGTAATCACATGACTCGGTTTACTGTTGCTCAATCCTCAGACTTATTTGGCTACTCTGCTCCTTATACTTCACATTTTTTTTCCTTCTGTAACAGACAAGCTGCAACAATTTTAATTTTTTTTTTTCTTTTTTAGAATTAACTGCATCTTTTTACAGAATTCAGATTGCACAACATCCTTCAAGAGTCAGTAAGAGCCACACCACGTATTTGCCGCAACAAGCTTTATCTTTAATTTTTCCATATTTGTTACCCAATCAGGTAACAGGATTTGTACTGGAAACAAATGTTTAACCAAGCAGGACAAAGAGCAAATGAAATCTAATTAAAGACACGCTTCTCTAAAGTGCTTTTTATATGAATAAAATACCAGCACAAAATGTCAATCCCAATAAACACTGGTAGACAATTATAACATAAAACTAAAATTTAAATACATTATTTTGGGAGAGAGGCTGAAGCACTCCTCACCATAGCTTACAGCCTCCAATCAACTGTGTTTCTTTGCCCTTTGTTTCATTCATATAACTTAAAGAGTAACTTTCTCTGAAGATAAAAAGCTGGTTTCAGGTGTTCATAATGTGCTGCATAAGCTGTCTTACAAATAAGCACCTGGTGCTACTTCCTTCCTTGTATGCACATAGAATTAAAATACCACATTCAAGCCCACAGCTCAAGTATTTTAACTCTTCAACAGATAAAGAAACTCACAAGTACTGCCAGTCACTGAGTTTTCAGGATTAGGGCAAAGTATCTTAATGCTGAGTGAGAAGTATTTACATGAAGAATAAGGTCTTATACTCTTTCAAAACAACAAATAAAAGGGGCAAAGTTTTCAGAGGACAAGGAAGTTGTAGCTACGCTCAGCATGAAGCAAGAGTAAGCTTTGAAGCTGTGAAACTTCAACCCACATGTGCACTTCAGACTTCCTATTTTTAACCGTAAAAAATTTTGAGAGTGACCTTAAACAGAGGAGGAAGATAGGGAGAGAAAAAGAAGAAACAAGAAAACCCAACCTCACAGTAAACATAATAGTCTAACAGTAGACAGGATGCTCCAAACCCTCCAGAATGCACTGTAGTGACCTCTGTACTTAAGATGTATCTTCTACTCCCAGAACAAACCTCACGTTTTCAGAGTGTCAGAAGACCTGGCATCAGTGCTTTAGGATGATCCCTAAAAGGTACCGCTCCTTTGATAAGCCTCACTCACCTCTGAGGCTTCTGGAATTCCGTGCTCTTTGTAACTCTTCACTCACTGTTCATGTGAAATATGTTCACCACAAAGCTTCATACCAGGGTTTTCTAACACCACGAAGAGCTTGTAACAGTTCTAAGTTTATAGCAGCGCACCAGCTGGTCAAGGAAGGCTCCTGATGCTATAAATGCTTCAGGTGTATTAGCCAAATAGTTACAGGTAAGAGATTTTGCTTGGAAAAGCAGGAACACTGCCTGGTAGTCAGTGCACCTCGAACAGCACAGACTTATTCAGTGCTACTGATCACACTGAATTCTAAATAATCTAAACTTTACATACTCAAAGAACTGTTTCAATTACTTGTCAACTGGCAGAGTATTTGGTGAGCACGTGCAGTAATACGGAATATTATATTGCCAAAAACACACAAACACTACCCCCCCTCCCCAACATTAATGGGCCATGCTTAACAATCCTTGTAGTTCCAGCTATCCCTTCCTTGCAAGTTGAGTACCATTAAAACATTGCCCTAATTCCAAATTTATTACAAATCAAGCATTACTCTAAACACATGCTTGCTGTTCCACTAGGGAGAGCTGATTAAAGTTTAAACAATGCAGCCACTGAAGCTTTTAACACACAAACTGATCATTCTCTGTTACTACATAATCATTTTGGCACTGTGACATCTCATGCAACCCCCTACTTTGCAATATCAATCCTCTTCTGCAATCATTTTGAGGAATAAACCTGAGCACAGATAACTTCTCTAAGGCAGCAGTGAGCACCTGTTAGAAGCCCTTTGACCAGATTCATGGGCAGAGTACAGGTAAGGATAACAGATTTGTCTGGAGTCCTGCTCAAAGTGCTCCCCTTGTTGTCTCCAGCCTGTTTGAGGGCTCCAATTCCAACCAGCTCCTGTCCCTGTCCCTTTAGGCTCAAGGCAACCAGAGTCAGGACAGCAGCATCCCAACCCCACCTAAATCATACACACTGAACTTGGTGGCATTTGAAGGGCTTGCATCTTCCTCCTGCCTTCAACTCCAGAACTGTGACTCTGCACAGCTTCACATTCTGTCTGTGTGTACCAAAGTATTACCACCATATTACCTGAGAAAGCCTGAGACATGCATATCATCAACAGAAGTATGGTCCAAGTAGCAGGTAAAGCAACTAAACGAGAAAACATTTAGCTGCACTTTTAATATGGCCTTGTGCCCTGGAAAATGTCCTAAGGCTGAGGCAGAAGCTGTACTGCACTTCTCAGTAGAAGAAAGGAAGAGGAAACAACAGTTTAGACAAAGTTATCAAATTGCAGGTTCACAACCAGTTATTTTCCTTCATTTATTCAAGTGTCTTGCAGTGGAATTGCTCAGCAGGATGTATTCAGGAAAACAGAGAAACACTTGAGGCCACTATCTTCATCTTGGCTTTTATAAAGTAAACCCCATTATCATTTAACTATCTCATTCTCTAAACTACAAGGTGCATCTAACCTACACAGGACACAAAGTCACCCACTGCCATCACATTTCCTGCCCACATCACCTCTCTGCCATCCACATGGAGCAGGAGGACATCAAGCAATACAGTCCTCTTGCTGATCTGGCTTTGCCCTCACACCTTCAATCTTGAAGTGCCAGTTCCTATGAGTGGCACAATTATTTACTTTGCAGCTTATTATACTGCAGCCAGGAAATTAACAAAGAAGCCTGTTTAACAAAAAAAAAACCCTAATATTTTCCTACTTCAGATCATTCATCCATTAATAAGCCTGAATTACCATGTTTTTTTCCTGCTACAAGTCTATCCAAGAATAAAAAGTAGTCAATATAATCCTAAATAGCTTAATACCTATTGTCTTGAGTCATTCAATTTTCCATGAGAGCAAGTGACAATCTAAAAATCCTTCTGCTGCTGAATAAAGAACTGGACAAAGCAACTTTGGTTTACAGTTAATGGCAATGTCCTTCCACAGCTATTCACAGCAGAGTATCCTCAAATGGGCACGAGCAGTGAGAACACACCACTCAGAATAAGTATTGCAAGAGCAATGTTATTTCTTTAAACTTTTCAAGTTGGTATCTCACGTTACAGAAAAAGTGTAGCTTGACAAACTAAAACCCCTCAGGTTCACAAACACGCATTTTGACTCAAAGCAAGTGTTCTGTTGTGAAATGAGTCTGGCAAATTACATACAAATTAATTTTCCAAATGCCAAGCCATGTTTATTTGTGGAGGATAATGATGTTTCCTCTCCTTTCATAGGTATCATTTGTAAAACTGGTTCCTCCAGGAGCTCAAGTGACTCTTATGTCCTAAAAAGGTAACAAGAGCCGTTTCATTTGCCTCGGAGCCCGTTTCCAGTTCCTGTCCACACACAGATGATAAATTTCCAATGACACCGTGTATTTGCAACAAACCAATTTCACTACGGTTCAATACAGGCACTATTTATTTATTTACTCATTAATGGTAAGAGTACTGGATTTTTCTGAGCTAATGTGTGCAGCTACATGAGTTACAGTTACCGTGTAATTAACAAAAACACGACACTGGCAGTTTAAAGCTGAGAGACTCCACTTGCCAATTAGGAGTCTGTTAGCATTAAGTTTTCAAGCTGTCTCAAGAAATGCAGTCATCTGTTTGGTAGCAAGGAGAGATAAGCCACTCTGATAAAAGTTAACTCATTTAGACAATAAATACCTTTGAACAGAGGGCTTTTTCCACCCCCCACCTCTCTTTGCATGGTCATACAGAAAAACAGTTTAAATAATTAAATAATTGTCAAAACAACAAATAATTAAAAGTGGCAGCAATCATTAAGATATCAGCTCTATTTGCAGACTTAAGTTACCCAGACTGTAATATATTTTTCAGAGGATGCATCCACCCACTGCAACTCCAATAAAATTATCCGAAGTTATCAAAAGCCTTTTTCTTCTCTTTACAGTCAAAGCGGTCTCAGAGAAATCTTGAACTGAGGAGTCTCACAGCACACAAAACACACCCCTCCCAAGAATCACACAGGGAGGTATTTGTTTACTAAAGTAATGTCTTGAGAGGAAACACTGAGCAGTCTGTAACCTACATTAGGGTGATTCTAAACAGCTTGACAGGATGGGGAGAGTAACCACGGAGGAAAACATTTACTGCTCTGACTCAGAATGGAGTAGAGAAAAGACTACTCCCTAACTCCCAGTAGATCTCATTATTATTAAAAGAGATTAAAAAAAATGCAGGTCAGTCCCATTAAACACATTGAATATACACTAATATTTCTAATTGTATCCCAAATGAGCCAGTTAATATCTATTAAGCATGCAGTCAATATTTAACTGGTCAAGATAATACTATCTGGATGCGGGGAGGGGAAAGTACAACAGCTTTGTAGTGGTTTCCTTAAAACACATAAATAGACGCTGACAACAGAGGTGTTGTCACTGAAGTTTTATTTTTAGTGGTAAACCAAACACCTCCAAAAAGATTTAATCTATTTAAAATAACAGTCTGCATAGAATAGTCTCACCACTCTGGACTAATCATAATATACGCCAATATTTCGAATAAAATAACAGGCACTTTCAAACTGAATTGAAAGCTTCTCAGATGAGGATCTGTTGGATCAATTCCAGCCTGAATCACTCAAAGTAGTGCCATACGAGATGAAATTTTATTTCAATCCACCTAATTTCTCCGAAGTTTGGGACCCAAGAGTGGAACCAAAATACTGCTGCTTACTCTCCCCATTACAACACTGACACAAACACAGAAAGCTTAGCTTAGGAGCTTCAAGTCATGATATACAAGATAGAAAACTAACCTAAAAAAAATTAAACTTGCAGCTAACAAACCACTGACAGTGCAGTTTCAAATAACAAGAACAGGTAAAAATGTATTATCATCTAAAAAGTTTCCCACAGCTCATCTTCCTGTCCTTTCCCCATCAACACAAGTGCTTGTGGTGCCATGAGCAGCTGCTTACGCAGCACCCACCTCTGAACCCTAAAACCTTGGGGGTTTTTTTAGATACATCAGCAAGAGATGAACTGAAGAAGATACTGAACCACACAACAGCAGCATAAGGAAGGCCAAGACAGTGAATGGCCAGGTATAAGAGTGGGACATCCTCTTTTAGTAGAAGAATAATATTAGAATTCTTCAACCTGCTTGTGAAACCACATGCTAAGGGTGTACTTCAAGCACTGAACTTGTACTTTGCCCCCAGCCACTTATTCCTATCCAAATACCATTGAATCCCTTATGCCAGAACAAATATTTGTGTGACCATGGAGTTAACTATACCAGGGAACCAATCCAGTGGAGAACTAAATTGGCAAAAACAACTGGTTAGTCAGAGAGACATCAAGCAGAAAGTCTGCTGGTGCCAGCAAAAGGGAGAGAAGTCTGCAGTCTGTGGCAGACGGGAGGCTGTGAAACCTCTTTTACCATCAGCCCACGCTTACACTGCCTGTGAAACTACAACCCCAGATTTCATGGCTTAGGTTATGTTTTCATATTTGTGATGGTGCTGATGGAGTTACAGACTTCAGGGCAACTACAACGGGAGTTCTGTGTTCCTGTGTCCACCACTTATACTAGAGCACTACAGGTCCTTCTCCCCTCCCCTCCCATCCCAACGCTGCTTCCTCACTTGGGCAACACAAACACACGGCTGAATGCCAAATAAGGCTCAGGAACTAATCGAGCCTCAAACCAGATAACCTACAAAGTCCTTTAGGGAGAGAAACAACTCCCAGTTGGATCTGTTCCCCCACCAGGTTCACTGCACAGCAACCCAAACCACCATCGGAGCACACAGTGGCAATTTGGAACTTGAAGCTTTTCATCAAAGCACATACTAACAAAGCATTTAAAACATGCTGGAAGCAACAGGTCATGATCTGCATGTTGGAGATGAGTTTAGATGGGACTTCTTGTACTATGACTTGGGACAAGCTGTATCCCAAACTTGAGAACAAAGAAATGAAATTCCAGAAGTTCCAAAATGAAGCACACCACTCATTTTTGTGTTCTTAACCTACCATCCTGTGAGACAATGCTCCACTCACTCACCAACATCTAGTCTGGTTTTGTAAATATTTTTTATTTTCATGTAAATACAGAAATTCATTTAATACATGAAATGAACAGAGATGAGTATGAGAAAGCAGAATCAGACTGGAATTTCAAGATTGTATTTTAGGACAACTGCAATGCTTACACAGCTGCACCCTGAAACAGCAAAGCCTGAGGAGAGAAAGCAGTAGTGTGCTCCACATTTGCACAATGCTTTGGAAGTAATTATATCTTGTATATGAGATAATTATGCAAATCAGCTAATATTTTGTAATGCACTAACTGTCAACACAAGCAAGAGGAAGTAGCACAGAACTGAGCTAAGCACCTTGATCCTTCTGATCACAGCTGCAGTGATGTAGGTAAGGCTCTTATCTTTGACCAGCTTCATGCACTTCCCAAGCAGAAGCGCAGTCTTATTTCTGGCAGGGCAATGCCAAGCTATGACTTAGAAACACCTGAAGGACACAGAAGTTGCCACACACACACACATCACGTAGGTTCCCTGGAAGTTCATAAAGCCAACACCTCAGCCAGTCTCATGCAATGAAATACAGACTATTGTCAGCTTCCACAGGGCGTAAAATGGCAATAACACATCTGAAAGAGCAGTAACAAAAGCACCACTTGGAGTGTGTTGATGAAACCTGTGTGCTTGGCCACAACTGCCTTATGCCAACCCTTAATATATACTGTAGCTTGTAATATTTGCCTACCTTTGATTACTCCACCAGATGAATATTCAAACAAGAGAACACATCTATGTATGTGAGATAACAGAGCATAATACTTTCAAAGATGCTTATCACCCATACTAAATAACATGGCCCAAGGACTATAAGCCTTTTTATTCTTTATTAAATTATAAACTTCCTGGAAGTTTTTTAAGGGAAGGAGGAAAGTCCTAAGACATAAGTGCTGTTACAAATGCTTGGCAGACCCAGCCTTGCAGGCCTGCAGAGCCAAATGCCATGTTCAAATGCAGCCTTCCTTTGTATTGCCAAGACTGTTTCTTCTCTCAGTCTCTGGTAATCAGGGAGAGGACAAGTCCTTCGAGGGCTGAAGATAATCATCATCACCTTGCTTGTAATAATGATACAAAATGCTGTTCTTAAAGCAGTTATCAGCAGGACATCTCTTAAGCAGCAATGGGAGGGTAACTCATGCAGTGAGGGTTAACTGGCCCTTACATTAAACAATGGAAGTGTTCACTGCTCTGAAGATCTTGTTTATGCAAATCAAGATAAATCTTATATATAAGGAAAATTAAATGATCCTGGAAATCAAGTAAAGGAATTGACAGGAAGGTCAAACAGCAATGGACAAGTGTTAGACAGTTATCTACCCCTTTGCTGGACACATCATATGATGGATCATTTACCATAATACCTGCTATTACTAAACCAGCAAACAGCATTTCATTGAAGAGCTCAATTGTCTGGGTGGACAAATCCATGAAGCACAAGAAAATCGCCTGTAAACAAGAACAATTACAGGCACATTAAAAAAAGAAAGACTTAAAACCTCCAGCTGAGGTTTATGTGCTGGTCAAACATGAGGATACTACAGGAAACGAGCAACTGAAAGTTGACTGTAAGGCATGTAATTGTAGGGTAAATGACTGGTATACATTTCCCACATTAGTAAGTATCTTGCAGACACAGCATGAGGTAGCACACAACAACACGAGACTGGAAGTCAGAGAATCCAGAGTTTTAACTGTTATCAGCTCAATGTGAGTTGGTTTATTTGACACAATTATCTTATTAGTTTTCCTCATCTGTGAAGTGGGAGTGAAGTGCAAGATCTAATTTAGATGCTTTAGGCTACAACAGCGAGAAATTGCAGTCAAAGCAGTAATTCACTCTATTTTACCAATAATTTACCCTTCTCTCTACAGATTGTACAATTAGAAGCACTAAAGAAAACATGCTGTTTATTCAC
>NW_020955361.1:25777-31837 GCF_003031625.1 Empidonax traillii | reverse complement strand
ATTAGTTTTCCTCATCTGTGAAGTGGGAGTGAAGTGCAAGATCTAATTTAGATGCTTTAGGCTACAACAGCGAGAAATTGCAGTCAAAGCAGTAATTCACTCTATTTTACCAATAATTTACCCTTCTCTCTACAGATTGTACAATTAGAAGCACTAAAGAAAACATGCTGTTTATTCACTACAAGAACTTCTCCCCTACCTAGTTGTATTAGAGCTGATGACAACAGCTCCTTTAATCCTTCCTTTTCCACTAACACTAAAAACCCTTTCTCCTTTCAAAGATGTAGCATCAGAATAAATAATAGAGGACCCAAGTGCCTACTCTGCAAATAAATTCTGAAGTGTTATAACTGCTTCAAGCATTTATTAACCATATAAGTATGCAATCAGTTCTAAACAAGACTCTTTGCTCTCCATTTAAAAACAGATTAAAATATTACATACTGGGGCAATTCATCAAGCTTGCAAAGTGTGTGAAAACAGCTTCACCTCCCACTTTACAACACGAGGGAGTGCAAATACATTCCTGCTGGGTCACTAGAAAGGTGTGGCCAAGAGCAGTACAAGCAAAGCAGCTGGGGCTCAGTTAGGTGGACAAAACTGAACTGGGAGGGGCAGGAATAAACAGGAGGTGGCAGCTGTCATATTCCTAATACTGGCAAGCAATTCACAGGCTCTCTCCTCTTCTTTTTAACTATACATCCAAGAAGTTAAAAAACTCAGTGACAACTACCTTAGCTAACACAAATTAACATCTGGATGATACTGTCCTTACTACACACAGACCTGTCACCTTCACCAAATCCTTAATTAGACTGTTTCTGACTCTTTGATATACGGAAGATGCTTAAAAGGAGCTCTCTCATGTCATGCATGTAGAAGATCACAAAAGAACAGCAATGGAATTTTAAAGAAAGTGGGCAGGAAGTCTTATTACACTGACACAGACAGCAATCTGATGTCAATGGGTCCAAAGACCTTCCATCTGTGCTTACTGCATGTCCTACATGTCTGTGACAGAAACTAGTCAGCAAAAACGTTAAGTTACTATCACATCTTATATTAAGAGAGGAATTATTGCTACGAGGAATCCAACTACCCTTGTTAACTACGTACACACGTACAAATGCTGTCCTCTGCTTCGAGCAGAACCACCTCATGCAGGTTAATGTGCAAAACACCTCAGTAAAATATCAGCAGATTCTGCTTCAAAAAGAGAGAATTCAACAGAGCTAGGGAGAGATGATGGCCTGGCTTTTGAACTTGGTCACAAGGCCAAGCTAATTCCTTCCTGTTTCTGCCAAGCTAGAAACTGTTTTAACGGAGTTTCTTAACGTACCTTGACTTCTTTTGAAAAAGCCATGGGGTTTTATTTGCAGAATTCCCCTAAAAGTTTCACGGGGAACACAAAGCATATTATATCCTTGTCTGAAAAGATTTAAAAATGAAGTTACCAAGTTGCATAACACTCTAGATTTCCACAGCCAGGACTCCCAAACTATCTCAGCGACTAAAATAACTTTTGCCTGTTCTGTTATCACACAGCAGGGAGATACTCCTTTAGGGCCTTTGGTAGTTTGATTATCCATGTACACCTACACCAATAAAAATATGATGTTTCTTGTATAAGCTGCTTCCACACTTCTGCAGTACCAGAGAGCCTGCAGATCCTTAGTCTCACGCAGCTCACAAGCAGTTCTAATCAACACTTGGCCTCAAGTTTCATCACAACTCCAGGGCTGTGTCAGAGCAGGCACGGGGTAACCTGAACCCTCTGCCATGGGAGCCACAGAATATCCAGGACTTCTGTCACCAGATCATCCAGAGCCAAAGCTGCAAACCCCATCGTGCAGCAGAGCAGTGGGAGAACAGGAGACCAGAACACTTCCCACCTGCCAAATGTTCCTGGAGCTCACACTCCCACCAGGCAGCTCCAGCGTGCACCGTGTGCCTCCGAGCTGTGTCACGGTAACGTGTTTGCAGCTCAGCAGGTCACAGGAACTGTCCTGTAATGCTGAGGCGACACATTTACACTGCAGCCCCAACCCCAGTCTGTGACAGAACACAATCGAACAAGAAATCTATTGCATTGCCTCAGGAGTGACTCAGAAATGCCACCTGACTCACCAACTTTGCACCAAGCACCACCCTGGACTTGAGCCATCAGAAACCTCTGCCATTTACACCGAGTTTACTGTTCTAGAGCCAACAAGCTCAACACAGAGGGCTGCATTTATTTTCCAACTGTTTTGTTTACTTTCCAATTCAGTTTTGAATCACTGGGGAGAAAGAACCCATACAAGTGAACATCAAAAAAATAAGTGAAAAGCTGTCTTCTGAAGTCTATTTATGCACATAACATGAAATAGAATTTACTCGGGAAGAAATAACAAAATGTAGACCTGCACCTTATAAACTAAATGTAAGCTAACCAGATATTCAATATAATTCCACACATGAAGAACTCTTGAACACATTGCAGTACCCAGAAAGAAACTGGAGGGGGGGAAAAGTTCTATGTATATTTAGAAACTGTAAGAATAAATCTTACAACAAGCAAGTTTTACTAAGCCCAGACAAGTTTTATTAGTTATTTGATTTAAACTGCAAATGTATATACAATGCCCAGTCAGAAAGAAGATGTTGCTGTTCAACCAAAACTAATCAAGGCATTTTAAATTTAAGAGGGGAGAGTTGTATCAGCCTCTAAAAAGACTTAAATTAACAAAAGGGAGAACAAGACACATAACAAAAGTCACTTGCCATATATTGGAAGAGTAAATGTAATACTCTACACAGTCTTCCTCCTAAATTTCATATATAATAGGACTACCACTCATATCCAAAATAACTGTTGCATGCACAACAGGATGTATATCAAGACTTTGGAGTTGCTACCATAAAAAAAGAGGTAATTCTCATGTGACGAAACATAAAAACAAAATACTCCAATCATACTAAATACAAATCTGAATTTTTTCCTGTGCATTTTGCTGTTGTTAACTTACTTTTAGGTTCTAAGACTGAGATGAATTTTAATAGGTTACCATTTTTGCTTGCACCATCTCTCAATAAACTTTCACACACCAAAAAATGTGAAAATTGTTTAATAGAAGTCCTCCACATTGAAATATCTCTAACCTAACCAAGCTCTCAGCCACCTGAAGTACAAATAAGGATAAAAAAACCCCAGATGAGTAAGCTCAAATTCTAAGATAAGTATCAGCTGAATATGGAGCCAGGATGCAGAGCTCACAACCACTACAAACCTATCAAAGTTGGAACTAGAAAAATTTCAAGCTATTTGCACATTTTCAAAATCCCCATATAATTATATTCCTTTTTTAAGGAAAGAAAGGCAGTTTCTTGTTAAAGTTCAGTATGTTGCTGCCACAGCATCAGCTGCTATTTATGAGGCAGATTATATCACTTAGCTTCTTCTGCAGAGAATTTTGTAAGTCATGGCCTTAAAACAGAAGACATTATGACAAATCTGCACCACACACAATGGGACTATTGATCTTGATGTCTCTAAATACTATTTACTCTCCACTTTCCTCCTGCCCCCCCTTCCTTTTTTTTTTTTTAATAAACAATCTGCTTATTATTTGGATAATGGTATTCCCACAAACTGAAGTCTATACAAAAAAATAAATATTTTTCATTATTTAAAACGTTCACTTCTTGAACCTGTTTTGGAAATGGACTGTCTTTTCCAAACCAGATTTTCATGTACTGTTTGACTTAATAACTTATGAAATGTGCTTAAACATAAAAATTTTAAAGACAGTGACACTGCTATAATGCTACATCATCATTAAACCCACACACAAAAAAGTACACAAGCAAAACTTTGAAAAACCCGATTTCCCTGAAGGTGTCCTTTAAGGTCCTGGAACTCAAGACAGGCCTATTTGGGGATTACTATTAAATACCTCATTTGTCACATTGTTAAAGCTACTTTAGCAAGGGCTGACTTTGCATGCAAGAAGCTGTAAGAAGTAAGGACAAGTCTTATTCGCAGTGGGTTTTAAATGTCATCCAATTCTTGGCCTAGAAAAGTTTCAGTCTGGTATTCAGTACCATCACCAAAACAGCTGATTATCTTAAATAATCTGCCATTACTCTCCAGTTTGCCATCTTTAAGCCTATACACCAAGCAGACCAGTTTAAGTTTGTTTGGAGAAACAAAAATCAGAAGATGTTTAAAACAGAACCTCAGTTTCGAAGAACTTTTGACTTCTAAATCCAGGTACAACTGTCAGGTAATAGAATTTGGTATATACTAACCTACAGACCTCCAGCCAGTTATCCCTCTAAGCACTCCACAGTTCGTGGAATGGTTTGGGTTGGGAGAGACCTTTAAAGATCCTCTAGTCCAACCCCCCTGCCATGGGAAGGGACATCTTCAGCTAGATCACAGAATAATGGAATGGTTGGGGTTGGAAGGGACCTCTGGAGATCATCCCATCCACCCCCCTGATCCATCAGGTTCACCTGGAGCAGGTTGCACAGGATCACATCCAGGCAGGTTTTGAATATCTCCAGGGAAGGAGACTACATAAGCTCTCTGGGCAGCCTGTTCCAATATTATATCACCCTAAAAGTAAAGGAGCTTTTCCTCATATTCAGACACAACTTCCTGTGTCTCAGTCTGTTTCTGTTGCCCCTGGTCCTGTCGCTGGGCACCACTGAAAAAAGCGATGGAAAAGTGCTCCAACCTTGCCCCTAAAGATTTGTTATGTAAAGAGGCAAAACAATCATTGTTAAATTCTCCACCGTGGCAAATTTTTTTCCTGCCAAGAACGAAGGAGTGGCTTACACGTAACAACGTCATGTTCTCAAGCTGCAAACGCAACGATCACCACAACCAAGACCACAGCCAAGTTCTCAGTGGGAGGAGGTTCTAGTCAAGGAAATAAACTTGCAAATATCTGAGCTATTTAAATGTTTAAGGGGTGGAATGAGCATTTCACTCCTCTACTATGCCCCACCTCTGAAAGGCCCGGGGTGGAAAGTCAGTGGCAATTGCAGCAGGGAACCTGTCCTTAGGGAGCAGGGATACACTTGGGAGAGCATGTGGTGACTTTAGGAGCACTCTGAAAACGCACAGGTGGTTCTTTACTCCCCCCCTTCTCTGAGTGACCTGTCTGTATGCTCCTAAGGGGCCTAAGGGCCACGTTGGGAGCAAATCCACCAGAGGCAGACTCCAAGGGCTCACATACCAAAACATGCACAGACCCTCCGGAGCTCTGACAGTGGAGGAGGCACACAAAGCAGAAGCGCTGCTCGCCAAGAGCTGGAAGGTCCCAGATACGCCCGAGAGGGGCGGGAAAGCAGCCAGCCATAATGGAAAGGCCACAGAGCACCTGAAAAGCAGCCCCTGCCCTCCTGCAGCCCCCGAGGGGCCAAACAGCCACGCCGGGAGGGCGCGCGGGGGCCACCCCCGTCAGTCACCGGGGGACAAGGACGGTGGCGGGCAGGGGCAGCGGGGCAGGGGTCAGGCGGGCACCGGGTGGGGGGGGAGAGGCCGCCACCTCAGCAGGGGAGGGGCTGCGGCCATGTTGGGGGGGGTGAGGGGGGGAGCGCGGGCCCAGCTGAGGGGCCACGGCCGAGCCGCCCCCCCCCCGGGCCCCCCGTCCGCGCCCTGCCGTACTCACGCCTTGTCCACCAGCTCCCGCACTTTCCACATGTTCAGCATGGTGCCGACCGCCCGGAGACCCGCCCGGCCCCGCTCCCTCCGCCGCCGGCCCCAGGAGGCCCCGCTCGCCGCGCTCCGGCCGCCGCCTCCGCCGAGCCAGGGACGCGGCGCCGCTCCCGGAAATGAAGGTTTCGGCGGCCGCGCGGGCTGCTGGGAGGTGTAGTCCCGGGAGGGGAACCGGGCCGGGAGCGGGGCCTGCGGGGGCCGCGGGGGCTGCCGGGAGTCGTAGTTCGCAGCAGCGCGCGCGGGGCCCGCCGGGAGTGGGAGGGCGGGGGCGGGTCCTGAGGGGGGCGGAGGGACGGGATGGGACGGGAGAGGGCGGGGTGGGATTGAATGGGGTGGGATGGGAGGGGAGGGGA
>NW_020955361.1:21476-24011 GCF_003031625.1 Empidonax traillii | reverse complement strand
GATTGAGTGGGGTGGGGCTCTCCCGGCTCCTGAGGGCTCCGCGGGGGCTGTCGCACGGCGATGTCACCGGGGCGTCGTGCCCGCCCGAGCCCGGCTCCGACCCGCCCTCACACCCCTGTGAAATCCAGCCTTGACCCACCGCCCGGCGAGGCACAGGAGGGAGAAACGTCTGTGAAATAGGTGGTTAAAGTCAACGCACTGGTGTAAAACGCGTGTCGGGCCAGAATGTGGTTTTATACCCTGCTTTTAGTGCGAGGGACTCGTTAAGAGCAGCGTTCTGTCTCTGTGGCTGCCCCTTTGCCGCTCGCTGTGTAAGGACTGCAGTGAATTTCCAGCGGACCTCCCGGATTCCTCCTGCATCCAAGACCCAGATTTGTGCCAGCAGGGGCACACAGGAAAGGAGGTGGAAGCGATGCAGCATGTGGGCTGCCCCACAGTCCATGCAGGAACTTTGTCTGCACTTCTCCAGAAAGACCAAGTTGATTGACAAAGACCAAGAAACAATCGCATACATTAAAGCTGCCTCAGGAGAATATTGTCTGTTTTAACATAACTCGCCAACAGGCATTGCAAGGCCGTCTTCAGATATTGCTCATGCCGGGCATTGGGCAATCACAGAAATCACAGCTCCCTGGCTATAAACAGTAAACTGAAAACACTAAAGTCATCAACATGATTTTAGAATTGGGATTGTCAGAGAGTTTATATTATATATATTTATTTTTGTTTTCTAGCAACTTGTATTTGATGTGAGTTTTGAATGACCAGTCACGATAGGGAGTGGAAGAGAAATGGAAGTCTGTCGGCTGTGTCTTTGTACATGACAGGACATGAACAGAGTGCCCAGGTATTATGGTTAACCTGTAATGTAGAATCATGGAATAAAATCACAGAATGGTTTGGGTTGCAAGGGACATTAAAGATCATCTCGTTCCAACCCCCTGCCATGGTTCTGGAGTATTCATGCTAAAGCTTCCTGTTTAGGAGCACTTTTGTTTTATGAGTTTAACTGATTGCTTTTTGAGTCCTTTTAGATGAGCTTACACAATACCTCATGGCAATGAATTCAGTGTTATAACTGCCACATGACAAAATAGTTTCTTTTGTATGTTTTAAATTGTCTACTTAATAGCATTGCTAGTTCAAGTATTATGAGAATTAGGACATAACAATTCCCTAGTGCTTCTTTCCCTGTCAGTTGCAAATTTAGGAATCTGTAGATTTCTCACTACACTGTTTTCTTCACTGCCTAAGACTTGAAATATACTTAATTTCTCCAGGTTCTGAAATTGTGCTGCCCTTTTCCAATTCTGCTGTATCGAATCTGAAAGTGAAGGGGAGGAGCTGACCCTGCAGGAGTGAAGACACTTTAGCCTGGCCTAATGATGGCTTATGAGTTTTTTTTCTCAGTTCCCTTTATAAGAGTTCTTAACAGGGTTGGCCTTTTTGAATGCTACCGAACATTGAGGTGATATTTTAATCTGCAGCACAACCCCTATGGTGACTGGTTGTGGTTGGTGTGTAATTGAACTCAGCACCAGTTTTGCTGCCCCGATATATCCATGTGCTATTCCTTTGTGAAGGGAGATCCCTAATTTCATATTGTAACCCCTGGCAAAGCAAGCTGGGTGAGGACTCTTGCCATTTAATATCTGCCCTTTTTTTTCTGCTGTGAAAAAATTGAGGACATTGGTCTTCAGGAGTAGCAGATGATGTTTATAGTCTCTATATAATGAAGGACTAATACAGAGTATAATAATTGGAGCTTGCAGAAACCCACTTTTCTGATTGGCTGGAAATGTTGTTATTTTAGTGTTTGGCTTCGGTCCATATTGGATCAAAATCAAATTTCTAACCACATTTCTGATGAACTGCAAGTTCCTCAGATTCTGCTGTGGTGCAATGGAATTGATGTTCTTGTTAGTGCTGGTTTCCTTGAGCAGCTGCAGAGTTCAGGGTGCTGGAGCAGACCTGCCAACTCCTGACGGGCTGCCAGAGGCAGTTTCCAGGGTCCAGACTCAGCCTCACCTCAAGGTGCACATGCCCCCAAAGCCAAACACACCCATACCTCGCTATTTTTCCATCAGGGATGACATTTTAACTGAAACAGTTAGGGGTTGAAAAGCCACCAGGATTTGGTTAATTTGTTTTTTTGGAAATTGTTGTTTGCATGTGAAAAAAAAAAAAAGTGCTGTAATTGCACATTTCAGGAAAAAAAAAGAGGATAGTGCAGAGTATTTTGGGTCCAGGCATAGGAGAATTACAGTATATGTATAAGAAAGGAAGACTGAAGCTGGAATTTAAAAGCAGTTCAGATGAGGGTGGGTATCTTTCAAGCATTGCTCACTGTGTCTGGATGCAGTAATGGGGCAAGGAGAGATGACTGGCATTTATTGTCAATTTTAAGGTATAGTAAAAAGCAGGTCTTTATGTGACATTGAATGCAACATGACTGACAGTAATTTTGCCATCCCCATTCTGTCAGCTACTGATATAAAGTGCATGAGCATATGTATAATTTCTGAATGATGTGAA
>NW_020955361.1:11638-20385 GCF_003031625.1 Empidonax traillii | reverse complement strand
ATGCAGTAATGGGGCAAGGAGAGATGACTGGCATTTATTGTCAATTTTAAGGTATAGTAAAAAGCAGGTCTTTATGTGACATTGAATGCAACATGACTGACAGTAATTTTGCCATCCCCATTCTGTCAGCTACTGATATAAAGTGCATGAGCATATGTATAATTTCTGAATGATGTGAAGACACTTTCTGGTTCATAAGTAATTCCTTTAAAAAAAAAAAGATCTGATCAGTGTAGGGAGAGGGTAATGAAGTTTCAAAGCAATGCAATATTCAGCATAACAGGTAGTAGTTGTAACATATATCATGTAGAGGAACTGTACTTTATTATAATTTGAGCCATCGATTACATGAGAAGCAGTTAGAGAAATTGAACTAATTTGAACACTGCAATAGAGTTTGCACCTGGCTATTCCAGAAGTTAATATGGGCCATTTGGTGCACAAAAAGTCTTGCACATTCCAAATGCCTGGAGAGCAATATTGTTGTTAATATCGACCATATTAATGCACAGTAGAGACATGTCCAAGCCAGTGGTTAATTTAAAATTAAAATGCAGGGGGGAAAAGAGGAATGTCAAGGAAAATCACATTGTGGCAGGGGAGGGAGGCAATGGCATAGACTGAGAAAAACTTTTCATTTAAAGTGGTGTTGTTTTCGTGATTTCATAAGCTCCACTTCTTACTCACTTGCACAGATGAAATCTGAATTTCGTAAAGTTTGTTTATTCTAAGAATTAGTCTGTAGGGCAGAAGTAACACTGGAATAATGTTCTTTGTTTGTAGACTGGGGAGTATCCAGCTTTTTCTGAAAAACTGCAGCTTCTCCGAATCCAGCTCTGTCTTTCCGTATCACATCCCATACACACACATATCATGTTCCAGTCAGAAGGTCCTTAGGTGGGCTGGTTCAGAAACTGTTTTCCTGCTCTGCCACAGAATTGTTCTGCCTTTGGCAAAATCCTCCAGTCACTTCCATGGATGTAGAACTGCCTATATAGCTTCTACCACCCTGAGCCCATATCACACTCATTTCAGGAGAGAATTTTGGGGGGGGCAGGCGGTAACGGGGAATATTGGCAGGGAATACCCCCTGTGGAATGTGTGGGAGAAGTGAAAAGGAGACTGGCTGTGATATTCCAACTTTATCCCCCCTAATGCTGCCCCCTCTGAGATAACACACCCATTTACTACCAGCATTTACATGTCTAGAACCTGTCCGACTCACTCTAAAGGAATGTAGGCAGCAAACTTCAAAGTTTGGGGTCTTTTTAAGAAGTGAACATTATTCTATTTTAAGCTTTAGAGCCAAGGCTACAACTGCCTGTGTTGTGCTTGAGGAAGACTGGAAATGCCAGCAAGAAGCGATGATTTTTCTCAGGAGCTGGGAGGACAACTCTGCCCCTCAGACAGCTCCTTCTGCTACCATAACACGGGCAGTTTTTTGCAGAAAGTCCCTTTAGAGAGGGATTGAATGTTATCAGGTTGCATCCACTCCGGTGCTGCTTTATTTTCTAGCCTGAAGAAATGAAGGTTGATTTCACACTGTGGATTTCACTCTGTCTCCTCACAATCTTTTGAAACAGTTGAACCATTTTGCTTAGACGAGGCAAAGGTGGTTTGTTCTCCAAGTGAATTAGAAATTTATGCAAAATTCTTACAAGTTTCCTGAAAATGAATGACAAACTGAGAGAGGCCTTACTGTCACTGGTCCTGAAAAAGAAGTGCAAGATGTGCTCAGCCTTTAATGAAAAGCATTTAAGGTCAAGGTTCTTCTCTTAGGTTCTCCATTGCCCAGCAAGCAGTAAATTCTGGCTTTTCCTGTGCCTGGGGCATTCACAGTATTGCTTTTTGTTGTGGATCCCCTGATGTCTAGAGAGGGGTGAATTCCCACTGCCAAAATATTACCATTTAATTATCAAACCAATCAACTGTGAGACAAATGTCCCCAGGGAAGCAGTCTTCATTAGTTCCACTTTTTACAGAGCTACTTGGGGTTTTTTTGGTTTCTCATTTTCTCCCACATTAGTAACTGGCAGTGTGTGCATGTCTCCAAATTAGGATAGAAATCTGGGAGTTTAGGGATTGCCAATAAATGGATGATATTACATGTTCCAGGCTTTTCTTCAGGCTGATGATGTGGCATTATCTGACACTGTTCTTAGGGAGGCTTTGGAGATACAGTTTGTAAAATGTTCCCACTGTTAGAAGTGTAAAATATGGGGAAAACCCCTCTGAATTATGTCCTGATGTCACAGCTATCTCTGTCATGCCCTTAGACATCTCCCTTAAGTGGATGTGATACTTTCCATGGGAAATTTGAGAACTGATCCTCAGAATAGAATTCTCTCCAAAAACCCACATGTGGTCTTTATTCTTCTCGCAGAAACTCATCTCCAGATTTATCAGTCTTTTGTTATAGCTCCAATATATTCTAAGAATCTAGAGCCTGGATTGTTGCTGATCTTTGCTGTTATGCAGTGTTCCACTACGACCTTTTGTCCAACAACAGCAATTCACCTCTCTCTGGCACTTTAACTATACAGGAGGAGGGGAAAAGGACAGGCCACCGTCTGCTTTTTGTAGCAGTCAGCCCTTGACAGATTTGTCTTGGTTAGCAGTCTGGGTTTCAAGTTCCAAAATGCCTGTGACAGTGGCCAGAGTTAGAAAACTGGTAGCAGAACAGGGCTGAACCAGAAGCACATGCCAGACTAGTGAGGTCAGAATTCTTGGGGATGGTTGCAGCCTGTAAGTGTTCCCATTTGTTACGTTGTCAGTTTGACTGTAGTCCAAGTCACTCAGCTTTGTGCCAGATCCCAAGCCAGAAAGGTCTTGTTTTCCTGATTTCCTAAGGATATGAAGCTTATGAGATCTTGCTGTCTCTATATTTGTGTCTCTCAGTCCCCTTGCAATTCCTGTTGGGCCCATTTCAATCAAATGAGATACCGGGATGGCAGGCTTAAGGATTTGAAGTTATGTTTTGTGAAAATGCACAGCTGTGGAGAGAGATACAAATGATTGCCCCTGTAAGTGTGTGGTAGGAGTAGAAAGGCTGTAGTAGGAGTTCAGTTGGATAACAAAGAATCCCCTTGGAGACCATTCTTACCAGTGCTGCTTCTGTGGGATGTTGTTCATTTTTGCACACAGGAGAATCTAACCACAAAACTATAGGAAAACAGGTCTCCCTTATTCCTCTCTGAAGACCTTGTTTCCTTTTTGTCTGTCTATTCTCATACAGATTAACTATTACTAAAAATGTCTTACATATCCTATCAGATAAAGCCCTTCTCTGGCTTTCCATCAGCTGTGAACATGGAGAGGACAGAGTTGTGGTCATGCTTCCCTCTTGATGCATCTAAAAAGCTCCCAAAACAGCTGAAGGAAATGGCAAATCAGAATCATCTTCAAGCTGTGGTCCAGGGCAGGCAACTGCTGTTTGGTAAGGTGGTAAAACATGGTTAATGGAACCCCTGCAGCTTTTTCTCTTACAGGTTGTTTGTACATATTTTCATGGATGCAAGCTAACAAACAAAATATGGGGAGATCTGAAAGCAGCGTTTGAGCAACCAAAAATTGGTCTCATTTTATTCTGGCTGGAAATTAAAACTGCTGGGGTAACATATCACAAGATGGTCTCCAAATTCCTTTTTAAGAATGTTTAGCTGGATTTGGATCAAAACACAGTAGATAGAGATATTTTCGCAGACTGGCAGACTGGGACTCTCTGGGCTGGAATTATCCAGCCAGTTTTAGTCAGAGAAACTGGTTTTCTATCTCAAAGTGGGAGACAATGCCTTAAAATACTGCCTTTTTTTTTTTTTTCCATCACAATTTTTAATTAGGTCATGTTTCAAAGAAAAGAATGGAAGAAAGTGCTGCTGATTTTTCTACATTGAAATAATAATTTTTAAAAGTTCTGTTTAATGAGTTTGTTCTTTTTGTATCAGTTCATGTAATAACTTCTATGATCAACAGGGAAACAGTGCAAATGCAAATCCTGTCATGAAGAGTTCCCACCTGAATAGCTTCTATTAGAGGGAAAAAATAAAGATGTTTTAAATGACTTTTCCTCCTGTGCTTCCCTCATTCTTTCTTTTCTATTTCCATTGCTTGCTTGGAATCTGGTTGTTTTGCTTCATATTTTTTTTACAAAAACAAAGCTTTAAAAGCTACTGTTGACTATTAGTGTTCTACAAAAGCAAACTGCAAACACTATCAACAGCAAAAAAGTTACTGAGGTTTTAATGAAATAAAAGGAAAGTTGAAAGAACAAACTCAATCTCAAAGGGGAAACTGATGAGATTTATTGGCAAGTTGAGAGAAATGTCAGATGGATAAAATATCATAAACTAACAATGTGTATTTCTTGTGCTGTCTAAAAGAACCAAATTTGATCCACTAGGATTCAAGTAGACATTTTTTTTCAGCATTGAATAGCCTTATCCACAGTCATTTACTACAGCTTCTTCCTTAAAATTATTTGGCTCCTATCAGCTAAAAGACAGTGCCTTGAACATGTTGATCATCTCCATTTCCAAAGTTCTTCTGTGAGGTTCATTCAGTATTGAATTTACTGTGTCTGGACCTTCTCTTCTTAGATCATGTCAAAGAAAGGGAGAACTACTATCTACTCTTCCTCTGATCTTGGGGAGAGCTTTGGGAGCAAAGTGATGCTCCTTTCCACCTGCCTGTCTCCTCCGTCTGGAATAATTGCCAGACAAATCTAAAAATTTTGCCTTCCATGCAGTACCACCCAGTAAAACAGGTATGTTGCACAAGACCTCAATACAGCGGCTTGGTTAATTTTGTACTAGTTCTACTGCTTTTTTCATTTACAATAGTTTCAATTCCTCTCTTGTTCCCATTGGTGTGACTTTTACTTACTGTCTCCCCCTGTGTCGTGAACCTAATGCTTACCTTTGGACGGAGGCTGAGGGCTGAACTGAGAGAAGATATCAGCAGCCCTTAAGCTTTGAGGAGATTGTTCATTAGAGTTCATCAGTTTGGGGAATCCTTGGTGTTTTGGAAGACAGGAACAGAAAAAGAGAGTGTAAATGCTGCTGGACTGAATAAAAGGTTCTGTTATTGGGGAAAAGGAAAAAAAAAACACACAAGCTGCTACAGAAACAAAGAGGTAAGAGCTCTAGAGAGGCGGGAGTTGTCAAAAAGCCTTCCCCATCAAACAGACTTCAGAGAACCATAGCAGACGGATTTTCAGTACCAGTCAAATGCAAGAGTGTAGGAAGTTGACATGCTGTCCCTTGGAGAGCCGAGGTATTGACAAAAGACATGCAAACTTGAAAAATGTACATTTGTGGAAAAATCCATCCTGACAAGTGACTGCACTTAAGTCGCCAAATGGACTTCACCCATGGGATGAAACTCAATTATTGTTGCACATCCAATGAATCCATCCATGGAGAAAGCACATGGCCAATAAAAGGGAACCGTTCAGTAATCAGATCTTTCAAAAACTATTTAGCTCTTTGCCACTGAGTCCCCACTGTAAGTGACGTGCATGTACTTCCCTGCTTGACTCCTCGACTGGCAGCTTAGGAGTGCTGAACCAATCTGGAGCACAAACCCATCCTGCACAAGCCATTCAAAAGAATTTCTCAAATCCTTCTGAGTTTTCTGACATCACAATTTTTTCGATTGCTGTTTGTGTTTAGCACTTATGAAGGATGTTTTTGTGTTTAGAGATGTTTGTGTGATGCTGGGAATAGAAGCTATTTATTGCCTAAAGGATTGTGTTAAATGGTTTAACCCAGTCAAGGCTCCATTAAGTAAAGAGCTTGCAAGCTGCAAGTCATTAAGAAGGTCTTTCATTTTGAGTGAGGGAGTGTCTAGTGTGCATCTGCTGCTCAGAGTTTATCTTTCTGTACCAATATTTACTAGGTGCCATCTCTCTTCTTTTGAGATTACATTATACCTTGTGCAATCTGTGTACTTTTTATTTGCCACCTTCTTGATTTCAGCAGGTCCACAGTTATTATCTGAAAAAATCCCTCTTAGTGAAAGATCTATTTTGGGTAATTTTTATTTTCTGCTCTACAAATGAAAGTCAGATCCACTAATAGCATCGAAGCCATTTGTTTTAGGATGCACCTGCAATTGTTTCGTAACAGAAACATCTTTGTGAAACTGAAACACTGTAACTGTTGTTTGGGAAAAACAGCCAACAGTGTCTGACAACCAATGCTTTTATGAACATGGATATTATGAGCAAGCGTTTCATAAGTCTGCTTAGTTGCTATGGCCAGATTTGAAACCTTTGCCTCTGTTACCAGCCATCTAAACCACTGCTGTGTCTGTTTTCACAGATCTGTCGTGGTGCTTTTTAGAGGATGTCGTTCTCTAGAATGAGTTGAATATCCAGTTTTTCACGACAATTCAGAATGCAGCTTCCCTCAGATATGTGAAATTCCAGTACCAGCACTGTGTACACAAACATATGTGGACATTCACGGACATCTGCTCTTCCACCTATCAATAAGAGGAAAAATGTCCTCTCAACTAAACTACACAGATTTTTTGTCTTTCTTTCTTTCTTACTCCCATTGTTTCAACCAAGTTTTTTTCATAATGTGTCTGCCTTTCTCTTTACAAGCTGGCAATTTGGTCTTGAAACATTCTTTGGGCTGCCAAGCAACAAGCTTCTCCTTATTCAGATTTTCAGGGAAAAATGTAGCACATCTGTTTACACTGTCACCCTGATGTAAGTTTGAACTCCCTCTCAAGATGAGAGTTATCAGGTTTTATCAAGTCAAGCAACAGCGATGAAGGATCATCAACCATCAAGTCTTGCATAATCCCAGCCCCAGAGCTGAGAGCTGGAGGAAACTGTTTAGCACAGCTTTATTCATGTGCTGGAGGTGGATATGAACAGGATACTGGAATTAACTCTTGTTTCAGCCAAAGACTGGTTAACATTTCTAGTGATGACATTAGCAGTTTTATCCCAACAAAGTAAAAAAATCCACATTCTTGGAAGAATCTCCTCGGGGAACTGAGAAACAACCCAGCAACATATTTCCATAAAAACGTCCCATATTTGCTTTATATTTATGACAAGTCTTCATCACACTCAAAGTCTATCTAGCAAAGTTTTTTCTCTATCTAAACACTCTTTTCAGCATTTGTCTTCACTGATACAGTGACTCAGCACAACATGAACCTAGTATGCAAGTCTACCATTAAGGAAATATTTTCCATTGTTTGCAGAATCCCTAGAATTCAGCAGAGGAATAGACTGATATTTGAGCCAAGAAACATCTGAATGTCATGTAAAGTTCAGTTAATTATTTTCTAAACAGTCATCAGCACTACTGTAGCTCAGAGTAGAGTTCAACCGGTATTGTTGTGATCACACCTGAGCCTTTCAGAGGGGGGGAATGTTTGCTTTCATTTTGGCCTCCTTAGTTTCACATTGTGACAAAGCCATTTCAATAAAGGATGCACTCGCAGAGACTTAGAAAAACCATTGCTGTGGTCTTTTAAAAATTACACCACTGTGCTTCCAGGGAATCAGCTTAATCTGATAAGCACTATGCACATATTCTAATATGCCCTTCAGACAGGAGCACAGAAAACAGTTGTGGCAAAATTCATTGTAATCTCCTGTTTATGGCAGCATGAAATAAAGAGGAAGCATTTTTGAGCGTTTAGGTTCAGCTCCACAAGGTTCGAGTTTTTTGGCTCCACTCTGAGCTCCCTGACCTGTTCTGGCAGAGCTGAGCTGGGCAGCTGATCATGAAAGAGTTGCTCCAGCAGCAATGAGTCAACACTAGTGAGCAACCTCTGAACACACCTCATCAGGACTGCTCTAATGTCAGAGATTCCAAAGGTAGCAAAAATATCACCTGATTTGTAGTTCATACTCCAAATCCTGACATCTACAAGAAAAGCTCGAAGGTCAGACTTTGTTCTGTTACCAAAACCAAAACCTTGAAAAACTACCTAAGGAGCATGGGAGCACAGCCTTGCTCAGGTTTACAAAGGTGTTTAAACATACAAAGATGCAGACACCTAATAGGATTTATAAAAGTGCCTGAGGGAGTTTGGGACTTAATTCCCATTGGCTGTCAATGGGAATTAGATGTGTAATCTACTTAGGCAATTTGAAAATCCCACTGGCTGCATCTTTTCATGGCTAAGTACCATTACAAGCTTTAGCCTTAATGAATAGAATTATTATTATACTTGGTTTCATTTCCTAAAACTCTGATCTTGGTATGAAGATTGGAAGGGAAAAACTGCCTGAATCCAAGCATAGATGTGTGCCACTGATATGATATGAAGTGTCAGGAAGGAATAACTGAGTTTCAGTCTTCATATTGCTGCTGTGTCTGCAACCAGCCCAGAGAGCTCCCAGGGGTTTGTGTGTTGGTCAGCTTTGCTTTCATGTGTGTCATGTAAAAACTGCAAGTGACGTGGTGAAGGAAAATTCTGGTCACTCACAGCAAAGTAGTAAAGAAAACAAAATCATAAGTGCCCAGAGGCTGTGACCAGCCATTTGAAAGGGTTTCATTTTTCCTGTAAAGAACAGCATTGGAATCTTCTCACCACTCCATGGACTGAATTAAGTCCCATCTGGTGCTGCAGAGAATTTACAGCTTTGGGCAGTACAAGGATTCTTTGGTTACTCTCTTTTGCTCAGGCTACAGTGCAGAGTTTAACCAAACAACAGTCTATTCCTTTCCCTTTTTCTTGTCAGGCTGGGTTTCAAACAATAACCAACATTTCCCTAT
>NW_020955361.1:9886-11448 GCF_003031625.1 Empidonax traillii | reverse complement strand
ATGGACTGAATTAAGTCCCATCTGGTGCTGCAGAGAATTTACAGCTTTGGGCAGTACAAGGATTCTTTGGTTACTCTCTTTTGCTCAGGCTACAGTGCAGAGTTTAACCAAACAACAGTCTATTCCTTTCCCTTTTTCTTGTCAGGCTGGGTTTCAAACAATAACCAACATTTCCCTATCCATACAACTCTGCAAAAGCTGTGAAATCTTGATTTCCCTGGATTTCTACATGAGTGGTTTTCCTTAAACCCAACTTGAACTTCTCAAAATTGTTTATCCGCTTAACTTTACATGCTTAGAGTTGTGTTGTCAGCACACAAAGGAGTCTGAATGAGAAAATGCTGGGATGGGTTTCTATATGGTTTGTGTTCAGTGCCAGGCACCTCAGCTGGAGAACTGTCAGAGAAGGGCAAGGATGCTGTGTAGGGTGTGGAGAACAGGTCTGATGAGGAGTGGCTGAGGGGCTTGGGGTGTTTAGCCTGGAGAAAAGGAGGCTCAGGGGAGACCTTATTGCTCTCTACAGCTCCCTGACAGGAGCTTGTAGCCAGGTAGAGATTGGCTTCTTCTCCTAGAGAACAGGATAAGAGGAAATGGCCTCAGGCTTTGCCAGGGGAGGTTCAGGTTGGACATCAGGAAGAATTTCTTCACTGATGGGGCTGTTAAGCATTGGAATGGTCTGCCTGGAGAAGTGATGGAGTCACTATCCCCTGAGGTGTTCAAGAAATGACTTAACTTGGCACTCAGTGCTCTGGTCTGGTTGACAAGGTGGTGATTGGTCAAAAGTTGGACTCAGCAATCTTGGAGGTCTTTTCCAACCTTAATGATTTTATGATTCTTAGGAGAGTTTCTTGATCTCCTGGCGAGAACTCTTACCGTTTCATCACGTTTGCACATGCACAGAGCTGAACACAGTCACTCTGCTTGATAGGATTGTCTCACTTGAGGTTCAGTATAGTTTTTTAATCATCCAGAAGAGGTTACACACTGAATGTGGCTGTATTGCCCGTGGCAGACCTTGAGACAAAGAAAGAGCTGAATGTTCTGTGAAAACAGGCAAGTTCTGAGGTGCAGTAAGCACTGGGGACCGTGATTGTCTGAACAGTCACCAGAAACCCACACAAGGCTTGGCTGTGGCCAACTGAATTTCAGTTTTACTGCAGACTGCAACTGCCTGCTGAAATCTTGCCACAGCTAGAATTTCTTCCCAGCACACCCATTGCTGAGCAACAATGTGTGTCCTTTTCCAGAGAATGGGATCAGCCCAGACTGGCTCTTGAGAAACACACCAGCTGCACTTGAGAGAGCACTGGGATGAATGTTCAAGGAGCTCTGCAGCCCCAGCAGAAGGCTGGGTTTCCATAGCTCGCAGCAGTTAGACAGTGCAATCCCTCCTGTGAAAGAGACACCCTGGCCAGAGGCACTGGCATTTAGGTGCAAGGGGGATACAGCACTCCAGGGGGAGAGGGGACATGTTTGTACAGGAGCCAATTGATCAGGAATAAGGACAGCCAGCTTTTTTTTTTTTTTTTTTTTTTTTTTTTTTTTTTTTTTTTTTTTTTTTT
>NW_020955361.1:4676-9356 GCF_003031625.1 Empidonax traillii | reverse complement strand
TCTTTTTTTTTTTCTTGTAAGTCGATTTGTTGCTGATGAACTGGAGGGGCATTAGGACTAACTGCTTCCTGGCACGAAGTACCCAGACGTTGTGCAAGATTCCTTTCAGCTCAGCTTTGCTGACATGTTTGGTTCTGACCTCAAACATCTCAAGTTTTTCCAGTTCTGAGTTCCTCTGCCAGTGAAAAGGCCTGTGTCAGTGAACTTGTGCCAAAATACCTGGGGAGCTGGGGCAGACTGGAAAGACTGGGTTGTTCTGCCTGTGATCTCAGGCAGGGGGTTGAGTTGCTCTGCAGCTCTGGGAGGCCAGTCTGCAGTAGAGGGAAGAGGCATCAGGTGGGATGTGGAGAGTTAGTTCCAGGGGGATAAGCGAGCATACTGACAGCCAGCAGGCAAATGGCTCAGTTCCTTTATTTCCAGTGGAAAATATTTCAGTCACAGTTTTGTTTTTTCGTTTCATCAAAATTTTTCTTAGATCCTTTTTCATTTTCTGAATAAAAAGAAATCATCCTTGGCATAATAATGGGTGAATACTGTCATGAAAAACCAGTTCCCACTAAATGCCCCCTGCTCCTTCAGTAGACATTTTCCAACAAAAGGCTCTGAAATTTCAGCTGTCCCTGTATGTGCTCCAGATGAGTTTTACTTGGGGTGGTTCATGTTCCTTCCAGTCTCTGTATATTTTCTTTTCAGTGCTAGTTTAATTCAGCATCCCTTGAAAACAATGGACATCATCCTGGTGACTCCATCAAGACTGAGATATATCCACAACACAGGGGAGGCACAGGTTCTAGTGTCACCTTATCTCTTCCCCTCCTAGTAATGATCACAGCAATGATTTTCACTCTACCCGACTTTTGTCTGTCTTGGCTGGTAAACTACAGAACTAATTCTCCTGCCTCACAAGGGGTTTGTAATCATCCTACTGAATATACTTCTTAAACTTCACACTTAGGATATTTCCTAAATCATTTTATTTTTTTAAATCCACCTCCTCCTTTAATTAGCAAGAGAACGTTAACTGACAGCTGTGGAAACCTGCATGTACAGGTTTTATTTCCCCATGTTTTCTCAGTTCTGAGTTTCTCTTCATCATTTTATTTGAAAAATGTCCTTGAAAAGATGTTGATTTGCCCACCCAGTCCCTGGGAAGGGTCTGTGTCTTTGTGTAAATGTGGGCACGTACATGTATGTGTAGAGAGTAGTGTGTCCATGAAACATCTCTCTTGGCTCTGCTGTTTGAACTGCACATAACAGCACATTGAGTGACAACTGCAAGGACATTTGTTACTGTATATGGGGAAAAATATGTCATTCCATTGGCACAGTAATTATTTTATAAACTTAATGTAGCTGTAAAGAGCTGTTTACTTATCCACAGGTCTTAAATCCACTGCTGGAGAGGCTGAGGGAAGAGTTTGATAACACTACTTGTTTATGCTGTTTGAGAGTTCTCCTTCGTTTTTGATCTCAGTGTGGGCATCTGTAATTATCAGCTTTACTCACCATTTCTTGATCATTTTAATCCTTTTTACTCAGATTGCTCTGAGAGAGGTGTTAGTTCTGTTTGGAGAAAGGAGCACAGAGATGAGAAGCTTTACAAGGCCTGGTGTTCAGCAGCTTTTAACTGCTGGAGCTCTTCCCAGCAGCTGAAGGGCTGTGTTACAGAGAGGAGACTTCACTTAACTTGAGCTCAAGGGGCCTGGGATTGATTTGGAAGTCTATTTTTGACTAGCTGGATTTAGCTAGTCAAAGTTTACACAGCTGTGAACAAAGCCAGCTGTTCTGGTAGAAGATGTTGCTATTCCCAGGAGATCATCATCATCATCTACCTTACCAGAGGTTACTGCCCCAGGCATTCTGCCAATGAGACTTCCCACGGGTGATCCTGAATTCAGGCAATGCCAGGTGGGTGGATGGAAGGATGGATGGATGGATGGATGGAGGGATGGAGGGATGGATGGATGGAGGGATGGAGGGATGGATGGATGGAGGGAGGGATGGATGGATGAACTGATCCAAATGATTTTGCAGGAAATAAACTGTAGCACACTCAGGTGAGCCTGCTAAAAAGGGATGTCTAAAGAGGGAAAGGTACTGTACTCTAGTAGGCAAGTCATTGTCACATAGCTGGGGACAGGATCTCACATCAGCTTAATGATGTAGAGAAGAGGAAATATCTCCCTGACTTAAGTCATGACAAACCTTCCTCACTCCTCTTCCTGTGTCACCAGAGCTGGTTAGAGCAGAACCTGTGGAAGTATCTCTCTATGCACACAAACTGTTCAGTGCTCATCCCACCCAGCAGAGTACTATGGAAGTACAAACCACAGGGATAAGAAAAATTTATATCATTTTAGAATGGTGAAAGTGGCAGAGTCTGACCAGAGGTCAGACAGTAACATGGAAACCAACCAGAATGAGAACTGATTATTTTTAGAAGGCAGCTCCACTTTCAAACATTGCTCTCTGGCTTGTTGTAGTCTTGGAGACACTCCTCCTGAACACATAGAGTGAATGTTGCTCTTGCAGAATGAGGTGGAAAGGGATTAATCAGTGTTCCCAGCAAACATAGCACAGTACAGAAGAGAGGAAAGATTTGTCAGGCTTTAAAGTACCCAAAAATTGGCAGCAGTAACAAAAAAGCCTCAAACTGATGGGCAAATATGGAAAGCAAACATATTTGCTCTACTAAGCAGGGACAAATAATACCTAGATAATCTAAAAGAAAGATTTCACTTTTGCCTAATCCTCACAGCATTTCCAGCCCAAAGATTTCTGGGAATCTGGTGGAGGCCAAATCACATGACATTTCTAGCCAGCTTTGCTGACCGAGGACTTTGGGATCAGCCCTGAACTTTGGATGATTAGTCAAAATGAAATGCTTTGGGCTTAGCTGTTAACAGAGTGTCTGGAGCTCTGTGCTGTGAGAGTGGAACACCAACCACCTCTGTGCAAAGCCAGGAAGCCTGACTAATGCCCATCTCTAGTAGACTCAGCCTAGACCATCAGATCCAGACCTGAGATGTTTGCTCTGTGCTTTATCCAGCTCTCCTGGGGTCAGCAGGGTTAGTGAAAGAAGCTACCAAATATAGGGTACCCTGAAACTGTGCTACAGAGGTACCTGTTGTCATCTGCTTCTCATCCTTGGAGTTACCAACTTCTACCTCCTCTTTTCTTGCTCCACACCTTCGAGGTTGCTCCTTCTTCCCTTCTTCCCTGCTTCCCAGTCCTGGAGAGTGAAGGCTGCGGCTTCATGTTGTCTTCTTCCAAATTTGAAGTTGCAGCCACTGCCTCCCGTTGCAGGGCCACCACTGGGCCTGGGCATGGTCTGGGCTGTTGCTGTCCAGAGCTGCTTGGCTGTTCCCATGTTAGGCTTTCCAGCACCAGGGGCTCTAGTCACACAGGACAGAGCTGCTCTGCTCTGACCTGCAGGAGCTGGATCACACCTGGCAGGACTTTCAGCTCCATGGTGGGCAAAAGCAGCTGCAGCGCTGGAGCCCAGCTGTCCTTGGAAGTGCTGTAGCCACGTGCAAACAGCCTTGCGTTTTAGCAGATGCCTGTGGCTCATGTAAGTGTGCAGAGATCTTCCTCTGGACGCCCTGGAGTCAACTGTGCTTGTCTGGGCACCTGCCACAGCCCCACAGAAGGGATCTGGATGGGAGTTGCCAGAGTGAGTGTGATCCAGGCACGCAGCCTCCGGCAGGCTGGAGCATGCTTGGCGTGGGGTCAAGGCGCTCGCAACAGCTGTGCCCCTTTGCTAATGGTTTGACAAATATGAGCATTTTTGCATTTGTCACAAAATCCCCAGGCCTCTCGCTTTCAAGTTTCTCAAGGCTTTAATTCCATGCCAGTATACTGGGCTGGGGGGAGAGAGGGAGAAGCAGTGCTCCACAGATGTCCAAGGCTGGAAGATCCTGGGAAGCATTAATCCTCTGAAGACAAATATTCTGTGAAAAGCGAGATTTTAAATATGTGCCACATTTCTACAAACACTCTAGGCTGGCATAAGCCAGCTCTGCAACAACCTCTTTCAGAGGGCAGTCCACCATTCCTGTTCCTCTGCCTTCTCCTTTCTGGCCCAGGGCTGCTCCTTTCCCTATGCTGGCACCAGCACACACATGATTGTGCAGTGAACCAGGCCAGGGAAGTCTGCCAGCTTAAAACTAAACAATTTCCTGTTCCCCAGGTTAGTTTCGACCTGGATGAGTTCCCTGATCTGGTTCACTGCGGGGCCACAAGAACACTCTTGCTGGCACAAGGCAGGGAGTAGCACAGGGAGTGAAGTGGAATGTGGCCTCAGAGTGTGGGGAAGGAAGGGCCATTTCCTTCAGGAGCAGTGCTGGTTTATGCTGGCTTAGAGGCTTGGTGTATCTGTGGTGTTAATTGCTCAAAATTATGTGCTCCAAACTATGTGTCACAGCTGAGAGATTTCCAGGAATAAAAGCTTCTCTCTCTTTTAAAATAGGACATTATTTCTTAGGTTATTCGACTGAAGTTTGATGGGTCAGAGTCAAAACTGAGTCCCTAATGTTATCATGCCAAATAATTGTCAGTCCCCCTGGCATGATAAAAGGGGAGATGGAGGCACAGGGCAGGGAGAAACTGCTTCTAAAATTATGCAGCAGATTAGGAGCAGAGGCACAATGACCTGGCATGTCTCCTTGCAGCTTGGTTCCC
>NW_020955361.1:0-4655 GCF_003031625.1 Empidonax traillii | reverse complement strand
TCTTTTTTTTTTTCTTGTAAGTCGATTTGTTGCTGATGAACTGGAGGGGCATTAGGACTAACTGCTTCCTGGCACGAAGTACCCAGACGTTGTGCAAGATTCCTTTCAGCTCAGCTTTGCTGACATGTTTGGTTCTGACCTCAAATATCTCAAGTTTTTCCAGTTCTGAGTTCCTCTGCCAGTGAAAAGGCCTGTGTCAGTGAACTTGTGCCAAAATACCTGGGGAGCCGGGGCAGACTGGAAAGACTGGGTTGTTCTGCCTGTGATCTCAGGCAGGAGGTTGAGTTGCTCTGCAGCTCTGGGAGGCCAGTCTGCAGCAGAGGGAAGAGGCATCAGGTGGGATGTGGAGAGTTAGTTCCAGGGGGATAAGTGAGCATACTGACAGCCAGCAGGCAAATGGCTCAGTTCCTTTATTTCCAGTGGAAAATATTTCAGTTACAGTTTTGTTTTTTCGTTTCATCAAAATTTTTCTTAGATCCTTTTTCATTTTCTGAATAAAAAGAAATCATCCTTGGCATAATAATGGGTGAATACTGTCATGAAAAACCAGTTCCCACTAAATGCCCCCTGCTCCTTCAGTAGACATTTTCCAACAAAAGGCTCTGAAATTTCAGCTGTCCCTGTATGTGCTCCAGATGAGTTTTACTTGGGGTGGTTCATGTTCCTTCCAGTCTCTGTATATTTTCTTTTCAGTGCTAGTTAATTCAGCATCCCTTGAAAACAATGGACATCATCCTGGTGACTCCATCAAGACTGAGATATATCCACAACACAGGGGAGACACAGGTTCTAGTGTCACCTTATCTCTTCCCCTCCTAGTAATGATCACAGCAATGATTTTCACTCTACCCGACTTTTGTCTGTCTTGGCTGGTAAACTACAGAACTAATAAGGGGTTTGTAATCATCCCACTGAATATACTTCTTAAACTTCACACTTAGGATATTTCCTAAATCATTTTATTTTTTTAAATCCACCTCCTTTAATTAGCAAGAGAACGTTAACTGACAGCTGTGGAAACCTGCATATACAGGTTTTATTTCCCCATGTTTTCTCAGTTCTGAGTTTCTCTTCATCATTTTATTTGAAAAATGTCCTTGAAAAGATGTTGATTTGCCCACCCAGTCCCTGGGAAGGGTCTGTGTCTTTGTGTGAATGTGGGCACGTACAAGTATGTGTAGAGAGTAGTGTGTCCATGAAACATCTCTCTTGGCTCTGCTGTTTGAACTGCACATTACAGCACATTGAGTGACAACTGCAAGGACATTTGTTACTGTATATGGGGAAATATATGTCATTCCATTGGCACAGTAATTATTTTATAAACTTGCTTAATGTAGCTGTAAAGAGCTGTTTACTTATCCACAGGTCTTAAATCCACTGCTGGAGAGGCTGAGGGAAGAGTTTGATAACACTACTTGTTTATGCTGTTTGAGAGTTCTGCTTTGTTTTTGATCTCAGTGTGGGCATCTGTAATTATCAGCTTTACTCACCATTTCTTGATCATTTTAATCCTTTTTACTCAGATTGCTCTGAGAGAGGTGTTAGTTCTGTTTGGAGAAAGGAGCACAGAGATGAGAAGCTTTACAAGGCCTGGTGTTCAGCAGCTTTTAACTGCTGGAGCTCTTCCCAGCAGCTGAAGGGCTGTGTTACAGAGAGGAGACTTCACTTAACTTGAGCTCAAGGGGCCTGGGATTGATTTGGAAGTCTATTTTTGACTAGCTGGATTTAGCTAGTCAAAGTTTACACAGCTGTGAACAAAGCCAGCTGTTCTGGTAGAAGATGTTGCTGTTCCCAGGAGATCATCATCATCATCTACCTTACCAGAGGTTACTGCCCCAGCCATTCTGCCAATGAGACTTCCCACGGGTGATCCTGAGTTCAGGCAATGCCAGGTGGGTGGATGGAAGGATGGATGGATGGATGGATGGAGGGATGGAGGGATGGATGGATGGAGGGAGGGATGGATGGATGAACTGATCCAAATGATTTTGCAGGAAATAAACTGTAGCACACTCAGGTGAGCCTGCTAAAAAGGGATGTCTAAAGAGGGAAAGGTACTGTACTCTAGTAGGCAAGTCATTGTCACATAGCTGGGGACAGGATCTCACATCAGCTTAATGATGTAGAGAAGAGGAAATATCTCCTTGACTTAAGTCATGACAAACCTTCCTCACTCCTCTTCCTGTGTCACCAGAGCTGGTTAGAGCAGAACCTGTGGAAGTATCTCTCTATGCACACAAACTGTTCAGTGCTCATCCCACCCAGCAGAGTACTATGGAAGTACAAACCACAGGGATAAGAAAAATTTATATCATTTTAGAATGGTGAAAGTGGCAGAGTCTGACCAGAGGTCAGACAGTAACATGGAAACCAACCAGAATGAGAATTGATTATTTTTAGTAGGCAGCTCCACTTTCAAACATTGCTCTCTCTGGCTTGTTATAGTCTTGGAGGCATTCCTCCTGAACACATAGAGTGAATGTTGCTCTTGCAGAATGAGGTGGAAAGGGATTAATCAGTGTTCCCAGCAAACATAGCACAGTACAGAAGAGAGGAAAGATTTGTCAGGCTTTAAAGTACCCAAAAATTGGCAGCAGTAACAAAAAAGCCTCAAACTGATGGGCAAATATGGAAAGCAAACATATTTGCTCTACTAAGCAGGGACAAATAATATCTAGATAATCTAAAAGAAAGATTTCACTTTTGCCTAATCCTCACAGCATTTCCAGCCCAAAGATTTCTGGGAATCTGGTGGAGGCCAAATCACATGACATTTCTAGCCAGCTTTGCTGACCGAGAACTTTGGGATCAGCCCTGAACTTTGGATGATTAGTCAAAATGAAATGCTTTGGGCTTAGCTGTTAACAGAGTGTCTGGAGCTCTGTGCTGTGAGAGTGGAACACCAACCACCTCTGTGCAAAGCCAGGAAGCCTGACTAATGCCCATCTCTAGTAGACTCAGCCTAGACCATCAGATCCAGACCTGAGATGTTTGCTCTGTGCTTTATCCAGCTCTCCTGGGGTCAGCAGGGTTAGTGAAAGAAGCTACCAAATATAGGGTACCCTGAAACTGTGCTACAGAGGTACCTGTTGTCGTCTGCTTCTCACCCTTGGAGTTACCAACTTCTACCTCCTCTTTTCTTGCTCCACACCTTAGAGGTTGCTCCTTCTTCCCTTCTTCCCTGCTTCCCAGTCCTGGAGAGTGAAGGCTGTGGCTTCATGTTGTCTTCTTCCAAATCTGAAGTTGCAGCCACTGCCTCCAATTGCAGGGCCACCACTGGGCCTGGGCATGGTCTGGGCTGTTGCTGTCCAGAGCTGCTTGGCTGTTCCCATGTTAGGCTTTCCAGCACCAGGGGCTCTAGTCACACAGGACAGAGCTGCCCTGCTCTGACCTGCAGGAGCTGGATCACACCTGGCGGGACTTTCAGCTCCATGGTGGGCAAAAGCAGCTGCAGCGCTGGAGCCCAGCTGTCCTTGGAAGTGCTGTAGCCACGTGCAAACAGCCCTGCGTTTTAGCAGATGCCTGTGGCTCATGTAAGTGTGCAGAGATCTTCCTCTGGACACCCTGGAGTCAACTGTGCTTGTCTGGGCACCTGCCACAGCCCCACAGAAGGGATCTGGATGGGAGTTGCCAGAGTGAGTGTGATCCAGGCACGCAGCCTCCGGCAGGCTGGAGCATGCTTGGCGTGGGGTCAAGGCGCTCGCAACAGCTGTGCCCCTTTGCTAATGGTTTGACAAATATGAGCATTTTTGCATTTGTCACAAAATCCCCAGGCCTCTCGCTTTCAAGTTTCTCAAGGCTTTAATTCCATGCCAGTATATTGGGCTGGGGGGAGAGAGGGAGAAGCAGTGCTCCACAGATGTCCAAGGCTGGAAGATCCTGGGAAGCATTAATCCTCTGAAGACAAATATTCTGTGAAAAGCGAGATTTTAAATATGTGCCACATTTCTACAAACACTCTAGGCTGGCATAAGCCAGCTCTGCAACAACCTCTTTCAGAGGGCAGTCCACCATTCCTGTTCCTCTGCCTTCTCCTTTCTGGCCCAGGGCTGCTCCTTTCCCTATGCTGGCACCAGCACACACATGATTGTGCAGTGAACCAGGCCAGGGAAGTCTGCCAGCTTAAAACTAAACAATTTCCTGTTCCCCAGGTTAGTTTCGACCTGGATGAGTTCCCTGATCTGGTTCATTGCGGGGCCACAAGAACACTCTTGCTGGCACAAGGCAGGGAGTAGCACAGGGAGTGAAGTGGAATGTGGCCTCAGAGTGTGGGGAAGGAAGGGCCATTTCCTTCAGGAGCAGTGCTGGTTTATGCTGGCTTAGAGGCTTGGTGTATCTGTGGTGTTAATTGCTCAAAATTATGTGCTCCAAACTATGTGTCACAGCTGAGAGATTTCCAGGAATAAAAGCTTCTCTCTCTTTTAAAATAGGACATTATTTCTTAGGTTATTCAACTGAAGTTTGATGGGTCAGAGTCAAAACTGAGTCCCTAATGTTATCATGCCAAATAATTGTCAGTCCCCCTGGCATGATAAAAGGGGAGATGGAGGCACAGGGCAGGGAGAAACTGCTTCTAAAATTATGCAGCAGATTAGGAGCAGAGGCACAATGACCTGGCATGTCTCCTTGCAGCTTGGTTCCCACCAGCAGCT
>NW_020955360.1:2000651-2001919 GCF_003031625.1 Empidonax traillii | reverse complement strand
TTTTTTTTTTTTTTTTTTTTTTTTTTTTTTTTTTTTTTTTTTTTTTTTTTTTTTGTCTCATGGGGATTCCACAGCCTAGAATTCTAGCCACTCTTGCTGGCAGAATACGTAGTGCTCTGGCACTGACTCAATGAATAAAGAGTAGTGAAAGAACAGGCTAATTTATAATCTCTTCACATCCCCCTAAGGATATATCTGAGCTTCAGTAATGCTGGTAGGCAGTAGCAAGTGTATTTTTAAAATTAATTGAAAAAAAAAGAAAAGGAATTAAAAGTCCTGAAAAATAGTTTCATGAAAGAGGGATACTTCATGAATAAAGTGCATTTAGAAGATTGTAAAGTAAACCATGAATATCCTTTCCTAACCAAAGAAAGACCTGGGAGTTAGGTGAGGGAGCATTATCCATCACTCTCCACCTTGACTGAGCTTTCCTTTTCTGAGTGAGAGAGAACTCTTGACTTTCCAAGTATAAAAGTCAAATTATGCTGTGCAAAACACGACGCAGAGGCACATGTGGAGAAGTAGCATATGTAGGTAAGTAAAGGCCATCAGCACAATCTAATAGTCATATTCATCCCTGCATGTAGCTCTGGGTAAGAAACTGAGTCTTGTGATTCTTAGAAGGAATTGGCCATGCTGCTAATTCTTGTACCCATGAAGAAATAAGCATTCTTCACTGTCCCAAATGCTGTTCAACTTTCAATTTCAGCTTTGATTGTCATTATCATTAATACTCACAAATTCCAAGAAATTAAATTTTGTCAAGGGAGTTCTAACCTCCACCAAGAATGGAGGTAGGAGACAGCAAGGTTCAGGGAATTTGCTTACAGAAATCTATGACTATTAGAGTAAGAGATTTTAAACGGTTTTCTTTAGAAATTTAAACACCTTAGAGGAAACTATAATAAATAGAATTAGCAGCATGATGAAAAAAATAAACTGGGGGAAAAAAGTGTAAAAGTAAAAGGAGCTGTGGATACAGTTCACTAGAATTTTTGAAGGATTCTCTGTGTATATGGATAGGGGATTATTTCTGGGTAGTTTTTAGTTGACTTGGATTACCCCAGGTCATGCAACAGTAACTCTTGTCACCTGGAGAAACCGAAGTAAATTATCCATAGGATGAGAAGGAAGGTTCTGATGTCAATTAAAACTATTTAGAAAACGAAAACCAAAGGGATATAATGTATTAATAATAAAGTTTAGAACTGAACTTGTTTTGGTGATTTGTGCTGTGATTTTCTACATGTGCATTGATATGAAAGTAC
>NW_020955360.1:1996311-1999994 GCF_003031625.1 Empidonax traillii | reverse complement strand
ATATATATATATATATATATATATATATATATATATATATATATATGTATTTATATATATGTATATATATATATGTATTTATATATATATGTATATATATATATGTATTTATATATATATGTATATATATATATATATGTATTTGTGTGTTTGTGTATGTATCTTATAATTTTTTCCTCTTCAAATTTGTCTCCTTGTCATCAATTTTATACAATAATTTAAACATTTATCTTTAGAAATCTGTGTAAAATTAAACAGTAATAAGATGACTGTAACATAAAAATAATGAATGTTATTTATTCTTATATTGATTGTTAGTGAGAGTCCCTTTTTCACTTCTTTCTTCTGGTAATAACTTATTCACTATTTTTTATGGTCTTATTCCATATGCACTTTCTACTCAGAATATTACCACTCATCTCACTTATCACAGTAGTTCTTCCCTTAAATGACATTTTAGATATTTCAGAAAATTGGATAGCAGTTACGATATTTGACTTCATCATTTTACTAATAGAAACTATTTCTTTGGGCATGTTATATCAAGTCAGTTATTTTTTCTTGAAGACATCTTATACTGTAATACTTGCAGTTTTATATTAGTTAAAATATCCATTACCAAACCTATGAACATTTCGCCCCCCCTTTTTTATGTAAAACTATGTAATATTAATACGAAAGTTACTTTGAAGGAAGCAGTGGAGGCATTCTTCAGACTAGCTATATGTTTGAGAGCTCACATTCATTTTACTGCTGTGAAGAATATGAATTTTGAACTTACTATTTCATGTGTGGAGTCAGCCTAAAGAACTTAACATGGACATGGCTCATTTTATTATAAACCAGCTGTTGGTTTAAATTTATGCAGCAAATCTGAGGCAAACAGCAGGCTGCAGAGAAACAACAATTAGGGTTTTCTACAGGGTCAAGAGGACACTACATTCTCAAAATTATTCCTTAATAATCTCCAGCATTTTATTGGCTTGTTTCATCTGTTATTTTTCAGTGTGCTGATAACTTCAGAGAAACATCACTAATGACCCCTAGATTCCTTTCCTTCATTTTGGTCTTAGATCTTGGTTCATGGTTATGTAGGCATGGCTTGGATTAATTTCTTTAGGTGCTTTACCTTACAGTTATTGACTATGAAGATCATCACACCCATTTGATTTGGCAAAGTCTTCAGGAGTTGCACCACTACTCAGAAAATCTTAATATTGTCTGCAGATGGAGACTGCACGGTGTACTGCCCTCTGCAAGTCACTGATGAAGGCCTTGAATGAAACTGGTAGTACTCTTAACAAAAGGCTTTGCCTTTATCTAATAGCTGCTCAGCTTTTCTAACTCAATTTGCTGTGGAAGCCTTTCTGAAAATCTAATTATTTCTTACCTACTGGTTCCCCTTGGCTGTGTGCTTGCTGATTGATACCTTCCTAGCCCTTCAGAAGGTCTTCGAGCCAGAATTTCCCTCTGCAGAAGTTATGCTGGCTTCTTCCAATAGACCATATTGGCCAGTGTAGCCAGTGACTTTACCTTGTATTACAGAGTCTTTACTGATTGCCAGAAAGGGAAGTCAGAATCAGTGGTCTGTAGTTCCTCCAATTAGTTTGTAAAGAAATTAGTCTTCTATGCAGTCAGATGTTGCACTGAAAATCTGAGGCTGTCCTATTGCCTCAGCTTTGTGTAGTGACACTGCAGAGCTCTGCCAGCAGGTCTGCAGTTCTGGTACTTTGGGGTGAATACTGCTCAGACCTAACTTACCCATCCATCTAATAGTTTGCATAGAAACTGTTCAACTGTCAAACCTCTTTTTTTGGGGAAAGGTCATAGAAAACAGATTGGTTCTCTGTTTTCCCTATTTATTTTTTTATTTACTTGATAAGAGTCTCTGGCCAGTTACTGATTGATTAGGTTGTTTTTTGGTTTGGGGTGGTTTTTTTGTTTGTTTGTTTTTGTTTTGTTTTCAAAATTCCAATTGCATCCTTAGATGTTTTCACAAAGAAAATTAATTAAGAAAAATCAGATAAAATTGAGGATACAACCTTATTCTAAGGCTGTTTGTGAGTATTACCAAAACATAGGGATGTTGTTATTTGTACATTGGTATAAGAAGTGGAAAAGTTACAGGAAAAATGTTAGCAACAGTTAGATGCAAGACCCAATCTTAAATATATAAAATATAAAAGCTGGAAAATAGTATATAAACTGAATTGGGAAGACTCTTTATAGGAGTGTATCCTTCGAATCACTAAAAGTCTCCTTTTTTTTTTCCCCACCAAAATTTGCCTCAGTGTTAGGACTACATGTGCTTTGTTATCTTCCAGCCCATTGATTAAGCATCATTATCTGAAAATAATTCCATACAAGATGGGTTAGGATAAAATATATGTGATTCTGCACAAAGATAAACCAGCTTCGAATATGCTGGGGTTGGATTTTCTATCCACTTTTTTATGATAAACCAAGGAGTCTCCTGTAGTGAATGATGCTCCTGCCATATTGCTCTTTTTGACATTGTAAACTCACCTTTGTCAGATGGACAACTTAGGTTAGATTGGTGAGATAGATATTTTGAGTGGTGCTCCAGTACTGACTAGCTTCAAATCAAACTACTGCTCAGGGAATTTTTGTCATATTTCACATTTCGAAGTTGGATATAGAGCTGTGTTATGTACTTTCCTCTTGGCTGAACATATCAGTCTGCATGTACCTTCCTGCCTTTATTTTGTAAGTAAAAGGTTTGTATGTTAACATATTTAATTCCAGTTTTATGTGTCCTTCACTTCAATGAGTATTGACTATTTGGAAAGTAGAAGGAAATGATTGATTTGTTAATAGAAAGTGCCAAAGAATTTCAGTGATCTTAGGTGAAACTTGAACTGTAGATGTTAAATTTCAAACTTTATTGACTTAAAGTAGTTGTTTAATCAAGGAAAAAAATACAGGTAATGTGATTTTTCATTATAGCGATTAATGTATTGTAATTCTCTATGGTATTTAAGTTTCAAAGCTTTTTAACATTAGTGGTTAGTAATTAAATACTGGTAATGTTGGAATTAAAACACCAAAAATTAATAGTTGTTTAATGAAGAGGATTTTACTCTTTGATAGCTTTCAGAAGCTCTTTGTATAAATGAAGTTCTTTCAAATATTTTAAAGCTTGTCATGTAAGCCTATTGTTTGAGGGGAGACCCTGCACATGAGCTGTGGCAAGCTTGTGATTTCGCAAGGAGGAGTAATATGTCTCTGTTTAGAATGTTGATACATGTGCTAACCAGTTGGATGCTCTCGTTGACAAATACAGTTTTGTAGGACAGTATACATCTCTTAAGTGGAAAACCAGAGCCATGTACTGGTTATTTTTTTAAACTGTGATCATATTAGGGAGAAAGTAAGTACAGGGCATTGTGGGGTAAAATACTTCTAAATACCATTTCATATTTCTCTTTGGAACTACAGGTTTTACCAAAGATGAGGTGGAAGAAAAAAACTAATTACTTCATTTTCCCTTATGCAGCACCTGGTGTATAGCATCGTAAAATCTTGTACATCTGTCTGAAATATTAGCAGAATGAAAATAGAGCATAAATTAAAAGAGTTTGTCATAACTAATGACAGGTAATTTGGCTGTCAAATACAAAGCAACACAATAATTCAAGGAAGGAAATGTAATATGGCTAGAA
>NW_020955360.1:1903332-1996061 GCF_003031625.1 Empidonax traillii | reverse complement strand
TTCCCTTATGCAGCACCTGGTGTATAGCATCGTAAAATCTTGTACATCTGTCTGAAATATTAGCAGAATGAAAATAGAGCATAAATTAAAAGAGTTTGTCATAACTAATGACAGGTAATTTGGCTGTCAAATACAAAGCAACACAATAATTCAAGGAAGGAAATGTAATATGGCTAGAAAGAAATGCATTATCTTTCAAGTCTCGCTTTGAAGTTTTCTTGAGGAGACATAAATGGGAAGAAGAAATGTTTGGAATGCATTGAGGGAAATGGATACAGCTCTTCCTAAAAGTACTGTTTGAAATTCTGAAGTTCCTTAATCAGACCACCATAAGAAAAACAATCTCGTTCTGGATAATGTAATAAGTACCTATTTCCTCATCAACTTTATTAAGTTTTTAAGTAATTATTAAACAAAAACAGACAACAAAAACTCCCACGGCATCAGCAATCTGTATGGCTAAGGGCAACTCTGCATCCTTTAGTGGCTCCAGGCACTAGGTCCCTGTTTGCACAGTTATTTAAGAAAGTTACTTCACAATGCAGTTTAATTTAAAAGCAAACAAACTTCCCACTTTGGAATCTTCCAAAGTTGAAGTGCAGATGTTGATTTCCAAACTTTGTTTCAATAAAGAAGTCGTTTAATAAAGGAAAACTCTTCCAGATGTTCCAAAATTACTTTCAAAATATGGAGTAGTATCTTGCATTGAACTTTATAGGAATGTTTGTGCTTCTGTTGAACAGCTTACCCAAAGAACAAAAAGCTGCCTGCAGATTTCTCCTTTGAAATAAAAAGCAGAGCCTATTATTGCAACAGCACAAACAGAATTAGTGTCAAATTCCCTTATTTTTTTTCCCCTCTGCCCTTCCTCCCTCTTTCACTTTTTTCAGACAATATAAAGCACTCTTTTTTCCTTGTCAGGAAGGTGTTACCAAAATCTCTGTAGACTAAAATACTGCATCAGAAAAGATCAGTTTAATGAATTGAACTTTAAAAATTTCATCCACTACTATTCAAGTTTTTGTCCATTTTTTCTACAATGAATTGGCGTTGTGTCTTTTAATATAGAACAGTAGTTAATTTACAGTGGAAATTGCTGTAATGTTATTGTGCTTTTTTAAATGAAAAATTTATATTCAGGATAATTCTGACTCCCTATTTTAGAAACAGATTAAGCATTAATGGGATGTACTTAGGTTTTAACAGGTTTTATCTTTCCATAGGAAGGTAAACATATTCTCTGGTGAGTACATTCCTTTATGAAAAAACAAACAAACAAACAAATAGTTTATTTAATTTCTTGTGGGTGTTTCTGAAACACATTTTGTTGGTGGGGGGTTTTGTTTCTTTTGTTTGTTTGTTTTTGTTGGTTTGGTTGGTTGGTGTTAAGTAAATAGGATTTATTAGAGCACGTACATGTACGTTGGAGGGGTGTGATCACTAAATTTGGAAGTTTTCATGCAAAATCAGATTTTTTGGAAAAAGTAGAGATGCTGGTGTCTCTGAAATAGAGCTACAGATGGAAACTGGATTTTCATTTCTAGACCATTTTAAATTATGTTCATGGTTGGCAGACCTTATTAGGGTTAGATATATCCTAAATCAAATGTGACAAGTAATTAAATAATTTTGGGCTCATTGTTCTCGTTCTTTTCCTTGCCTCCTTTTTTTTTTTTTTTTTCACTGCTTCCTTGTTTTTCTGAAAATAAGTGGAAATTTTTGTCCAAATTTCAAGAGTGATCAGAGCAATTATATGAAAAGGAATGGACTGGGCATGATGGGTTTAGGAGCTTGAGGATCCTCCTGTCTTCCTGCCAGTAATATGATCAATTGAGATTGATTTTGTGCTTGCCCAACTTAATTATTTGTAATTATTCCTGATACAGCAGGATACTTTTAGTTTTACCTGGCAGTTGTTGCATCAAAATTGGACAGTGTAGAGAATCATAGCTTTTATCAATGTCAGCCATACATGGCATGTTTAAAAACTTTAATTTTTTTTTTTAAAGATCATATATATTAAAAGACAAAGCTAAATACTTATTCCAACACTGTGTTGATATTTAAGGTGTTATAACAATTATTGTATCAAAATATTGATAATGTGTCTAATTTTCAAACAACAACTCATTAGATCTAAGCTCAGAAGAAATGCCTTCAAGGAGCAGTTTTTGAATAGTGTAGGATGGTGACTTTTCCACAGTAATACTCCCGTAGTAATGCTTTTGAGACATACTTGTGCCAATCTGGAATTTGTATGAAGAGAAAAATCCATAGTTTGTAAGCTAGTTAACCTCAGAAATTTTGACTTGAATGTGCTTTTTGTTTAAACCAATTGATCACATATGAAAAGTGTTTTATACTGATTAAAACAGCAATAGATTTTAACAACTCCCTTGTGAATACCTCTATTCATAATATTATCCTGAATTATGAATACACTATAAATGTCTGCAAAAGCAATTCTGTAGTGATATACTGCTATTAGAGGCTTTTGAATTTATACCATATTTATGCTTCCTACATGTTATATACAGCCAGGTATATAAAGTATATTTTACTGAAACGTACTAACAGGAAGAAATGCAGAAACTTCAACAGCACAAAACAAGGTCAAAACCCAATTGTCAGTGTGGCATAAGTACACTATTCATTGGAAAGAATGATACCAGAACATTATTCAGTACTGATTATAAGTTGAGGCATCTCTTCGTAGTCTGTCACTCTTGCATAGAAACAGCTTGCTGCTTTTCTTACTGATGTTACCTAAACAAATTAAATTCCTTGGTATGATGCTTTTATGTGTATTTTCCCTCCTTTCTCTTTGTTTTTGTTCAGTGTTGTAACTTTTATAGCATGCATAACTTGTTTGATGGTGCAATAACTGAAATACAACTACAGTGTATTTTACTATTTTTTACATTATGGAGTGTAGAAAATGCATAGTTGAGGGTCTCCCTGGGTGTGATGCTATAGGTAGAATTAGGCAGTTTGGTAGAAAACAATTGTGGTTTCTCTTTTTTCTACACAGAAGCATTTCTTTCTTTTCCTCTCTCTCTCTTTCATTCATTTGGATTGGCAAGGTGTGCATAGGTGACATACCGGGATTGTATCCATAGCAGTGTCTGGTCATTTAATTTCAATCTCTTTAATTGTTCTTTCTGCTTTGTGTCACTGGAACTTGCAACTTGAATGACTAAGTGAAACATGCCATTTGTCTAGGACCCTACACTGGCTTGTTGCTTTCAGTATGGGTGCATATTTAGGTATATGTCCTCAATACCCATTGGCATTTACATTTTTTCCCCACTGGTTCTGAAATAACTCTTTTAGAAAAGGTTCAGGACATAAAGATCTTTGTTTAAATGAAATAGTTATACAGTGGGGGACTTGATTCTTGTGTTTATTCCAAATCACCATAAGCTGTAGATGCCTTTAATGCTTTTCAGTTCCTTTCCTTTGCAAGGTTTTATCACCAATCTAGACAGAGTAATGTGATAAATGATTCGAATGAACAAACAGTGAATAAAGCTGCAGCAGGAAATCTTTACCAACAAACATAAAGCAACTGTAAATATATTTTTGTAGATAATATCTTGAATAATCTGCCTCATTATGAAAAGAGTAGAAAGAGAAATTCTGGCTCAAAAAAAAAAGGAATTTCTTAGATAAAAATGTTATCTTTATCTTTATGCACAACTGTGTTTCCAAGGAGTCAGATAATCGGTGTATGCTGATACACCTGACCTAGAATTTTAAACTGCAATATTAAATATATTCCCTTTCTAGGACAGAGGCTTCACTTTTAGTTGTGTATGTGCCAGATTGTCTTGAAAACATTTTTCATGGATCTCATGAGATGATGTCCCAGAAACCTGACTTTTAAGGCAAGAATGACTCACTCTCTATAGGCTGAATGCATAAGACACAAAGGAGGGATACAAGTTAACCAATTTTGTCAGTGTTTCAGGAGTATTTCAGTAGTATTTTCTAATATAGTCAAGTAGACCTTTAATTAATTTTCTTTTTGCTATAGATACTTATTAATTGAAGCTATTTATAATTAAAGGATGCAATAAATGTGTCCTTTAAGCACAAGATTTTAAACCTTTTTTTTTTTTTCTTCTAAGCTTCTATTTGTATTAATTCAAACCAGTTAGATTTTTTCAGGAACAATGCTGCTCATGGATATAAACTTAAATTGCACCACTTTGCATTCTCCTACACTAAGTATAATGCAGAAACTTCACCAGTGTTGTGGTTTAATCCCAGCTGGCAACTGGAATTAAGCCCCACACAGGTGCTCATTCACTCTCCCACCTGCCAGGATGGGGAGAGAATCAGAAGGGTGGAGGTGAAAAAACATGTCGGTTCAGATAAAAACAGTTTAATAGGTAAAGCCAAGGTTGCACACACAAGCAAAGCAGGTATTCAGCCATTCCCAGGAAAGCAGGGCCTCATCACATGTAACAGTGACTCAGGAATTTAAATAGTATTGCTCTGAACATGTCCCCTCTTCCTTCTTTTCCCAGCTTTATATGCTGAGCATGACACCATATGATCTGGAATATCCCTTGGGTCAACTGAGGTCAGCTGTCCTGGCTGTGTCCCTTCCAAACTCCTTGTGCACCCAAGCCTCCTTGCTGGTGGGGTGGTATGAAAAGTAGAAAAGGCCTTGGCTCTGTGTAAGCACTGCTCAGCAATAACAACAACAACAAAAAACATCCCTGTGTTATCAACACTGTTTTAATCACAAATCTAAAACAGCCCCACACTAGCTACTACTGAGAAAATTTAACTCTAGTCCAGCGAAAACCGGTAAAGAACCAAGAGACAAATGAAAAATTTTTGTATTCACTTGGTGAAATATCTTACTATACAGAGGGCTCTGGGGAATACAGCAGTTTCAATTTTTTGGTTTGTCTGAAATTTAAGAGGCTGTATAATAAAATGAGATACTTCATACATAAACAAGAAGATCAGTCTAAGCTCTCTGAGGGAAACTTAACATGAATGATAGCGGTTACTCTGATTTTTTCATTTGTTTGTTAGTTACATTGATTTATCCACTATAAATGTTTGATTTCAGTGTACATATATGAAAATGGGACTAGCGTAACATAGTATGCATAGATTTTTTTTTCATTTAGCAGGTCATAACATCATTAAAATTTTGGGTTGAAATGTTTGCTGACTACAAAAGCCAGGCCTATTATTCTAAAATAAAGCAGTAATTTTATCCCTGAAGTTAAAAAAAAAAAAAGTATCTTTAGATCATGTTAGCAAATTAATGGCATTTTAGGATTTATAATTCCAAAAGGAGTTCATTACACACTCTTTTCTAGTAGTTTTGATTAAATAAATAAAATTCTTTATCCAGTCATAGCATCCTGAAGAGGTGGCTATTGCTTTTTCATCCTAGTTATATGTATTATAAGTTTACACATGAAAAATTCAGTATTGCCTTTCTCTAAATGGACGACATTGTAGGCTCAGGGAAAAACAGTACTTGGGATCTGACATTTCTCTTTTTCACATGTACATTTGTAGTGCTTATTGTAAAGGTTTGATTACATTTTCCCAAGATGGCTTGGTGAAAACAAGAGGAAGCTACTGATGGTAGAACATGTGCTTGGAGTACGACTGTGGAAGTGGTCAGAGTTGACTGCCAACCTTTTGCCTGGTTATAGGGGTAGAGGCTTCAGAAGGGAAGAAGTCTACAATATTTTGACAAAAATCAAAGTAAGCTTTACATACACTGGGAAGGTCTGATGAGGAATCATACTTCATCAGGCAGCCTAACAAGTAGTTGTGCAATGCCTTGCCACTCCAATAGCAGTTTCCAGTTATGAGCATGTAGGGTGAGCACTTCTAAGGAATTTAAAAAGAGAGTAGGGTAATTGTTGTACTTCACTGGCTAGAATCTGTGAGCATGAGTGATTGAGTCTTAATACTCACTTAGAAAACCAAAGATAACTGTTTGGGTTTTTGTTTTTTCTTTTTCTTTTTTGTTTGTTTGTTTGTTTTGTTTTGTCTGTCCAGTTGTTTTTCTTATTTTTTTTTCCTTATTCTTTGTGAAGTATCAGAACCTAAGTATCTGGAATTCTGTCTTCTCTGAGATGTAGAAATAGGTTTATTACTATCTAAAATATACTTCTGGCTATGAATTCTGAAAATTATTTCTATCCCAGACCCTCTCTACTTTCTACTTACCTTTTTTTCCTTTTCACCCCCAGCCTCATTTTTCCTGGTTCCTTTGATGATTCTTAAAATAGTTTTTCCTACTTAGCAATGGACTTTTTATTCTCAGTTTCTCTTCTGAGAATCAGTTTGCCTTTTGAAATTAAAAAAAAAAATTGCTGTATGAATATTTTAATATTTATAATACTAGGATTTTTAAAATTTTGTGAACACCCTTTCCATATCTTCACTGGCATATCTGTGAATAAATGATGCTATATACCAATTCTGTGTACCAATGAAGTTTTTGATAAAAATGTTATGTAAAAAAAGACTCACAATTACTGCATTCAATCAGGTAATACATTAATCAGTTAAAAAATTACCCTTATATGATATCATCGGAAATCCACTGGAAATTAGCTTTGCAAAACATTTAGGAGCACTGGTGTAAATTTACTTGTTACTGCTTACTTTCATTGGCCTACTCCACTGCTCATCATCAAAAGCTCAGTGTATATATTAGCTAATTCCTGATACGTGTATTTCCTATGGTTGATTTGTATTTCCACAGACTCTGGTAACTACTCTTTTACCTGACTTCATAGGAAGCACTTTACCTGATCTCTCAAGAGTTAAAATTGAAAAGAAAAACAAAATCAGAAATTCAGAAGCATAGTGATAGTCTGCTCATTTGGAGGCTTGCTGTTGTGTAGGATTGCACAACAGTTTGATGGTCACCAAACAAATTCCTGTCTCCAATGATGTATTTATGTCATGCATCACAAAAAATCCCAACCAAATAAAATTAAGGCTTCAAGAAAATATTTTCTTATTGATTAGTCAGTGAGATTTGCTTGCCAAGTTCTTTCTGTATTTGTATAGTATTAACCTTTAAAATTCTCAGTTCTAAATTTCAAAACCACAACTTTGTATTTCTTGATTCCAAAACTATAGCACTATTTTAGTTATTTGTTCAGGTAATATGAGTTTCCTGAAGTAACTGATGTATAAAAGCCATGTCCAGTAATTATTATTAGTTAACTATTTTACAAAAGGCAGCAATTTTACCAATATCTGCAAAGTTATAAGATTATAGTAATGCTTTTGCATGTTCCAGAGGCCTCAGTCTGGAGTGCCTTGTCTTCAGTTCTGCGAATTAAACTAGTTTATTAAGAGCTTTGTCGAGTATGGAATTCTGTAGTGTATATTTAAAAGATTTAGACTGTTTTCCGTAGTTATCAGTGTACCTTCCAGTAATGCATTATTAGGCTAAGTGTTTTTATTTCTATCTTTACACAAGGATGATATTGGAATGTCTTAGAGTTTGTTATTAATACAGTTTGTTATTAATACTTTTGTTATTTAGTTGTGCCAAAAAAGCTAAGATTGAAGATATGGGACTTGTAAATTTGCTGGTGAATCATAGAACCATCACAGAATGTCCTGGGAGGGACCTTAAAGATGATCTAGTTCCAACCCCCCTGCCATGGACAGAGACACTTTTCACTAGACCAGGTTGCTCAGAGCCTCATCCAACCTGGTCTTGACCAATTCCAGGGATTGGGCATCCACAACCTGTTTAGGCAACCTGTGCCTGTGTCTTACCACCCTCACAGTAAAACATTTCTTCCCTATATCTACTCTAAATCTACCCTTATTCAGTTTGAAACCATCCCCCCTTGTTCTGTCACTACATGTTCTTGTAAGTAGTCCCTCCATATGGTATAGTTTGGGGTGGACTCTAATATTTTTTTGCAATTAGATAGCAAGGATGTTGATTCTCCAGTTTCATGTAATTCTGCATGACAAGGTGTTATGTCTCCAGCAAATTAGTAATTTTGAATATAAATGCTAGAAGAAGTGAACAAAGATGAAAATAGATTTTAAATCTGATCACAGCTTACTTGAAGAGATGAGAGGCTGTAAAAAGAAAGTAATTTCAATAATCATTTTAGAAATTAAGCAGAAAGAGATTGTTTTCAGAAACAGTGCTGATTTAAGTAATGCATGAGATTTAGACCAGAGGCCATGACATGGTGCTGTGACAATCCAACAGCACATTATAGGGTTACCAGGTATTATTATGAAATTTCTCACATAAATGTCAAATCCCTAATATTTAAGAGACATAATAAAGAAGAGAGATTTTTGTATTTCTGCAGATCCCATAAACCTTTTCGGATGTCCAAGAAAGCAGTTCTCATAACAACACAGGTATATATAGGCTGGATGTGTGGCATTTGTCAAACATCTTATTTGGTTAATCTGAAAAAATGTACAGTGAAGAATCAGTCTTTTTTTATAAGTTTCTGTGTTGTGAATGTCACATAGTATGTTATGTAGTCTGTCACACAGTACACAAAGACTTTAGGAAGACATAGAGGTTCATTTATTCGCACTGTAAAGTAATTACCCGCTGGTTGTTCCACTAGAAAATGCCTTCTATGTGTGACTAACTTACCTGAGGAATTAGGTGTCTGCAACTGGTGTTGCCGGTGAAAGCTTTGAAATTGATCCATGCCAAAGAAAAAGATGACTTGCTCTGAAGAAGAAGTCACAGCTTGGAGAGGTGGGACAATGACTGGGATATTTAATTTCTAAGAGGACTCTGATCAAAATCCATACAATATTTCAGATAAATAAGTAGGCTGATTCAAGAAAATAATTATAACCATTAATTATTTTCAGTGTGTTTATTCTGTTGCTGCAAGGAATGGAAAGCTTTGGAACCCTAAAAATGCTACCGTTCCCTGTTGCTTTAGCAGATGGGGGAGAGAATTACAGGAATGTTGGGAATGGATGGAGTGGGTAGTCATAGGGCAATGATGAGGTCATTTTCTATAAAGGAATAGCTGCTTCAACAATAGGCTAAAGTTAGTGATGCATTAGTTTGCATTGATGTCTGGAAGTATGCAAAGGCTGCATGAACAGGAATTTGCATAAAGAAGAGAAAATAGACTAAGAAATAATGTGTCCACCAAAAATAAGTGTTGCTGAAGAAAAATACATCAATGCAGTAGGTTTTTTCTGTAAGCTGAGAAACTCTTATTTGCAGAATTTATTGTCAATTATCAGTAAGTTGAATGATTAGAAATGTAAAATCTAGGGATTCCTTGTAGAAAATATTCCATAACAGAAATATAAAGGAAGAATTTCAGTATGCTGAATTGCATTTTTGCAAACCCTGCAAACTCACTGATCGCTACAAGTAAGACAGGATCTATTCTAAACATTTCTGATCAGACAGTTTGATTCATTGATGTAAACATGGGTGAAGTATGATATGGGTAGCTGATCAAACTGGAGATTCTAGTTCCAACACACTTCCAGCATCTTGTCTCTGTCACAAATTCCATCATTAATGTTGAAATTCTTGTGAGAGTGTTTATGAAGGACTCTTAATTACTGGTGAGCTTACAGTAGTCAAATTAACTCTAAAGAATACTGCAGATTTCTTATTAATCTGACAGATTTTATCTAAAGGAAACTGGAGACTTTCACTTACTGATAAGTGTGATAGGGTAGTAAAAGCAAACTACTGAAGAAATAATATTTTCTATTTCCCCCTTTTTTTTTGTTTTTGTTTTTGTTGTTATTGTGTTGCTGAGGATCTTTGATGAATCTGGGAATTTCATTAATTTCCTGGATTGTACTCAGTAAGAGTTGCTTTTGACAGTTACAGACAGTTTCTAGCATATGCAAAGGTGTTTTCTGCTGATGTGCTAACTGCCTTCCCAAAATAATTAGAGAATTAGCTTACTTATGCCAATGCTAACAGTGAATGCTTGGCTTCTCTCCCAGTCCTTTGTTTGCTGCAAATTTTTTTTCCTTCTTGAGCCACAGCTCTGTCCCTTTTCCTGTGGTTTTTTTTTTTTTTTGTTTTTTTTTTTTTTTTTTTTTTTTTTTTTTTTTTTTTTTTTTTTTTTTTTTTTTTTTTTTTTTTTTTTTTTTTTTTTTTTTTTTTTTTTTTTTTTTGTTTTTTTTTTTGGTTGGTTGGGTTTTTTTATTGTGTTGTTTTTTCTTTTATTTACATACATTTTTCTTCTGCATAACCATCATGCCAGTCTTCCTCACAGCTCATTAAGTAAGCTTTTCCCCCTTACCAATGGATATTTAATTAGTTAGACATTCCAGTTTGAATTATTGGTAGGGTTAAAATGGACTTCTGGAGGACATCTGCTAATTTTTCTGTATTTTTATAGTGATCTCCACATTAGCGTCTTCAAAAATTATATTTTCCAGTCTTTTTCTTCTTCCAAATCATTTGTCTGTCTCTTTGCTGTATTTATTCTCCCTTGAATATCCTGCTCACAAGAATCAGACTGAGTAAAGACGTCAGAGTGCAGTCTCTAACAAATCATGTTTGATGTTTGTCAGTTTTCCATTTTGCTGACCCCAGCTTCTTGCAGGGACAGGCAGCTGCACCCTGTCTATTGATAAAGCTGCCTCAGTAGAGTTCCAGTAAAGAGCAGTTATTTTTCCTTCTGTTCTTCCAACAGAAGTATATGAGTATATTAGAATGGTGTAGGCTCTGGCTCCTCCTTCGGTGTCTTCTTAATATATAAAGAAGGCTTCATTTGTTCAATTCCAATCAGTCGTCTCTTCATCAAGTTATATTGATTCTTTTTCATTTTCACAGCAGGGAGAACACGTTTTATGTGGGGTAGGCCTCATTTAATTTTCATTAGTAATTTGAGGAAAGTCAGGAAGAACTCCCAGCTGCATTAGACTATCAAAGGATTTAGCCCAGTTCCCTCCAGTGAAGAAATTAAGGTAGTTGAATATAGTAAAGACGAGATAGAGATGACTGCCTGAATCTCTCTAGATTTCCCACAGTGCTTGAAAGAATTGAAGATTTTTGCCCCAGACATTATTTGAGTGGTACCATGCTATTGATTGCTTTAAAAAGAAAAGAAAAAAAAGAAATAGAAACAGTATCTCAGTACTGTCAACTTAGCTATTTAATGTGGAAGAAATATTTAATTGAATCATTATATATTAAATGTCTTCATTATTAGTAAGTACTTGGAACCCCTTTTCAGTAAGGAAATGACTTCTGTGTGGCTGGGCTTCCTTCGTCAGTGCTTGGTATCCTGCTAAATCTGAAGAGGTTGACTGTTTGGCAATAAATGTGCTTCTGCGTGCATTTTCTGGAAGAAGCAAATGCAAACAAGAATGCAGTGGAGAAAGTGAAATCTTGGAGATGATTCTAGTAATAAAATAAAGTGTCTGATTCCATTTTTGATGAAAAATAGTGCCAAAGTGATTCAGGAGTTTAGATCTCCTATTCCTAAGTAACTAAAATATGAAAAGAAAATCTTGCACTTTAAAACATGAAACTGAATTTTTTAGTTATAAAAAAATATAGTTTTAAAAGTGCAGCGAACAATAATTTCACATTTCAGATAGTAAAAATACTGTTGTATTTTTAATGCTGTTTTTAGATCATCAAGGAAGATGATTCTGAAGGTTGCTTTTACTTAAAAATTGCACTTCAACATCTCTTGGTATTGGATATTTTTGTGTGAGATGTCATTGGTTATGTGGGTGCTAGAAAGATGAGGAGACTTTTGTTATTAAGATGCCACGGAGATTGTTTATAAAGAGGGAGGCAAAGATACAGGCCATCACTGTGAAACTACATTTATAAATTATGAGACTGCCAATTAGGGGGAACAGTGGTATCCATTATTAACCATCAAGATGAGGGAGCTTAATGTAAGGGAGGAAATGCTGAAGACAAAAAAGGAAACAAATTCTATGTATTATATTAAATTAAAACCATGTAAACATAAGCAATGGAGGTGTAATATCATTTTAGACTCCTGGTGTCCACACAAAGAAATGAGGGTGTTCTCTGTTGCTTTATGGTATCACATGAGATTAATAAGTGAAATCTGTATTCTCAGAATATTTTAAGTATTTAGTTGTTCATGATTGTTAGCACAGTGGTGGTACCCAAAATGTTGATATTTATCCCATGATAAAACATTTCTGTTGTTGTAATTTAAAAATGTTATTCTTTTAGTCTGGTCTATCTTTTTCCATTAAGATAAATTCTGTCTTTTCTGCCTGTACTCTTATAGCTTATATTTCTAGAGCTGTGGGTAGCAGTAAGATTTGATCCATGCTTGTGTTCCTGTAACACCAAGACTTTAGTTCACATATTGATATCATTATTGATTACTATTGGAAGGATGGGGGCTCTATTACTATTGAATATGAGGCCATTAAATTCACATTAAGATTAAAAAGTTGAATTAAAGACTCAGTGTAGCTTTCCCTACTTACATCACTGAAGAAGCTTAACAAATACAAGTCAAATCCCAAATGTAATCATTCTCTGTTTAAGTGATACTCCTGTTCTTCATATCATAGTGCTTAGTGTGACTTGTTTTATACTCTTTGATATCTGGCCTAAGTATTTTTAATTTCAATGAACAGAGTTGTCTGTGTTAGGCCAGAAAGCCTGTGGCTTTAGATCTACAGGTATTTGTTTTCTAGCCATACAGCAGAGTTGCACTACACATGTGTGCAAATAAGAGGAAAAGGAACAGTAGTTAAAAGCTTCTTTTTCATCTTTCTGGAAATTCAGGTTTTGGTTCATGTTTTCTGTCTCTTTCCTCCTCTTTGATTGTGGAATACATGATTACCCCATCACACGAATTTTAGACTTCAAAATACAGGTAGGAATGAACTCATAAAAGAGGATAATTCCTATCATAGTTCAAGTGTTCGTTCCACCTGTTTCTTCCAGTCCAGTTGAGTTTGGTGAATCTGCCACTCTTAAAATTTCTTTCCTGACTCTTGAAGATTACGGTTCTGCCACCATCTACTAAAATTGATGTAAGGAAATGTATCACTAACAGAGGAAAGCTAGTGCCAGTTTTTGTCAAGCTACTGAAATATTAATCCTGCCATCTTTCATTGATGTGGTTGACATGTTTTCTCATGATGGAATATCCTTAGCAGAGACATTCTTTATCTTATCTCCTCAGAAGCCTTGAGAGAAGGAGCTGGGCAGATGTAAAGTGCTGATCCTGGTGCTTGTGGATATGTCATGCCTTACTGAGAATGCAGAGCAACAGGGATGAAAGCCCACCAGGATAAATAGAAAAGCGGTGGGGTTTTCTAACTGAGATCCTATGGTTTACCATGATTTTCCTGACTTTGTTGCTGTTGTAATAAACTTTTAGAATTTATTCTAAGTAAGAAAAATTGTATCTGTTTATCTAGTCGTAGGAATTTGAGATGAAGCCCATAGAGCTAGCTCAGATGCTAGGGCAGTATGCTAAGACAACTGAGCTATACTGAATCTTGTGGTGCTGTTACTAGACTTCTGTGATCCCACCTAATTTGATTAAGGTTACCCTTAGAATATACTGTGTAGCCAGTGTAGCTAGATAGAACACCTTAAAAGTTTTTCTCAATGAGAAAAATGAAAATGAGAACTTAGATGATTAGACAGCTAATTAAAGTGAAATAATGAGTAACTTTTTGAAAGCCAAGCTTCTTTTAAAAATACACTGAAAGTATACTGAAATTGTTGTGGTTGGTTATTGAAAATGTAACTTAAAAAGGCACATTACTAGGAAACATCAAGCCTGATCTGGATTTGAAATCAGCTTCCTTAAGAATAGCATAGCATATTATTATTTAGAAACATTTCAAGTCACAGAACAGTGGGAAAAATATTATTCTGTTCATTACATGATTATTTATTCTCGTTAACATGCTGTGAAGATCATTGTGCAATGAACTTTACAATTAAATATGTTAAACACAACAGCCATAAATGCTCACACTGAGTAATAATGGTAATAGTATCAGGTCACTGGTATCCATTTCTGTGAAGTGATAATTTTATTGGAGAACATTATTCAAGATGCAAACATTTATTGTCCTTTTATGGACAATTGTTGCAATAACTGTTTAGAGAGCACTGGCATCATAGGGAGAAAATTGTGTACCTCAGCTGCTGTCCTGCCTGTGGCTGTAATGAAGTCTCTGTAGTAATCTAATTGTATTGACTTAGCAAAAAAATTGAATTCTAATTGACATCATAAAGCCAACCAAATTTTCAGTAAAAACATACTGACTTAAGCCTTGTTGACACTGATGAGAAAACTGTACTTTGTGACCAAGAAGAAAAACAGATTCATATCACATAAATTATGTATTCAACTGACTTTATGTACAGCTTGATATTGAAGTTATTTGCATGGTCTTCCCTTTAGTTTTTCAAGAGTGGAAAGGGATTTCCAAATATGTTTATTAGAAAACACAATTTTGGAGCTGTGTGTACAGTTCTACCTTCATTTTTGAAAGTCACCAGGACAAATATCCATAGCTGAACCAAAAAAAGCATCAAACTCAGATTAGAACCTTGAAGTCCCTCAACTTTGACACCTCTGTGACAAAACTAGTCTACGATAAATAAAGTTTATATTTCACTGTGAGGGGGAGTTGGTGTAATCTCCATCATTGGAGATACTCAAAAGCTACTTCAACATAGTCCTGAGCAACCTAGGGCTCTAGGTGGCCCTGCTTGAGTAGGGGGTTGGACTAGATGAGCTCTTCATACTTCATTCTGTTATTCCATGAAATACCTTAGTACAGGCCTCAGAAGAACCAAACTCTTCAAATACTTTTGAGCTACTGAAGCAGTTTTAGTAGTGATGGATACTAAACAGAAAAAAAAAAAAATCCAACAAATACAAAATTGTCCATCAGAGCAATAAACATCTAATACTGATTGCTTTTGCTTGTAACATAAAATAGAGTGATAAGGCTTTTATCATATAGGGCCAAAAGTTTGTTGCCCAGTGACTGTACTAGGTTCAATTGCTGACATGTTTTTGGCTGCCTTTGAAAGGCTTGAATGGACAGTACAATAAGGAGAAAACTTCAGGGGTGTCAGATGTAGCCCATACAAAGATGATTTCAGAGGAAGCTGCTCTGTCCATCCAATTCTCTAATAATGCAGCTCTACTACCTTGTCAGTCTATTCTTAGTTGATATGATCCCAACTAAATCAAGATAATAAAATCTTTTCCTGTTAATTTTTGAAGTATTGTAGATTACCAAACCCTTGCAGAAGAGAAGGAAAGAGTGAGAAGAGCTGCTTGGCATTTTCAAAGCTTTGACATAAAATCCATCCTTTCATTCATAAGGCCTTTCCAAAAGATACAACTTGCTTGCCATCTTCATATTTGTTGTTATATTAAACTTCTTATTTATTTCATCCAAAATCTTGATTTTAGAGCCAAGGTTGAGGTGTAATGTACTAAGTGTTTGTGTATTTGCTGAATAAGAAGTGTTATGGTTCTTACAGCACTTTCTGCTCTATATAATGTATTTGTCACTATATAGGTAGACTTTTAGCTAAAGTCTATGGAGAAAAAAAGAAAATTGTTTTCAACTCTAAGCTTAATACTACATACTGTGTAGAGGACATGCAAAATGAATGACCTGCTGCTGTAGTGTCTTACAAAAAGAGAGCTGGCCACAGCATGAGCTGCTGGTCAGAGGCCGTAGTACTGTCAGGGTGACTGGAGAGAGACAGCTGGTTATGGTGAATAATATATATGATATCTTGAGCTGTGGCTAGTTATGACCATATTGGTTTTGATTTTTTTTTCCTGTAAATGCTGATTTACAGGAAAATGAGGAAGAATGTTCCCTGCTAGCCATAGTTCTATCTCTTCAGCTCTACAGCTCACCTGATTGCTAAAATGTTCCTTACCAACTGAAATCATAATTGGGTAGAGATGCTGTCATACTGTATTATTGTATTTTTATATTTTAAAATTATTTTATGTTTTTCATTCTTTCTATGAATTAAGAAAACAATGCACAGATAATCAATCAGTAATGAAAATTTTTAAAAGAAGTGTTGTGTTCCAGGCTACAATTACAATACTGGAGGTGACAAAAATTATATGTTTTTTTTCTCTTAAATGATTCATGATGTGAGTGGTAAACTATTTCAGACTTTTGGTTGGTCAAATTAGATGTTTATTTCTTTGTGTTTGTTTTTTTTTAAAGATACCTAAGTACTTCTTATGATAATATTTTGTTGTAATTAAAAATTGCTCATAGCTTTAAATAAATATTTTACATTTATAATATAAAGACTATCAAATCATTCCCAGAGTTATATTTCTATCACCACTAAGATTAGTTTCTCACTTCAGTCTTGATATACCTATGTAGGGAACTCCTTTTTAAGAGGAAATGTAACAAAAAAAAATAGTCATGAAAATAAGTAATGCGTTATTTTTGTTTCATATATAAATATAGAAAATAAAATAATTATGATGAAGTTCTAAATATTAAATGTTCTACAAAATGTTGGATGTTCTTAAAAAAATAGAAAAGTTCTTCTCTCCATCCAAGCTATGGGTGAATGTCTGGTGGTCTGGTGCCATCCCTCCATTCCTTCTCCATTTTATTTGGCTAATGGATAAATTTCAATGAACCAACCTGTTCTCAGTAAGAGCAATCTTCGTTGAAAATTTCAAATCACTTTTAATCATTGTATTGATGTTTCTAACACAGATTGTTTTATTCTGTTTCAAACCCTTGGGCATGTAGGCAGGTTTTATTAAACACTTTTTAAAAAATCTGTAACTGAATAATATTTTTCTCAAAGGTAGGAGTATGAAAGGTTAGTTAATAGAAAGGTCTGACAAGTGAAATGTATTAACTGTAGCTAACAGAAAATCTGACTAAGGTTAGAGAATGCTGTGGGTCTCTAAGCAATCTGAGTTACAGCATTTACTGAAGGGATTGTGAAACTCTTGAGACCTTCAACTTGAGCTTCTCAGAAAGTTAAAAAGAAATTGGGGGAGAACATGAGTTAGAAAAACTAACTTTTGATGAGTTTTCATTGTAATTCCCTTAAACTTGTATTGCCTTGAAAACAAAAAAAACCCCTGAAAGTAGTTCCAAAAGAAAGGCAGTGTAATAGGACTTCAGTTCTTCAGTTTCTCACTAGTTTGCTCGCTGTCTCCAAAGAAGTTTTTTTTTCTCCTGAGCTTTCATTCCTCATATGTACGATGATGCTGACACAGATCCTGTTTGTTTTAAAGAGCATTAGTTGCATGAGTCATAGGTTTAGCATAGGAAAAGCACTGGAATCTGAGTCTTAATTATGAGATAAGAATGCTTGTTTTAGAAGAAAATTGTAGTTATCCTAGAAAATAATTTATGAAATTTCCTTCTTACCTCTTACATTCCCCTATTCCCACTGAGATACCAATTTTTTTTTTAGATTGTCCGTTTTTCAAACATGTAAAAGCTATATAAAGCTTTTTTAAAGCCCTCTGATAACTTCTGCTATTTCTTTTAAGTATAATCAGGCTCTTCTGTAGTCATCTTCATTTTTTTAGGCATTACCTAACATGCTCCTCAGTATTGCATGGAGAAGCTCATGTGTTAACTTCGTTTTTTATTCAGTCAACCACACTTCGAGAAAAATTTTTTAATTCCATTACTGGAATGGTATTACCATATGTTGCATTCCAGATTAAGCTATAAACTGTGCAGAGCAGTTACATTTTTATTTAAGACTTTTTAAAAGCCTTTTGGTTTGCTATAACCTCTAATTAGCATCTGGAGAAAGTGTCACGTACTCTTCAAGAGCAATTATGTTTAATTTAGTGGTAAAAATTAGATATTTTGGCAAAAGGTTTTTACAGGAGTAAAATACAACCAAGAAAAAAGCATTTCACTGAAGCATTCATCCCAAAGACCCATTCCACAGGAAAAACCCACTAAAACCAGTCCATATACCAGCTTTAGTAGAACATTGTTCATTGATTTTAATGAACATTTACCCACAAGAGAAGGAAAAGAGTAGAAGAAAACAGATAAAAGGGGCAAAGAAAGAGAGAAGGAGATAAAGGAGAGGAGAACGTTACCAGCAAGATTCGATGATTCACATGGTGCCAGCTGGAGAGGAAGGAGAGAGAGACTGCATGGAGTTTCATGTCTTTGTAGAGTTCAGTTTTCCCTCCCAGGCAGGAAATCTCATCAATGCCTTCCATGTCAGAGTGAGTTGTGCTGTAGCCAGTCACAGGCTGCAAGGGTGTAGTGTGGGTGGGCTACCAGGCAGGTCTGCCTTGACTGACAGCCCGGCTGCAGGGCCTGCGGCTCTGCCCTGTGCTCTGGATGGGCTGCAGGCACCCTCAGCACGGGCTTTATGAGCAGGTCTTACCATGGACCTGCAGGTCCAGGCCCAGCCCTTCCCTATGTGCACATACACATTCACAGTGAGTTGGTTCCAACCCGTATCAGTAATTCATTGAGATTCAGATCCGGAGTCTCACACCATATGACACCCCATCCCTTTTGTGCACCCCTACTACTTAAGATTATTTTATCTAAATGTATCTTTTACCATTTTTTTTTAATTGTCAAAAAACTCCCCAAAACTTGTTAACAGTTTTATTTACATTCTTGGGTGACTTTTAAAAAATATGTAGGATAAATGCGATTAACATAGATTTAGAGTGTATGCAGAGATGATCCAGAACTAAAATTTCCTCTATGTAAAATAATCAACACAATATCATTTTTTTTTCAGAAAATCAATAAGCTTAAAGTGGAACTGACTGCCCAGATGTTAAGAGCAAATATTGTATTATTTCTCCTGTTTGATGAAACATTTTTAGTTAACAATAATCCCTTTGTTTTATTCCATATTTTCAAATCTGGTTCTTCTTCTGTGAGGCTCTTTTATTCCCAGAAAAGAGCCATTATCCATTAAGATGAATATATATTTGCCTTGAGAATTACTTGCAAGGCATAATTGTGTTTTAAACAGTTTTTGGTACACTGGTTTAAGTGGATCACTACCCTACCTGCAGAAATTATACCAACAATCTCACTTCTAGGTGTAGTACATTTTCTAATGGTCTTCTCTTTCATTTTTCTGCTTTGAAAATTTATCTCTGCAAGAGATTTTACCAAAGACTAAATAAACTCTGAAACTGTAAAATGTCTTTTCTCCATTCTTTAATTACTTTTATAAGTCCAAGATATCTGTTCCAACAGTACCCTGTAGCCCTAAAATATCAATAGCTTGAAGGTAATAGGCTTGATTGTGGTCTAAATTTCATGCTGTATGCTTACTCAGATTCACCTGTGCCTAGTGAATATGCACAACCATTTTGTTATGATTCTGCTAAAGAGCAGAAAGTGTTGGTGTAGTTGAAAATAAACACTTACAAAATATATTTGGTTGCAGTTTGACATGACTAAGTAGCTTACACGGTTTCCTTTACCTTGTTTATGATACTTCTCCAGTGCAGTGTACAGATTTAATTTCTTTGTGGTTACTGAATAATGAATCCCATATTAGTTAGGAATAGTAATATGAATTAGAAATCTCATTAATTATCACAGCACCGGTTATGGTTTGCTTATGACTTTGTGTATATATATGCACTTGTGCACCATAGAGTTTACCAGCTTAAGGTACTAATATTGAAACTCTTCTAACAATCAGTGGACCAATTCTGTAATTTAATTATTTTTGGTTGGAGACCCTCAAGCATCCTAATGTCAGAGAACCAGGTGAACTTTTGAATAATAGTTCTTATCTCAACTTAAAATGTTATTTTTGGGGAATCCACTCAGTGCTGGTAGCTCGGTGTGCAGCTGCAGTGGGAGCTGCAGGTTGAGCTCTGGGTGGGGGAACCAGAGGCAAGAGGCCCTGAACTTTTGCATAGCAAAGGGCACAGGGACCTGTGGCCCAGCTAGAGAACTGGACACTCAGAGACACAGCAGAAGCCAAGGACCCCAGATGATCTTGCACTTAGACTGTGAGGTATAAAAGCCCAGGTTTTCCTGCCTCCTTGGAGGCACCACCTCAAACTGTTATTTTGTTGTTGCACTGTGATTAAATAATTTTAATAATTTGATATTATAATAAGAGACTCTGCTATGGGAAACCCATGGTCGAGGTGATAAGGAAAACCTTTTCTAACTGTGTGCATGGGGTGTGTGTAGCTGTGGGAGGTCCTTGGTCCCAGTTCAGGTAGTGTGAGTGTGACTACCAGAGTTTGGATGGTCAGACAGATGGTCAGTCATTTCATATTTACAAGACCTAAATAATGGAATAGCATTAAGCTTATACCACAGTCAGATTTTTTTAAGTGTTCATTTAATAATAATTAATAATAATAATTCCCTAACAGATCTGTCAGTCACCTAGTTTAGAATGCACATTTTTATAATGTATTTTGAATACATTTGCCAGCTCTGGGCCCCTCAGTTCAGGAAAGATATTGAGATGCTGGAGCAGGTCCAGAGAAAAGCAACCAGGCTGGTGAAGGGACTTGAGCACAAGTCCTGTGAGGAGAGGCTGAGGGAGCTGAGGTTGTTTAGTCTGGAGAAGAGGAGGCTCAGGGGAGACCTCATCGCTCTCTGCAACTATCTGAAAGGAGGTTGTAGCCAGGGGGAGGTTGGTCTCTTTTCCCAGGCAGCTATCAGTAAGACAAGAGGGCATGGTCTCAAGCTCTGCCAGGGGAGGTTTAGGCTAGATGTCAGGAAGAAATTCTTTATAGAGAGGGTAATCAGGCATTGGAATGGGCTGACCAGGGAAGTGGTGGATTCTCCGGCCCTGGAGGTATTTAAGAAGAGACTGGATGTGGCCCTTAGTGCCATGATCTAGTAACTGTGGTGGTAGTGGATCAAGGGTTGGGCTTGATGATCTCAGAGGTCTCTTCCAGCCCATCTGATTCTATGATTCTGTGAAAGTTCAAGAGGATGAAATAGAAACTCAGTCATCAAAAGTTTATGTGTATATATACATGTATTTCTATGATCTGCGTATTTATTCATAAATACCTATGTGTATTTATTTTTGTATATAGAGTGTATGTGCACTTTATTAATCAGAATTCTTGGCAAAAAATGTTCAGATTTTTTAAATGTGACTAGTTGTTTGAAGATGTTCTGTCATATTGCATGGTTTAGCAAGGCATATGCAAGTCACTTTAAAAAAGTATAAGCACTTACTTCTCCTTCTTGTGTTCTGGAACTTCTTTGCCGTTTCATGATTTACAAAAAACCAGAATTCACAGAATTCCTTCTCAGTTAAAAATAATTATCTGAAGTAGACATGGTCTAGTATCTCTTCAGTTGTTGGTGATAGAAACATGACACTAAATGGAGAAATTTATCTAACGTTTATGTGGGTTTTTTTCTTAATACTTTTAATATTTCCGAGTACTTACTACCAGACCAACTAGGATTTTGGTTTTCAATAGTTTAAAAATTAGCTGATGATTTTTGCATAAGTTTACAGATTAGTCGTGAGAGTGCTGCCAATAACTATAACTGGCTAGATTAATAATCCGAAGAATAAAGCCAAAATCACAATAATATGTTTCTATTCACAGCAAATGGCAATTCATTGGGCCTTTTTATTACGTATACATGTGCAGTTGGTAGAAAACTGAGACCTTAATCCTTGTGGGGGCTCGGGAAGAACTGATATGAATCGGGTCTGACCAACTTGCCTGAGGTCCGAAGGTGGCTGTTTGTGTGTGGTTTTATGTTGCACAGTTTCAGAATTAAAATGCTGATTTTGGTTTTTGATTGAAAAACTATCCAACAGATCAAAAAAAAAAAAAAAAAAGATCTTACTTGCAGATGATGTTGGTGGGTTGACCTTTGTCTAGTCACCAGATGCCCATCCAAGCCACTCTCACTCCCCCTCCTCAACTGGACAGGAGAGAGAAAATATGATCAAGGGCTCATGGGTTAAGGGAGATCACTTAGCACATACTGTCACAGGCAAAACAGATGCGACTTGAGGAATAAATTTAACATATTGCCAATTATTAAAAAATATTGTATGGTAGAATCGTAAAATACCAGGTTGGAAGGAACCTCAAGGATCATTGGTACAACCTTTATTGGCAAAAGCAGAGTCTACACAAGGTGGCACAGCGCTCTGTCTAGACAAATCTTAAAAATGTCCAATGTTCAGGAATTCACTGCTTCCCTGGGGAGAGTATTTCAATGGCTGATTATTTTCACTGTGAAAAATTTTTCTATCCAATTGGAATCTTCTCCAAGAGTAACTTGTACCCATTACCCCACATCTTTTCCATGTGACTCCTTGTAAAAAGGGAGTCTCCATCTTCTTCCTAACCACCCTTTAAGCACTGGGACATGGTGATAAGGTCTTCCCTAAACCTTCTTTTCTCAAGGCCAAAAAATCCCAGTTCTCTCAGCCTTTCCTCACATGGAAGGCATACCAGACCTTTGATCGTCTTTTGGCTCTTCTCTGGACATTCTCCAGTTTGTCCATCTGTTTTGTGTAGTGGGGACCAAAACTGAACACAGGATTGCAGGAGTGGTCTGACCAGCACTATGTAGAGTGGGATAATAACTTCTTTAACTCTTGTTGATGCAACTCAGTATCCTGTTGGCTTTCTTTGCTATAGCAGCACCTTTTCACCCATATTGAGCCTATTGTCCACCAGGATCGCCTGGTCTCTTTCCACAGAGCTGCTCCCCTTCTGGGTAAATCCCAGACTGTGCTGCACTCCTGCGTTATGTTTTTCCATTTGCAAGACCTTACATTTGTCTTTGTTGAACTTTCTAAGGTTCTTGCTAGCCCACTCTTTCAGCCTATTTAGATATTTCTGCAGGGTGGCTGTCTCTTCTGAAGCAAACACTTTCCACTCAGTTTTGGTATCATCAGCAAACTTCATCAAGGTACACTTGTTCCCATCATTCAAATCACTTATGAAGATACTAAACAGTGTTGGCCCAGTCTTGTTCTCTGGGAAACCCAGGGATAGGATAGTGAGAAATAAGAACAAATTTTAAAAAAACCTTCCCACCACCCCTCCCTTCTTCTTTGGCTCAGCTTTGCTCCCAGTTTTCTTAACCTCCTCCCCCCAAGTGGTGCAGGACAGGGAATGGGGATTGCAGTCAGTTCATCACATGTTGTCTCTGCCACTTCTTCTTCCTCAACTGGGGGGCTCCTCACACTCTTCCCCTGCATCATTGTGGGGTCCCTGCCATGGGAAACAGTCCTCTGTGAACTTCTTCAATGTGAATCCTTCCCACAGGCTCCAGTTCTTCATGAACTGATCCAGTGAATGCCCCTTCCATGGGGTGCAGTCCTTCAGGAACAGACTGCTCCAGCCCAGGTATCCCACAGGGTCACAAGTTCTACCAGAAAACCTGCTCCTTCGGTATGGGCTCCCCTCCATAGGTTCACGGGATCCTGTTCCAGCACAGGCTGTCCATGGGGTCACAAACTCTTGCACCTCTGGCTGTTCCAGCATGGGGTCTTCCATGGGCTGCAGTGTGCGCCTCCATGGGCTGCAGAGGAACAACTTGCTTCACCAATCCTCACACAGTTGAACATTATACACAAAGGGAACTGATTATGCCTGGCTGGTGGTGATGGAATAAAATGTCATTTTATTTAATGATTATATTGTGAAGGGTCTGTTCCATAGGACCATGTTCACAATTTTAGGACCAGTGCTACTTCTGACATTCTCACAATCTAGAGGCTGATTTTTCAACTATTTTTAATGATAGTTTTTTTGTAGGTAATATATAAAGTTAAATCACAAGACAATGGAAATGGTACTAAAAATGCTAATTACTTCAAATCTCAAAATATAATCATATATTGCATTTTTGTTGCAGTGGATGGCTAAATAAATGTGTAGAAACTCATTGTAAGGAGGACATTGATTAACGCATTCATGCATTCTGTTTCTGGATTCATAAGGAATTCAGACACAACTAGGATGAAAACTGCCAGAATATGATAAGGAGGTAATCTAAGGTCTTAAAGCCTGAGAGGACTGAGAAATGACATTGAGGGAAATGTTATTTTTAATGGTTTACTACATAAATAAAATGATAAACATTGCATTTAATTGAAATTGCTGGCAAAGAGAAGCAATTTTGATTGAAAAGAATAAAAAATTACAAAATGCCTGTTTACTAACTTATTTAAAACCTGCTTAATAAATTCTTTATTTCTGTTTTGACTTATTTCAGTGATATATATACATTGTTGTAATATGAATGTGTATTCTATGACTTGTGGCTCTAATTATTCACAGCGAGTTAATTTATTCCATTAATATCTCATTCACTAAGACGAATGGTAAAACCTCGAGAGTGTTGATTTGGATAAATATCTAGCAGCACAGATGTTCACATAAATATTTTTGAGCTTCGTATTTTAAAAATCTTATGAAATCAACATTTCTTTGATCCTTCAAATGGATCTAATCTGTTTTTTTATTTCTCATTCAATCAACTGACCTGTTTTTGTACGCTTTTTACTTTCTTTTAGGGAAAATAAAGGCAGCTTTTAAATGCAAAACTGACCATTTTATCTGGTTTATAAGTTTGTTAGGAGTTTGTTTATTTGTTTTGGATAGTTTTTGCTTTGTGTTTTCTTCCTCCTCCTGAGCAAAAAGCCTATTAAAACAACATTTTTAATGGGCATATTTCAGGATGAACTCTTACATAAACAGAATGAGACTGCTTTAATTTCATTTTTAAGTCACGGAGAAAAGTTAATACTTTCCAGTCTGAAGGCAATGTGACAGCTGAATATGAGTATAAATATCTGTAAAAGAAATTTAAGGATGTAAAAAATCTTAAATGGTTCCTTATTAAATGCCATAAAGATTTTTATTCTAAGGGAGGATTAATAGTAACTTCTTTAAGAAGTTTGCTTGCTTGTATGCTAGAAGAACTTAAACTAGAAATACAATAGGTTATGGTAATATCCATATCTCTTAAAGGGCAAAATTAATTTCTGTTTTTCTTTTTTTTAAATAAGGATGTATGTATAATGGCATCAATTATTAATTTAATTTACTAAGTATAGTAAAAAAGCAATAATTTCATTTGTTAAATATGTGTTTTAGAAAGATGAGATTTTCCTTCTATTTATATGAAAGAGTGTACTGGTTACAACCTATATGAAGAAAATTACCTTTACCTCAGCCAAAACCAGAAAAAACCAAATTTTCCTGAATGAGCTCATAAAGGACAGTAAAACAACATTCAGAAACAGAGTGTAAGATACATGCATTATTATTTTTTACTATTTTACATTACTATTTTTAAAAGTTTCTTGCTGATAAGTTTGAAATGCAAATACAGTTTGAAATAGAAATCAAAGCTTTACTTTAAATCAACAAATCCCACCAAATTCTTTATAAATGCATGGTAAAAATAATATTGATGTGCTTAATGCTAGATGAATACATCCATTCTGTGTCCATAGAAATTGATTTTCATATAATCTTCATGTACTAAAATATATAAAAAAACAGATCTCTCATTTACTTACTTATACTTACATCTTTCTTTTCCAGATGACACGAGAGCAGTATATATTAGCAACACAACAGAACAGCCTTCCAAGGACTGAGCAACCTCAGTTTTACCCAGTAGGGATTTATGGATGGCGAAAGAGGTGCTTATACTTCTTTGTCCTACTGCTGTTGGTTACCATGATTGTTAATTTAGCAATGACAATATGGATTTTGAAGGTTATGAATTTCACAGTGGTAAGTATTAAGTAACTTTACGTACCCCATTTCTTGACGTACAAACTGCTAGTTTTATTTCATTTTTCCTTTACCATGTTATAGAGAAATCTTGTAATTTTGGGTGAAAATTCATATATACTTTGAGTGTTACTTCAGATATTTATACCTTTTATGTATATTCTGCACTGAGTGGACTGGTGCCCTATAGTCAGATACTTTTGGTTAATCATATCTTCTGAAGATATATCTAGGTCTTAGATTGTTTTTTGTTTGCCCAAGTAAAAATGTCGTGATGACTGCCCCAAACATCTTTTGGTTGCTTGTCACCACTGAATAATAATCAGTAGGAGTTTACTATATCTGTTCTGTGCTGTATCTCACTTAGGAGGTTTTTCAGGTCAACATATGGTGTCTTTTTTAGCTTTTGTTGTTCTTAGTAATTTTTTTTAGAGTTTAGTGACAATTTCAACTGTGTTTCACCTAGAACTTAGAGTAGCTGTTTTGGTGTTGAGAGGGAGGTAAATGGACCTAAAAGTCACATGCTTTTCTGAGACAGTCTCTGTCTGGAATCTTTAGTATCATCAAAGTATTATCAAATCTGTATTTGAGATGTGCCCTTGAAAGAACATCTGCGTTTAGTGGAAACTGGAAGAAGTGCATACTAGTTGGCAGCAGAGTGGTGTATTTTTGTGTATCAAAATAGAAGAACTCTCAATAGTTTAAAATAGTAGTGCTTCTGCTAGGGTCAGAGCAATCTTTCTCTCTGGATTTTGACCTTTATAAACCATATTTTGATGTAGCTGGTTATAAATTCCAATGGTCACAGAACTTTTCTGTTCTCCATTCGTTTATTGGAAATAAAAAAAAAAAAACCACCAAAAAACCAGCATAGAATATATGTCTAAAATTGTTCTAAATCTCTTAATGCTCTGTAATGGATTGAGTTATCTGGGACTGTTGTCTGGTGAGATGTATTGTGCAAATACATTGATACTTCAGAGTTTTCCCTAGTGGATGAATATGTTAGATTAACATTTTGACAACTGTATGACTTTAATATTCATGAGCTGAAGAATTGGTGAGAAGATTTGAGGGGTTGCATTTTTTGGAGGCGGAAGCTGGATTTGGTTTGTTGGTTCTGTTTGGGATTTTTTTTTTTTAGCGTAATGCACTTTCAAAATAGGACATCCAAATATGTTTTTGCTTATTCATAATTGTTCATTTGTACTAGAAATATATTTAGGCATAACTGCTGATTTCAGTAAAATGGTCTGCCACTATGCCAGAGGAGAATTGAGAATGGAAATTTAAATAGGATAAGAAAATGTTTTACAAAGCACAGAATTTTTCTCTGTGCAGAAGATTGCATTCCAATAGAATATTTGAAAGTACTGTTTGCACATCTAGGAAATGTTTGACCTTCCACACTAGAAGATATTATAGCACTGTTCAGCTTAAAGCTCTTAGAATTTGATCATGAATTTTTTAAAAAACAATATAAAAAAAAAGGAATTTTGAAATAGTTTTCTTTCGTGTATGTCAATGCTTTGTTAGAAAGTTAAAAGTTTATGGTGAATCACTAAATCAGTGCAAGAATCTAGTGCAGAAAACAAATTGTTTCATCTTTTATAGACACTGCTACCTGATCCTGTTTGAATAGATTTTGTTATTTATACACAGAAGAATATGAGTTTTCTTCTGCAGATTCATGGAATGGTAGTCTTCTAATTGGACTAGTAGAAGACTAGAATGGTAGTCTTCTTGGACTTGCACATTGGAATATACATTCAAAAATTGACTGCTAGAAGACTGTCATGTTAAAATTCGGTAACATCTTCATGCTTATGTCCTCACATGCACATTTCAGCATGAGTGGGAAATTTGTGTAAAGTCTGAAGGAGTCACATTCTTAGCAGTGGATATTTGAGAGTAAAATAATTTAGTTTGTGAACGTAAAGTTATGTATTGCAATAGTAATACACAGTATGCAATACATGCTGCAAAACATGCAATAGCTTTGAAATATATATATTTTTTTCCCATGTACATGCATATATACAGATAGATACAAAATAATAAATTTTATTTGTATAACTGGGCAGTGATAGGAAATCAGAAGTGCAACTAGGAGCCTAAAGAATATTTGCCCAAGAGGAGAATCTAGCCATGATAAAATAATTACTGAAATTGGACTGCTTTGACATTTTGACATTATTTTAAATTATTTCCCATTTTGGCATATGCCAGTGTTGAGCTTTTAATAGAAACAATAGTAATTGCACCACTTCAAGGGGTTATGAAGAGCCAGGTCATAGTGTGTCATTGCTGGCTGTCAATTGCAACACTGTTAATTTATATTAGCTGTTGACTTTCTATTTTTAACTGTAAAACTGCAACCACTGGCAATTTGGCATAATAAAAGCCTTTCTGAGATCAAGTTTCCAATTGGAAAAGTTTTCTGAATATACTGACCTTGCACATACAAGTCACATTCTGAATCTGAACTAGTTATGCCAGACTCTTTTTATATGCAGAGAGGAGAAATAGGGTCTTCTGTAAGGCCATACATCTCATAGTAAGACAACAACTGAAGTGAACTGTTCTTAAGGACAGATATTGAATAGCTTATTTAAGAAGTAATAATAATAATAAAAAAATAGTTTATTTACAATTGTGTAAAAACATGGTACAGGCAAGCTGAGCAAGTCTCATTTTATCAGATTATGTAGTATCAGCAGGAAATCTAGAGAAACTTTCAGGGATACGATCTCTTCTTCCAGTGTACAATGTAAGAAACTTGAAATGTAAATGCAAGTTAGAAATAATTGCCCTTATATAATATGTATCAGATGAGCAAAACAGAAGGTAATCACAGAATCACAGAATATGCTGAGTTGACAGTGACCCACAAGGATGGAGTCCAACTCCTGACACTGCACAGGACCATCCCCAAGAGTCACAAGACGTGCCTGAGAGTGTCATTCAGACTCTTCTTAACTCTGTGAGGCTCGGTGCTGTGACCACTTCCCTGGGGAGTCTGTTCCAGTGCCCAACCACCCTCTGAGTGAAGAACCTTTTTCTAATATCCAACCTAAAACTCCCCTGACACAACTTCAGGCCATTCCCTCAGGTTCTGTCACTGGCCACCACAGAGGTCAGTGCCTGCCCCTCCTCTTCCCCTCACAAGGAAGTCGTAGACTGCAAGGAGGTCTACCCTCAGTCTCCTCTTCTTCAGACCAAGTGACCTCAGTCACTCCTCCTAGGGCTTCCCCTCAAGGACCTTCACTATCTTCATTGCCCTCCTTTGGATGCTCTCCAATAGCTTCATACTTTTCTTATATTGTGGTGCCAAAAACTGCACACAATATTCAAGATGAGGCCTCCCCAGTGCAGAGCAGAGCGGGACAACCCCCTCCCTGGACTGGCTGGTGATGCTTTGCCTGATGCCCCCAGGACACAGTTGGCCCTCCTGGCTGCCGGGGCACTGCTGACTCATATTCAACTTGCCATGGACCAGGACCCCCAGGTCCCTTTCGCTGGAACTGCTTTCCAGCATCTCTTTCCCCAGTCTGTACATACATCTCGGGTTGCCCCGCCCCAGATGAAGAATATGGTGCTTTCTGTTGTTGAACTTTGTCGAGGTGTCTCTGCAGGGCCTCCCTGCCTTCGAGGGAGTCAACAGCTCCTCTCAGTTTTGTGTTGTCTCCAAACTTGCTTAGTATCACTTGTAGTCCTGCATCCAAGTCATTTATGAAGATGTAGAAGAGCACAAGACCTAAAATGGAGCCCTGTGAAACCCCACTAGTGACAGATCACCAGTCTGATGTTCCCCCATTCACTGTTACCCTTTGTGCTCAACCTGTGAGCCAATTGCTCACCCACCACAAGATGTGTTTATCCAACTGTGTGCTGGACCTGAAGAATCCTGTGAGAGACAATATTGAAAGCTTTACTGAAATCCAAAAAGGTTACATCAACTGGCTTCCCTTGATCACTTAAGTGGGTTACCTTGCCATAGAAGGATATCAGGTTTGATAAGGAGAACTTTCCCCTCACGAAGCCGTGCTGGCTATGACCAATGACTGCATTGTCTTTCTGGTGTTTTACAATACCTCCCAGAATAATCTTCTCCATAACTTTACCAAGCATTGAAGTGACACTGACAGGTCTGTAGTTTCCAAGGTCCTCTTTCTTGCCCATCTTGAAAACTGGGACAACGTTTACCATATTCCAGTCAGCTGGGACCTCTCTGGATTCCCAAGACTGCTCAAAAATCATCAAGAGGGGCTTTGTGATGATTCCCATCAGGCCTCATAGATTTGCAGGGATCCAGCTGGAGCAGCAGATCCTGCACAATTTCAGGGCTGACTGGGAGCTGATCATTCTCACAGTCATGGTCCTCCAGCTCAGAGCGCTGAGACCCCCTTGATCATCAGTGTTGAAGACAGAGGCAAAGGTTAAACACCTGTGCCTTGTCTCTGTTCCTGTTTGTGACGTGGCCATCCTCATCATGTAATGGCCTGATGTTATTGTTACACTGCCTGTTGCCATTAATATATTTCAAAAAACTCTTTCTATTTTTCCCCACATTTCTAGCAGTTTCACTTCCAGTTGAGATTTAGCACAAAGCATGTTAGAAAGAGGAATCAGAGACGTAGTAATAATTTTTTGAAAGATATTCCCTCACTGGTGTTATTGTCCTTTAATGTGTATTCAAGATCTGTTACCTCACTGTTTGATCATCTGTTTAAAAAGGTACAAGTGTGGCCAAGAAGGCCAGTGGCATCTTGGCCTGTATCAAGAGCAGTGTGGCCAGCAGGGCCTGGGATGTTATTGACTCTGTACTTGGCACTAGTGATGTCACACCTCAAGTACTGTGTTCAGTTTTTGGCCCCTGACTTCTATAAGGATATTGAGGTTTCAGGGTGGTACCAGAGATGGGAACGGGTGAAGGGTCTAGAAAACATGTCTTATGAGGAACAACTGAGGGAGCGTGGTTGTTAAGCCTGGAGAAGAAGAGGCTCGTAGGGGACCTTATCACTCTCTACAATCAACTGAAAAGAGATTATAGTGGGGTAGGGGTTGTTTTCTTCTGCCATGTCTCATATTAAATGATGAGAAGACATGGTCTCAAGTTGTGCCAAGGGAGGTTCAGATTAGATGTTAGAATTTTTTTTTTTCACTGTAAAAGAGGTTAGGCATTGGAATAAGTTGCCCAGGGAAGGTGTAGTCAACATCTCTGGAAGTGTTCAAGGGGCATCTGTATGTGACACCTGGGGATATGGTCCTGCTAGGCTAGTGGTTGGACTGGGTGATCCTCAACATCTCATTTAACTTTGGTGATTCTGTGATTCTGTGAAAGCACGTAAGACGTTCAGGACAAAGAAATCCTTCATCATTTCCACTGATAGATGCACATAGCTGTAACACACCACACTATCCTGGGTTTACATGGAAAGTAATAATTCATAAGACTGTATTAGAAGAAGATCTGACTTTGAACAAAATGTCTGCCCATTACTTAACCCAGAAATAATCCTTGACCTAAACCCATCACTGGGACAAAGCTCTTTATTGTTTTATGTGCATCAAGTGAATCCACTCTGTTCTGAGTGGTAAGAATAAAATAATGTGACGGCCTCTATGGTGCATTGTCCCCTAATGGAACGATCAAAATCTCTGAATCACATGGTTGAACTTTAAACTTCATCTATTGTACAAAATACTTTCCTGAAAAGTAAACCACTGCTGTCTTGAAGAATAAACACAACTTTCCTTGTGTCTCTTAAGCCTGATTTTTAAAGGAGACATGCAAAACATATTGGAAAAAATCAAGCCAGAAACTAAAATCTGGTTTTTTTATAAGTATCAAAATAATAATCTTAGGAGACTTGGGCTTCATGGAACATACTTTCTTTTTTTTTGTATTATCCTTGCCATGGTTCACAGGCTCCCCCACGGAATGTCTGTCTTTCAATTTCCATCAGGATGTAATTACCTCTCACTTAGTCTAGGTTATATGTGTTTAATGAAGCTCAAAGCTGTTAGTTACTTTTTTTTTTTTTTTTTTTTTTTTTTTTTTTTTTTTTTTTTTTTTTTTTTTTTTTTTTTTTTTTTTTTTTTTTTTTTTTTTTTTTTTGTCCTCACAATTAGTGTACTAGCGGTTTTGGGAAGGATAGGACAGTCAAGTCATAACTCAGTGACAGAACATAGAGTAAAATATGGACATACTGTGAATTTATAATATTCTGGTTATTTCACATATGTAATACATATGAAATTTAAGGGCTAGTAAGGAAAGAAATATTTTTTCCTGTGCCTTCATTTTTGTTGTCATGTATTTGCATGGACTATAGCATAGGTAATTAGCTTATGTTTTTTTTAAAGATTGAATCACTTGAGCATTATTCTCTGATACAGTCTTTTATCATCTTTAAGTTACTCTAACCTCAGTAGAACTAAAATTTTATATAATTTATTTTTTATATAGATGTTACTGAATGAAGTATATTGACACTCTGTCAATCTGATTAATTACTCAGTAAAAGAGATTTACCAAGCTTTTTCATTACTAACCAAATACCAGTGTAGAAATACCTGACTGAAAGTTTCCTACAGGTGTTTCAAATTAGTTTTAAAAACAAATTCAAAGTTTTCCTCTTACTGCTGTGAAGTGACATTGTAAAATAATGTGGGGAAATCAGCATAGAAACCTAAGTTCCCCTCTTGGTAGGGGAGACATTTAATAACTGGGCATTTATACATTTTCTAATATGTATTCAATTGACATTGATATTAACATTTACTTAATATTACATTATTCCATTGTTTATTACGTTATTGAAGTTTGGAGTTTGGTAAAGCTGAAAAAATTGTAATGGTAGAAAAAATGCCAGTGTGAACCCTTTCAGTTCTTAGCATCTCTTTAGGGTTGGCCTGTAACAGCCACATATCCTAGGAAGTATAAGACCAAATTATTTTATTGGTTTTGGTTGTACTTTTGGTTTTGTGTGTCTCCATATTCTGATTTCTTCCTAGGAATCAATGCATTAAAAGGCTTATTTTGTGACCCCGTCTAAGAATGCAGTTATCCAATTCTGATATTTTGTCTTGCAATGTTCCAGTGAGTTTTGACTGCTGTCATGGCACAATGTTGCCTATATTGATACGTGTTAGACTCCACTTGCCAGCACTACCATGGGAATGACTTTTAAGATCAGGAATGAGACAATTTATCATCCAGGTTGAGACAGTTATTTTTCGAGGGAATTTGAGCATCACTTTAGCTTCAGACATAAGCAGAGTATAAAAGCAGTTTAATTTTCTGGCTAGAACTCATGTGTTTCATGCTCATGACTGAACATACTCTTGTTGCTGGCTGCCTAGCCCTGGATTCACGTTGTTTGGATAGCAGGTCGTTTTCAAGTTGAATGTCTGCTGGAATATACACAAGCGAATGAACATGGTTTCTTTTCTATGTGACAGCACATATAATGACAGATATATGCAACCATTAACTCTTCTGTACATCGTTATAGGTTGTCCCTACATTCCTTTAAAGTTTGACTTTTAGAGTTAGAAACTTTCAGATCTACAAAAATCTGAATTATAATATTATATTAAAATTACTTATATGCACCAGTAAACAGAAATTGGTTTGGGAAATTGTATTGTCCTGGGTTTTGGTTGATGTGCAAGAATGAGGAAATCTTTCAAATATTTAGCTTGACGTGTTGTTGGGACACACATACACTTCTGATCTTAATAGCCAACACAGAGAAAACACAACTTCTTTAAAAGTACAATTTTTCCATTAAACTTATGATTCAATACTTAAAGATTTAGTAGAGAACTAAAGTGGCTGTGATCAGTGTTTTTACCTAGATGTATAGCAAATTGTCTTGGCATACTGAAGAAAATGAAAATAATTTATTTTTGAAACTATACTATATAGTCATTGTCTGTTTCTCTACAAGCATGACAGTAATATGAACAGTTGGGTTTTTAAGATTCTTTGGTCACCTGTATCTCTTTATGTGATGGTCAAAACAGTATTCTGTCATCAGTTTAGTTGGTTCTGCTGATCTGAGTGATAAAGATAGTGTTTGCCCCTGACAGCTAACACAACTTCAAATAGAACTAAGACAAGCGTTTTTTTTCCATTTCTTAGATAATTTTTGAGACATGTCCAATTTGTATCAGATTGACATTTCAAATTTATGAAGTTTATATCTGTATGTTTCTGTACTCAACAATAATTTTGCTGTTTGCCAAAGAGAACACTTCTTTCATTTGACAAAGGCAGCCGTTTGTTGTTAGGTTTTGAATAAGTATTAATAGTATCAGTTGCTGGATAATTAATAATTTTTTTCTGTCATATCTGCAGATTTAACTTATTTCAATGGCAATAATTTATTTTCAATAATATATTTAAAACTAAATTACATAATTTTCAAAATTTTTTATCTCTTAACTAGATAGAAAACTATTTTTCTAGGTCCATCAGTATTTTAGTTTTCAAGAACTGGGTGTCCCATTTCGGGATGAATGCAAGAAAGCTCTTGTTTCCTTTTTGTTTGTTTTTTTGTAGTGAGAAAGTTCCAGTCCAGAGCAGGCAATATCATTAATTATTTCTGGTAAGAGACTTAGTCAAGATATGGGAGACCAAGGTTCAAATTCATGCAGTCTCCAATGTAGATCATGTCCCAGGTAAGTGTTCTACCCATAGGCTATTAGTTCTTATGATTTCTGTTTCTTTGTAATAGATACGTGACCTCTAACTTACTATTTCTTAGTTTCAAACATTACATTTCATCCTTGTAACAAATTTTATTGAAAATTCCAATGAAATAGCTCTGTATTCCTCAGGAGTATTTTCTGCTCAGACTTAAGATTAATTAAAAAAAAATGTTTAAAAAACTTTCAACTGGCTAAAATGAGTATTAGAAACCGTACACGTGTGCACACGCACATGTACACAGACACACACACACACAAAGTCTTATTTATATAACTGTGTTCTCATCTCCTTATGTTGCACTGGAAAACAGAAACTGCAGCTTCTGGAATGAACCTGTGAGCTCCATGGTAATTCAAACACTCATAGCATGTCAGCAAATGAATCTTGCTATGAGTTAATTTTACTTGGACTTTTTCATCCCATTTTTTAATATGCATGTAAAAGCACAACTTGATAGAGCTGGAGGGTATTTTGTAAAACTTGTGTCCTCTTTAATTTGGAGTGCAGTAGATAGGAATGAACTGATTTGTTCTTAGTCTATATTGAGCATTTCACGTAGTTGCTGTCCTGAGTACAGTTCAGAATTCATTTTAAGTATTCCTAATACTGTTTTTCTAAATCACGTTTTTATCTCATTTTATATGTGTACCTCCTGCATTGTATGCCTCCTTTCCTAGCACTTTGTGAGAGGAACAAAATATCAGTGTCAGTGCAAGTGCAGTGTAGCTTTACTTGGCTATATAGTAAGTAATATAAAATCTGTTGTGTCACAGTGGGAAGGCAGCTAATCTAAAGTCAAGTCTGCAATCTCCTGTTTGTTACACATACATATGGCAACAGTTTGCATGAACAAGCCGCTGTTAAACATATTTCATTAGGTATTTTATAGTACTAGGCATCTCATGCAAAAAAATCTTTTGGTAAGAAGTAGGAAGGTATTGTTTGAAACAATCCTATTTAATAGAACTTCTCAGCAAATATGAACTGCAGGTTACATTATTGATTCTGAGTGGCTGAATGCAGATTTTAAATAGTTTATTTTATTCCTGAGATATATATCTGTATGTTTTGGTATTCGTTGTTACTAATTATCTCTGATGAAGAAATAATGGAATAAAATTAATTTCTTATTTTTATATTGATTTGGTCATGCAGATTTAATGGCAGAGTACTAATGAAGTTCCCAATAGAAAAGGGAAATAAATACTTCACACCCTATATAACCTTGTAAAAATGTGGTTTAATTAACTGTAGAAAAACATAATCTATTTATACAGTTGTTTAAGCTTGACCTTGCCATGGCTTTGGAAAATTGTACTGTACTGTTCAGGACTTGACTTCATAGGGAAAACTGTCTATAAACAATGTTTACTTTATAGACATGTACAAGGTCACTTCTTGCTCATTTGTCCAATTGCTTTAGATTTGTCTCATGAAGTGTCAGGGCTGATTTAGAGACAGCTTAAGGGACACAGATTCATAACGTGTACCTTTATGCCATGTCAGCAGACAAGCATGCCACATGTAGCTTGTCCCATGTTTCAAATTAAGTGTGGATGGCTAAATTTTCTTCTACTATTCAGTGGAGTGAATCTGATTGTTCATTAAACCATGACTGGTGCAACCTCTTCTAAGGGTCTTAACATTCAAAAAGGACACTAAGTGTGGCTATAGAATGTACAGAAGAGGGAAACAACAACTTAAATTCATGTGGTAGGTTAGATAAAAATAAATAAATATATATATATATATATATATATATATATATATATATTCAGTTTATGGACATTTACCTTCTGTGAAATAATAATAATAATGTATTTAAGCTGAGTGAACAACATTTACTGGACAGCTTATTCTTAATCATTTGCACTGTTAGTAGGCTGGAATAAGTATCTCAGAAAATATTTGCTTTCGTGAAAATTGAATTAACTTAATTTCCATTATTAGCTTTTAGCTCTGTTTCCTCTCGATGTGTATTCTAGCATGACATTAGTGTTTGTAGAAAATTAGATTTTCAAGAGAATGTTATATAAATATAATTTTTGCATTCTTAAAATTTTATTGAGTAAGCTAGTTCTGACACTTCAATTTGTCCAAGTGAATAGCTTGAATAGCAGATGTTTGAAGAGTGTTATTGTGTGCAGTCATTTTTAGTGAGGGGGAAAATGAGAAAAGAATTTAATTTTGTGTATTGGGGTTCAAGAAAATAATCAACAGAAAGTCATTATATGGAAAGAAAAGGCTGATGCATCAACATGTTTGTCTCAAGTAGGACAACTAAATCAGACCGAGTTAATTTTCTAGTGTGGGCCAAGCAGTAATATTTCGTAAGTTTATTTAGCAGGGATTAGAGAGATATCAATCCGCTTGAACAAAGTTTCATTACTTGAAGGCACCAACAGTTTGTATGAATAATGATATATGTCATAGTTTCTTCTTTCCTTTCTGTTATTGGGTTATTTATGTGAGTGTAGAATGAAATAAAAAAAATACAGTCTACACTTGGAATCCTGCTTTTATTTGTACAAGTCCTCCATCTTGAAATAAATACAAGTCTGTGTACAGGAGCAGAATGTACTCATGTAAATCTAGCCTAAATTAAACCTAGTACATTTAGGAATTAAAGTAAAAAAGAAATTGAAAGATAAGATAGAATACATAGTGATAAGTATCTTATGTATTCCCTCTTCTAAGTCAGGATATTAGATGTGTTGTTGAAATCACAGTCAGGCTTAAATGATTAATCAAATGCAAGAACTTTTTTTTTTTTTTTTTAATTTGAATAAGATGCTTGTCTGTCCTGCAGCGAATGAGGAGAAAAATTTTCAAGACCTTTACCCAAAAGCTACAGCACTGATGGAGATGTCTTTTTTACACCTGTCAGTCACATTTTACTATACTGCTAGGTATATAAATCAAGAAATCCAGTAAAAGCAGAATGTAAATAATATTGCCAGAGACATTGTAGAAGTTGAGGAACCAGTACAAAATGAAAGTCAATGTTAATACACAATCCTAAAGCTCTTGATTGTAGTATAAATTTGTCTGCCTTTTTGGAAAAGCCTGTTCCATCAGAGCTTGTCTAATGATTCATTATTGCAGGCAATACCAAGCATACTCTGCCTGTCACATCACTGTCCATCATGACAATAACATAGTCATGACCATTTTACTGTGATGTTCAGTTAAGTAAAACAGATTATGTATGGCCTTGTGTAAGATCTTGAGAGTTTTGGATGTGTTATACCTTAAAAAAACAAAAAAACACCAAAACAAAACAAAAAACCCACAGATATTTTTTTTAATATCTCTAATAATGAAATGTGCATCTTTATGATGCATAGAATTGTTTTTAATTATAGGTCTTTTTCCTCTCACCTCACTGACATCTGTCTAAGCAGTAAAGCAATGTTAAGAAATGCTTTCCCAAACAGAAAATTCTAGTTATGATATTTATTTTTCATGACGACTTGATGTCGACTTGTTTTTTGAAAAATGCCATCCTGCACAGCTTTATACCTGTTTCTGTTGTAAAAACACCCTTCTGGATCCATTATTTCTTTACTGACCACAGTATTTGCTGTGCGTAACAGGCATGGTGTGCTGGGTGGACTGTGGAAAATAGCAGCTGTAGGATAAACCAATAGTGTGCTATAAGGAGTGTTGAAGAGTAGTACGTGATGACTCAAAGCATGATGCTGGAAGTACCAATTCTCATGGAGGTAGAGTAGTAAAGTGTGTAAACAAATAATTTCTGTGATGGGGCAGGATAGTGAAAATCAGTAATTGTACATTAATTATGTATTTGAGGGACACAAATGTCCCACCTTCCTTTCCGTTTAGTGGCAATTAGAGGTACCAATTCCAGGGTGAGTCCGGGGAAATAAGGCAGTTAGGAGAAGGTGTCCATAAAGTAGGGAAGCAGGTTCAACATGAGCTATAGAGAAGAGACAGCTGTTTAGGCTTCAGTAGGAATGTTCTGTCGTGCTTAGTTACTTGGATGGAGAGGAGTTGTGAAAAACTGGGGAAAAGAAAAATACTACTCTGGCAGCATTGTTTGTAGTTAATCTGTGGAGCACTTCACCACATAAAGTGCTAAAACATTTATAGATGTTTAAGAACTGATTGGGCAAACACGTAGAAGGAAAATCATATAATCTTAGAATCATAGAATTAGCCAGGTTGGAAATGATCTCTGAGATCAAGTCCAACCCTTGATCCACTATCACCACAGTTACTAGACTACAGCACTATTGCCACATCCAGTCTCACTAAGGAACCACCACCTCCCTGGACAACCCATTCCAATGTCTGATTACTCTCTCTGTAAAGAATTTCTTCCTGATATCCAACCTAAACATCTCCTGACAGAGCTTGAGACCATGCCCTCTTGTCCTATTGCTGATTACCTGGGAGAAGAGACCAAGTCTCACCTTTCAGGTAGCTGTAGAGAGTGATGAGGTCTCCCCTGAGCTTCCTCTTCTACAGGCTAAACAACCTCAGCTCCCTCAGCCTCTCCTCACAGGACTTGTGCTCAAGTCCCTTCACCAGCCTGGTTGCTCTTCTCTGGACCCGCTCCAGCACCTCAATGTCTTTCCTGAACTGAGGGGCCCAGAGCTGAACACAATACTCAAGGTGTGGCCTCACCAATGCAGAGTAAAGGGGAAGGATCACTTCCCTGCTCCTGCTGGCCACACTGTTCCTAATACAGGCCAGGATGCCATTGGCCTTCTTGGCCACCTGGGCACACTCTGGCTCATGTTCAGCTTCCTGTCAATCCAAACTCCCAGATCCCTTTCTGCCTGACTTTTTCGTTCACATTTACAAATTTATTTATGTTTGTATTGGTTGTATAAATTCTGAAAAAACTTCACAATATCTATTGTATTGTCTTGAATGGAAAATATTGATCAGTTTGTTCAGCTTTTGCCTTTGGCTTCAGATATTACCTTAGGCAACACATCGTTACACTTGTGTAAATTTGTCAAGCAAAATGTTATAAATTTTCTTTTATAAATAATTTTTTTACAGTTTATTAAAATGGATTAAACCCACTTAAAATTATTTTTAAAAATAACCCATATACCTAGAATAATATCTGTGCTTATTCTCAGATTTCTCTCTCCATCCCTCTGTAAAATCTGCAGTGAAGAAGCCACTATACAGATAGCTCAGATGAGATTGCTTTACTTTTTTTTTGTTTGTTTGTTTGTTTGTTTTTTTAGTTGCCATTTATTACAGCAAGTTAGAGAAGCAAAAGCATGTTTCAGGTATCTCTATCTAGAATCTCTTTCTAGAATCCATTAGGTGTCTATTGCACTCTGGTGTAGGCACGCAAGTTCTTTGTGTTTTCGTATGTGTGTATGAAACACACGTGTGTACTTACACAAGTACATATGCGAATCATAGGCAGCCTTTCTTATACTGGCTGCATATTAATGTTAATTCCTTGTTTGCCCTCTGATCTTGACCAAGTCATTGTGCAAGCAAGGATTCCCAGAAGACTTTTTGTACAATCAGATTTGATATACTTTAAGATTTAGCAATAGAAACATAATATAATGAAAAATTTCATTTACTTTGCCTATGTGGTTGGAGTTGATTAATCCCTTTGAAAGAGAGTATCATCACAGAGTACTAGAATATCTTCCATACTGAATCTTGAAACTAACAATACTAGAAAAAAAAAATCACCTGCAATATTTTTTTATAGAATGGCAGTTTCTGTTCAGTTATCAGCTGAAGGAAATGAAAATAGTCTCTGATCCACATACAGCAGGTTAGAGGTATGGTGTCAGTATTAATGATATCTGAGGCGCTCATTTTCCAAAAATGCCCAGAAACTCAGTATAAGAGACAAAACAACCTTTCCAATCTAAATTTAATGAAAAGTGAAAGCAGAAAAGCCTTGTATATTTTCAGTGTCTTTTTTTTTTGACAAAAATTGTCTTTAGATTAAGTGTTTCAACTTTCTCCTGCTTTTTATTAGATTAGTTTCCTTAGAAAGCAAAACAAATCCATATGCCACTGTAAAAGCATCCTTCTAAGGTCTATCAAACTTTTAAAAGTACACAAGTCAGCAAAAACTTCATGAGTCTTCAGGTAATGACAAAATAAATCAAACTATGTTTCCTTTTTTTCACTTTTATAAATTAATCATAGAATCATCACAGATTTATTCAAACCTATTTCCCTTGTCCTTGTAAGGAGTTTTGCCCCATCTTTCCTGTAAATTCATTTCAGGTACTAGAAGGCCCCAATTAGGTCACCTTGAAGCCTTCCCTTTTCCAAGTTCTCTCAGCCTTTCCTCATAGAGGAGGTCCTCCTTCCTTCTGCTCAATTTGGTGGCCCTCCTCTGGACCAAGTGTTACCTGTTTTCCTATTTTCCCACAACCCGCTGTCTTAATCAATATCACTCACTGCCATGTAATCGATATTACTTGTGTGCTACTTCAATATAGTCATATAGTAGTGATGAGCATGAGGAGAGAAACTCCGAGAAATTAAATACTTTACTTACTCTAATTTTATGTCAATGGAATTATTCATATAGCTATACTTCAGAATCTGTTGTATACATTTGAATTCTATCATGCTGAAAAGTGAAAGTTAAAGGATGTGCAGGAAAGGATGTATTGACAAGGGAAGAAAAAATGTGAGGGAGAAGAAAGGACTAACCTATTGTGGTAAAAATTATGAGATTGAAAAAGAATTATGAGATGGAGAAGTTGAAATAAAGAAAAAAGACCATATTTCATATAAAAAAGGTTTCTTAGCTAATAGATGTATTAGCCTCAGGAAGCAATATGTTTCAAAATGAAAAACAATCCATAACTTTTAGATCTCTAAAATTAAAATGGTGACAGCATTAGCACATATGATATACTGAGAAGAAGTATTCTAGTCTTCTAAATAAATCATTGGACAAGGACTACGAAAATCAGAGTTTGATTTTTAGCACTCTTTGCAGTTGCATAGCTGTGAATATTAATGATTTATTACTTCTAAATGGAAGTTATCGGAAAGCCAACTTGAATGAGAGCAGCCCTGAGGAGAAGGATGTGGGGGTTCTGTTCTCCTCTTCTGATGAGAAATTTGACATGACCCAGCAGTGTGCAGCTCAGAGAGCCAACTGGATTTGGACTGCATGAAAAGAAGCAAGGCCAGCAGGTTGAGGGAGGTGATTCTCCCCTCCACTGTCATGGGACACCACCTGGAGTACTTGCACAAGTATTTTATTTTTTATTTTATTTCATTTGTCATTTTGTCATTCTTGTAAGTAATAAACTGTCGTTAAATAAACATTAAAAAAGCTTTTCTGATAGTAATCAACTTAATTACAAAAAGAAGCTTTTTTAATACATAGTTTTGGAAAATAAAGAAAAATAAAATGATAGTCAAGAAAAAAACCAGGATAGAGCAAGCAATAGAAAAAGAAAGAAAAGAGAAAAAGAAGATATGAAAAGCAGGACAAAACCAATAACTGTACTCCTTACTCTTTTAAAGTGTCTAATGTAGGACTACGCAAAGTTTTCTAAGCACAGAGATATACTCTGAAATATACCTAAAACTGAGTTCTTGGAGTGAGACTGGCATTTTATTCACCTGGAACTATACTGAATATACTTTATTATCTTTCAGTGGAAATAGGCACTTGGTTTAACTTTCTCTGAAAGTCTCTGTGAGAGGAAATACAAGTCTATTCTTAAAAATTATAATTATCTTTCATATAACTGTAAGATAAATATTAGCACATTTAGCAGTACTGGCAATGTGTTCTCTATGTGAGTGTGAGTTTTCACAGTGCCACTATAGATGTGGCCTGTATGTGTTACCGGAGAAGCATGAAGTACATGGCACATGCATTTTTTTATGATTTATAGGTTTAAATGCTTCTTGAAATATTTAAGTATGGTAAAATTGCTTGAAATATCTAGAAGGTACTCATTAGTTGTTCCATTATTACTTTGTTCAATTAATGGAGGGCTATAAATTTTATATTAATTTAGAAATGCATTTGGCCTCTAACCATTATGATCTTTCATGATGTCGTCGTGACATTAAATAAACACAATTGCTGGATACTAGAATTCTTTCAGAAATATTTATTATATATGATAAGCCTGTCTCTAAACTCTCTATTCATACTACAAAACTTAAGAGGATATAAATAAAAGGAGAGAAAAGTCTTTAGTGAGATCTTTAGTAAGAAGTGATTTCAGGCTGATAGTAAGGCAGAAGAAAAAGGAGAATACAGGCTGAGTCTTGAAAATTAGGAAGATTTAAAAGGAGGATTAGGAAGATTTAAAAGGAAGAAAAGGAAGAAGAGAGAGAAAAGAAAAAATATCATCTCTTCAATGCAAATTAAGTTGACAATTTCTAGGTGTTGATTTGAGCCTCATTAGCCAGGTATAGGTAGCTAGATAAGGAATAAGGAGTATAATTAGTGGAGCAAAATATAGGTAAAAGTTGATGAACTAACATAGAATGATTGATGCTGACAGCCCTGTGTTTTCCAAGGAAACATTTGTGTGAAGTTAGGAACAGATGCTGAACAATATGGCACATCTGATTTCATGCTGCTTGTGCAAGCTGACCCCTGGCATTCTGTGTGAGGCCAAAAGATTTCTGAAATTTTAGTGAACAGGGGTTGTGGAGGTTCATGGAGGTTGACTGCTCAGATCAGGTGTTTGTCTTACCTTTCTGCAAATATCTGATGATCATGGTTTTACAATAAAATCTAATGTGGAGAAGAGAACACCTGAAATACTAGCTGTTATATAATTCTGCTGCTTTTTAAGATGTGTTGTATAATCTAAAGTAATGTATTCCTCTCTTCATTTGAAAGGTTGAAACTATTTTTGCAAGTTATTCTCACAATGGAAAATAATTTTAACAAAACTTCTAATACACAGTTTAGGAAAGGATATACAGAAATAAATTACTTTATAGCTATAATTACATTTATTACTCGAACCACTACAATTTATTTTTTTAATTCCATAGGAAAAATATTGATTCATCCAAATAAAGATCCAATTTTCATTTAAAACTTCAATAACTCTTCTCTCTGTCCCAATAATCTACATGTTGATTTTTGACATTTAAATACTGTTATTTAACCAAACCCACTGTGATTTGAAATCTAGCTGTTAACAGAAACATTTGTTAGTCTACTCCTGCTAGTAGTTTCTTTCATGTGTGCACTTTTGCTACAGATATGGAGAAAGGGAGTTAACATAGTTGACAGAGAACTATTGAAAACCTCTGTTCCTCCATGGCATTCCCTAAAAGTAACATCGTTGGAATAAATTACTCGATGAAGTAATTATCATACATGAGACCCAAGTTCAATATCTTATCTCTGACAACAACAAATAATGTAGGAAAGAATGTAGACCAGAGTAAGTGTATAGTAAGTGCTTCCCCAATGCTCTCCCATCTTACAGATTTAAGGTTCTGAGATTTTGAGAGCTATGTGATAGCAATGTGGCAGTAGATGGACCTGGAGAAGGACAACAAATGTTTAACACCAACACCCATAGTGGAATAGAGAGAAAACAGAACTGTCTCTAATGCCTTGCATCACAAAATTTAGCCTTCTTCGATCCTGAAATTCCAGGAAAAATACGGGATGAAAAGCAAAGAGTAGCATGCTTTGAAAAGTGGTGTAATTTGAGTAAAAAGTAATGTCAAATGGGTAAAATATTGTTTAGTGTTTCTTGATCACCCTTGTTCTTTCCTGCAGATAATGCTACAAGTCATTTATAAACAGGATGTTAATACCAAAGTTCATAATTCGTTGAAGGTTTCAGCTGGCTCATGTAGCTGCTTCCTTCTGTAAAACACCACACCACTTTTTGAGATGAGGTACAATATTATAATCAACACAAAAATGAAAATTTGGATTTTCAAAGTGTCAAGATAAAATATCAATGGGAAAGATTTGTTGTTCTGGACCACCTTTTTTCTTAATATGATCAATATGGTTATCAAAGAGTCATAGAATTATAGAATACCTGGAGTTGGAGGGGACCCACAAAGGTTCAGGTCCAACTCATTTTTTTTTGTATTTGATGGCAGTATTCTAGAATAGCATTTTTCCTTTCAGTTAGCAATGAAATACAAAAGGTTTTAATACTCAAGAATATATTATGAATCCTTGTTACAGCTTGATTCTTTTTGCCATAAGCTCTAAAATGTATTCACCTTCAATTGATTAAAAGAGCTTGCTTTTATTTTCTGAAGTGATAAGCTTTTGTGTATAGATGCCATTAAAATGGCACTGAAATATTCATTGCCTGAAAATGCTAGATAGAATATTGTATTAATTTTGTAACAAGGTCAAAAAAAAAAACATAGACAAAGAAAAATTCTAGAACAAAATACTGAATAGTACAGCATATAATCAAACCCACAAACAAATACAATTTTCTTGAGTAGGTAGTGGCAAAAAGAAACCAGTGTAATGAACATCTTGTGCTGGACAATTTTACTGAAAATCACACTATTTATTTCTTTTAAAAAATCATTCAGTATTCTTACTACTGTCATAAGAAAAGCCTATGTGTGATGGTAGCTGATAAAACTGATAAGACCTTTGCAGTATTGTAGAATGACTGCTTTAATCCTAAACTTTCCTTAAAAAGGGGATTTATGCATACATTTTTCTGTGGCACTCAAGGACATACAATATTTATTATGCTATAAAGCAGCACAGAGAGGAAACAGCAGGACTTGTCTACAAAACTTTGTTTGTTTTGAATATTGTGGTATTCCAGTTAACCTCATGAGCTCGGGGAAAAGACCTAGGATAAAAGACAGGAGCCAGAAAGCAGACCAGCAGCAGAATGGAAACTCTTGAGAAGCAAAGGCTATAGCAGATGAAGAAGCAGGCCCGTGGTGTTACCTTTCATTTTTTTTTCTTTTACAATTTCATTTTGTCTGTAAATAGACTGAAACAATATTATTTCTGTGGGCAATGTTTTGTTTACACTTTCTGAGCTAATCATATGTTAAGCAAGCAAGGAAAACCTGTCAAATAGTAAAAACCTTTAATCTATAAAGTGAATGAAATATCTGATGTTTTTCTATGTACAGTGTATGCTTGTAAAGTCCATATTTGCAGTACTGATTCTATTGAAAAAGATATTGATCATATATTATAGGAAATATGTTTCTATGTCTGTACTGTGGAACTGGTTGACTGATCCCAGTAAGTTCCTAAAGAGTGTGTGAAAATAAAGAGCTCTACAGACAAAAGACACCTTACAAGTATCTCAAGTAAAGGGAAGGTTTTACTTGACAGATCTGTAAGAAGTGGGAAAGAATTTTCTTTGGAGAAAGTCCTCCATGTTTGAACAATGTGGAAAAGCTCCAGTCCCAGCTCATGCCTCCATTAATATCAAAATCTATCCTCAGTGAGACACAGGCTGCAGGACACCTGGAATTAGTATTCCAATACTTAAAGAATTATTTGATTTAATATCTTCTTTGTTTACTCCAATACTTAAAGAATTATTTGATTTAATATCTTCTTTGTTAACATTGTTCCATCATCACTGCCTGTATCATACTTCTTGACTTCCCCTTGCTTGCAGAACTCCTCGTCATTTCTCAGAGGCAATAATACAACTGTGACTCAGGGGTAAAACCTTTCAAAAACCAAAAAGGTTTGTGTTCACAGAACTCATATAAATGAAGAGGGGTTTTGAGGTGAAATACATAAATAGGTTCAGATAATCATACTATAATTTGTTTAATTAAGCATCTCTCCTCCCACCCCCTACTGGGATAAAAGTTAAGATCTTGGCAAGCCTGAAAAGGAAAACTATGATTTTGTATTTGTTTGGGGAGGAGAGCTGTTTCTTGTTTTCTTTTTTTTTTTCATTTCTAACTTGACATAATGTTATAACACAGTCTTTATTAAGTAGAGAGAAATTAAGGGTTGCAAAATCCTAAAGATATCAAGATACTGCAGACTGGCCAAATTATATTTTCTTTGATCATTAAACATATGTTGACACAAGGATACATCTGAAAATGAGAGAAAAAGAGACGTGCTTAGACATAGGTACTATAGGCATTTTCTGTAGGAGAGTTTTGGAATTGAAAGTAATCATAGCTATCTGCCCAGGAATCAGAAGGTTAAGTTGGAAAGGTGAGTTGGAATGAGGGTTCTGTGCCTTGTCCAGGAGAGTATCTGTGGCAGTGGTGCTGGAATTGATAGAAGTTCAGTACATTTGAGGACTAAAACTCAGAAAATGATTTCTCAAACAAAATTGGGGTGTATTTGTTTGTTTCTTTGTTTGTTTAGAAAGATATATCTCCTCCTTCCTATTACTTTGGCTTTTGTACTATCTTACTAGTAATTTTCTTCAAGATAATAGTCCCAAATATTTATGAATCTTAAACTGAAATACGAGAGTAGGAAATTCAACTTCAGGAAGGAAAATTGAGATTTTTAAGTTAATTTTCACTGGGTAGTCTGAGAGAAGTTGTCAGGCAATACTCAGTGAAGTGTTACTACTCTGTATGTTCCGTGTTAACCATATGGAAGAGTAATTAGTCAGTAGATGATGTATTCGGTTTCATGTAAGTTAAGAACTATGGGTGATTTTGAGAAACTGCAAGTGAATTAAGAACTGTGTGGAATATCACAACTGCAGATACAATTTCACATGGATAAACATGTAACAAGTATGTGCTATCAGAGTTGCTCATACTCGGCAATCAGGTATTTCTTGATTTTTTGAGAAATAATCTGTTGAAAATATTTTCCAGCTGAGTCAATAAACATGTCTTCTAAATGTATTTTCAATATAAGTAAAATTTAATAAATAAGAAAGATAAATAAATTAATAGATTAATGCCATCTGAATACATCTGATAGAGATTTTATCATAGGAAGCTTTAGGAACAAGTGACATGATTGGAACAAAATTTGTTCTGGACTAGGAAAATTTGCATTTAGAAACTGAATGTTATATTTTGCAGAGGATTTATTCAGCCTCTCTGTCTCAGGTAGGTGAAAAGCCTGGATATGCTGACAAACATTAATTTTTAAACATGTTTACACAAAGAGATTTATAAATGAAAAAGCTAATTAGGTAATAAAAAAAATACACATAGAACAACAAAAATTTTAGTATTTTGTGTAAAATCAGAGGTAGTAAGTATAATGCCACTAAAGGCTAACTATTGGTTAGTATTAATTTTTTATCATAGATGGCTGATTTCATGCCTAATGACTTAGATTATGAGAATAATTTTTAAAATTGTGATGCAGTATTACTGGTTTGGATATACATTTTGTATTTGCTAGAAAAGGTAAAACTAACTACTTTCTTTCCTTTGCTCTTGAGCTTCTGTGTTGTATACTTTTTTTTTTTTTTTTTCTTTTTTTTGGTCAAGTAGTGCTTACCATAGCATTGCATATCTAATTGGGTGACAATTCCTTGTGGAAATACAAGGAAAAAGAATAATGAGTGAGGCCTATATAATAGTAACAGCAGTATACCCTGGAAGAATTTAGATTCCTTATACCATTTTGCCATTCTGGATTAAGCTTGGTAACCTTTTCTGAACTGGATGTTGTATACCATTCTAGGTTATGTTTGCTGGTCTTTTTTTTTCTTGAAGGTGATACATATCTTGGAGGTCCTATATCATGTATCGGTGATGATATTTTCTATATTCCTGGGCATTTTTCATGGTGATAAATGTCTACCTTCAGCGCCTTGGGTTTTTTATTAGTTTTCTGGTTTATAAGTCTTTAATATAAGCAGTTTCAAGATCTTTTCTGTAACATTTTTATATTGTACTGAAAGCTGAAGGACTCAAGAAATTCCAGGTGTCAAGGCACTTGGAAATGAGAGAAAAAGTCTTCATACTAGCAGAATTTTATAGTCACAGGAGCTGTCAGGGCTTGATTGATGGCAAAAGATGTATCTGATATATAAACATGTTATATTACTGTTATCAATAGGATAAAGGCAAGTTCAGTTAAGTATTTTATAAAATTGAATAGAAGATTTGCACACTAAGAGATTCATACAGGAGTGCATCTTGTTAATGGAACAAGTTTGGCACTTTTGACCATGTACTTCATTAACACATTATGGGGATGCACGAGTACAGTGATGAAAAATCATTTCTAGTAGTGGGAAAATTGATCCATATTAAGCATGTCAAGAAAAAAAAAAAAAGGATTTTTTTTTTTAATTTTTGCTCAAACAATTATGTCTGGGATTTGAGAATATTGAAAATAAGGTGATTTGAGGCAGTCTGTTCTTACAGTGCCCTTTAGCACTGTGATAAAATAAAATCCTGCTCACTACAGGAGCACAAGTAATCCACTTGGAAAAAAAAAAAGTTTACTCAGGTGTTTTAAAAATCTACCAGCACATCCTGCAGTGGAAAAGTAGCAATTCAAACACATTAAGATGACAACAGTGTATATTATTAATCAAGAAAAACTCTTCTTGATTCATATCACTCAGTATTTGCATTTTATATGCTCCACTTCCTTAATGTTGAAGTGAGACAATAACAGATACTTTCAGTGGCTCAATCTTAAATTAACTTTTTATACTATGCAACACTATGAATAGTGAGAAAACATTTGTCCCAAAATTATTGTTCCATTTCTGACTTTATTTCTGATCTTTCATTCTAAATGAAACTTGCAAAATATCTTCAGCAAATAAATCTTGTAACTAAAGGAAAAATAAAATACCAAAAGTACAAACTCAGTGGAAATCCCAGTTTTATGACGCATTATAATTTTCCTCACACCTCTATCTCACATGACCCTTAATTTTCCGTAGGTAATTACTACCTTTCTCTCTTTGTTTGTTTCTCCAGAGCTAATGACTTATTCCCTTTCTAATAACTTTTCCTCTGCATGGGTGCCAGACACACTTGTCTTTCACATTACCTAGCCAATTAATGTAATTAAGTTAGAGTCAAAGTAGTTGTACTCAATTCACATTTGCTTTTGTATCAGTGTGAGTTTGTTTCAGTGTGTGAGTTTATCCCTTTAACTATACCATTTGGGCTAATAAGTGACACTACTTTTTCTGGTATCTTTGCCTTCTCATTTCCAGCTAGTTACTTCTGGTATTTTTCATAAACCATGGAGAAAAGGTGGTGAGACAATGATCAACACTTTCACATGATCTCCATAAATCTTCATTGATATTGCCAAATTATCAGAATGTAAAGACGGGAGAGCCACAAGAGATTTAGTAACAATATTGGCTTGTGAATTCCTGCCCAGACTCTGTAGTCATCACACTTTTAGCATTACAGTCAAATTTTTGTATCACTAAATGACTGAAATAACACACTATAAAAAAAAGCACAGTTTACGAGGGAGTACTGCTGATAGAAGTGAACTGTGAGTGTGGAGTGCAGATGGAAGGACAGGCTACCTGTTTTGCTGTGAACCTGGTTCTTGCTGAATTACAACCAACCAATTGTCCTCCAGGGGTTACGTACTGTAATATCTAAGTGTCGTGGTTTTGCTCTGGGTTAATTTGCTTTCACACCCCCCACACAATTACTATTAGTTGAGAGAAGGTTTATGCATACAAAAGAGACAGGATTTGGGGAAAATAATATGAGTATTTATTACTAGTAAAATAAAAACTACTAAAGAATTATATCTACAATAATTTTACTTAAGTAAAAGTGCTATATATTTACAGAAATACTCCTCCCCCCTTTATATATCAGTCCAAGGAGGAGAAGTAGTCCTTTTCTCCATTTTCGGAGTTCCAGCTCTTTCTCCAGTAACTCTGCAGTACTCTTGTCGCAGCTGGAATTCTTTCATCTCTCTATCTCTCTATGTCGGCCTCCAGGGCTGGGCCTACCCCCCTCCTGGGCTAAGACCAAAGGCTGGGGGTTACCCAGGTCCTGAAGGTTTTTCCTTCCATAGGCTTGCAAGGGGACACTTGCTTACTATGGATCTTCTTCCATGGAGTTACAGGGGATAATGGCTTAAGAGTCCACCCCTGTTTCCCTATGGAAGTTCCTCCCCATGGGAGAACAGTCCTTGATATACCTCTCCAGCATGGTCTAGCACAGATCCCACGCATGGATCGCAACATCCTTACCCGAGCTGCTTCTGCTCCAGCGTAAGGCTTTTTCTCTCTGTCAAAATCACAAATCTTCAGTAGCAGCATGGATCTTTCACACAGATCCCAAGCTTACCCAAGCCATTCTGCTCCAGCATAAGTTTCATTCCCCTCAGGGTTATAAATCTTCAAGAGACATGGATCCCTCACTCGGATTCCAACATCCCACCTAAGCCGTTCGGCTCCAGCGTGGGTTTCGCTCCGGGTCACAAAATCTTCAGCAGGACTCTACCTCACCTCAGTCCTTCTCATGAAGTCTCAATTCTCTGGTACATCCACAAGCTCCTCTGTGAGCTGCAGGGGAGTCTCCTCATTCCAACAAACTTTTACAGGTGGCAGGGATTACTTTTCAGTCTTTTCCCTGCTGAAGAGAGAGAGTGAAAAGGGGAAGAAACAGCTCTCCCCCCTTCGAACTTTTCTTCTCTTGCTGCAGCTTCAGCTGCCAGCTTTGACCTTGGAAGCTCCGTTATCTCTTGGCTGGAATTTCTCTGCAGCGGTTTCTGTCCAAGCAATTAGTCTTTTAAGTCTTTTTTTTTCTTCACTCTCTTACAAGAGAGAAGGGGGGGTTTCAGTGCTACATCTGCCCCCCACCCCGGCCCAAGCCGGGGGAGGAGGGGGCCCTGGCCCTCCTTGAGGCCTTGTTGCCACCTCTACATGGCTGCTGCTCCTAATTTCAACTGTGCAACAAGCCTTCTCTTCCGTTTTCTTAAAAATATAATTAGCAAAGGCGTCACTGAACTTTTTGATTGGCTTTTTGTCTGGAAATCACCTGGACAAAAGCATCCTCAGCCCCACAGATGGGCTGGTAGGTAAAACCATGACACTAAGAAAACCAGATTTGTAAAAAGTAGCATCACTTTTATAAGAACAAGTTTATCCTTATTATTTAGATTTCACATCACGTTGGCCACAGAAGTTCCCCTATGCCTTTACTACTCTATCTCACTAGATGAAAAAACTTAGCCTTATGTTCCAGCACGTAAACAAAAGTTGTTTAATTCACAACCTTATTATATTAAAAATAATTTAATTAAATAAATGTTTGATTTTATATTTTCTTTTTGTATGTATTTTTTTTTCACACTGTGCTGTAACTTGACAGGCTCTTTTCTGATTCCTTGTAAGCAAGACTATCCAACTTCATTCATCAGGCATTAGGTTTAAAGTGAGAAAACCCAGAGATTAATGAGATTACAGTAAAAGAATGGAAAGCTGAAGGTGTCAGAAGACTAGAAGAGCATTTAGAAGGTGTCAGCAAGGAATGCAGAAATAAGGATCTATTACATAATCTTATTGAATAGAAACCTCATGGAGTCATGAGTTCATCTCTGCTGCTATGGAAACTGTTTTCTGGGTAGTCAGAATCCGTGCACTGAAGTGGTTACAAGCAGGGAAATACACATGAAATACAATATGAAACTTTTTTCTGAAATACTGAAAAATGTCTTGAGAGAAAAACAGATTTCAATAAATGAGGAATACAGAGTAAAACATTTTGTAATTTTATAAACTTTCCTTTTTCCCTAATGAAATGAAAATAAACTTTTTACCATTTTTAAAAACTATCCAGTGGTCTGGCACTGACAATGCAATTATGGGATGTAGATCTAATAAGGTAATATAGCAGCCTGTAAGTGTTCGATCATACATTCCAGTGTTTCTGAAGAAATCTTTTAATATTAGAAATCAGCATTTCTAATGCATTTTGTAGTAATCTTGTAAATGAGTATTTTCATTGGGAAATTTTTATCCCTTGAAAATTTTTCAGTTACCTGAATAGTGACAAATAATGCATCAGAGTTAATGGGATGCACTTCTTGGGATTACATCAATGGAACATAAAGTTCCTTTAAATTTCTTTGTGAGAATTTGTATTATTTTATTTAGTTTCAACCACAGAAATCCTCAGATTTGAAATTATCCCTGATTTTTTTTTTAAGGAGATATTTTTCATGTAATTTTGCTTACAATTTTTAGTTACTGCTTTGTGAATTGTCTATGTGTAGTCTATTCTGCTAGTGGCAATAGCTCTCAGTTCATTACCTGCTGATAGTTGTATGCACTCAAACAAAAACACACTCCACAAATACAGTTTAAAACCCACAAAAAAACTTTCACAATCATGTGTGTGTATAATTTTTTTTCTTTTTTTACTCCTCTCAGCTGATTTTCTCCATGGTAAATGCCTGGGAGAGAAAAATAGAAAGTGGAGCAGCAGCTGCTGCTGCTGCAGATTTCATGTTGTGAAATCACGTCTTGGCTCAATGTAAGTCAGTACTGCATGCAGCTACTGTTGCCCAGTAGCTGCTAAAAGTGTCTCCTAGGTCTCATGTGTTCCTCTTCCAGTCTCTCCCATTTGATTTTGTAGAGTCTGACAGAGATCTTGATGTGTGATTTTTGTGCTCTCTGATTCAAGTGAAAATGGAGAATTGTGGATAGATGGCAGGGTTTCTCCATGGCTGTCACACTAACATGAAAAGATCCTCTGATTACAGTCAGTATTTTTATGGTGGGCAATTTATACCTTTCTTCACTGAACATATATTTTAAAAGTTTTTTCAAGCTTAATAGAAGCTTTTCAGCATAGATGGAAAAACAAATAGCTTACTGTTCTCTGCTAGGAGTAAGGTTTCAAAGATGCCATCTTACACTGTAGTTTCCTTTGTTTTGTTTTTCAGACTGTTTTATGAAGTTAGACTGCTCGTTTGCAACTCTGAAAACTTTGTTGGGGCACTAATTCAGCTTCAGAAGGAGCAATATTCTCTTTTATGGGATTTAGTGTTAGGAAGTCGCTTCATAGGATCCTGCTCCATCTGCATCGTTCCATCCACTGAGACCTAGTCATTGACTTGAGATTAACCCTTTATGAAAAGATTAGGAGTTCTCTGTATCCATGTGATGAGCAAGGAATTATGAGTCTGCAGAGGAACAAGTGGTGTGGATGTGTGTGTCTCTCTTCAGAGGTTTGCTTTGGTTTGGTACCACCCTGAAATAGAACCTCTGAAGTGGGATTCAGAACTTTGCTTAAAAGAAAAGTCTGTACAAGTTCAGTAATATAAGAAATAGGAATCTGTGCAAAGCAATGGAATACACATTTTTCAGTCAATGTGATAGAAACAGAACACAATGAGGAAATTTCTTCAGAAGTTCAAAAGGATTCAATGCCATAGCATTGGCTGAAATTTATTTACTTTAGAATTTTTAATAAAACATTGCCCTTCCATATGGCAAAATAAATGTTTCACCATAGACATTTATAATGTTATTTTGAAGAACAGATTAATAATTTTTTTACACAAGGTTGTAACAGGGTGCATTTTTTTGAGTACTCCTGTGTTTCCTTCATGGGAACTTAAGGAACTGTGCTATTATGTTTCCTGTGAGCTCTAAAAAAAAAAATCTATTCTGAATTAATGGATAGATTCTAAAATTCTCTGTGGTATCTGTAATTTACTCAATTGATTTTCATTAAGTTTTTTAGCTTTTACAATATTAAAATTGAATACTATAAGTTCTAAATGTAACTGAAGTTGTAAGATCAAAAGGAAGAGACTTTAAGCTAAATGTTATAGTAGAAATTCTTTTATTATGTTCACTGTCAGCTTTGCTTCAGTAAACAGTGAAAAGGATAATAAAATTGATCCCAAAGTTTTTAAATAAGTTACTATAAGAAAAAGAATACTTTTCAGGATACACTAAGATTTGAGTGTTTAATTTTTTTAATGAGCTTGCTGTAACAGTTTTTCAGCATATGCAATTTGTGAAGCAGTTATCCAATAATATTGGAGAATTAGCTTCCAATTGAACAGTCATAAATAGTGATGCAAGGCACAGTAAAATAAGTGTCTTAAAAGAAGTAATACTTTCTTTCTCAATGTTGTGTGATTGCTGCTTTTGAAACAAATATCTGATATTTTCAGTGCTTTTCGACAGTTTGACAGGACATTTCCATATGCACTTGGAAGTGTTTACCTTGATTCATTGAAAACTGCACAACTAAAACCCCTAAAACTTAACAGCTTCTTTAAATGGGAAGAGTATGCCAGTCAAGGGAGGTGAAGGAGAGGATTGTCCCGCTCTGCTCTGCACTGCACTGGGGCAGTCTCACCTCAAATATTTTGTGCACTTTTTGGCTCCACAATATAAGAAAAACATTAAGCAATTAGAGAGTGGCCAAAAGAAGGCAATGAAGATGGTGAAGGGCCTTGAGGGGAAGCTGTAGGAGGAGCGGCTGAGGTCACTTGGTCTGTTCAGCCTTGTGAAAAGAAGAGGTGCGGCAGACACTGATCTCTGCTCTGTGGTGACCAGTAATAGGACCTGAGGGAACGGCCTGAAGTTGTGTCAGGGAAAGTTTAAGTTGGATGTTAGAAAAAGGTTCTTCACTGGAGCAGTCTCCCCACGGAACTGGTCACAGTACCAAGCCTGACAGAGTTAAGAAACATTTGGGTGATAATCTCAGGCACATGATGTGACTCTTGGGGATGGTCCTGTGCAGTGTTGTTTGACTCAAGGATCCTTGTGGATCCCTTCCAACTCAGCATGTTAGTGTTATGTTGTGCCTTAACAGCAGCTGATTAAAAAATATTGTGAGATTTGCTTAGAGACTCTGTGTTGTGTATTTGAGTATACTTATTTTTCTGTACTCTGGTTGACCCTTTCTCTGCTTACATTTCCATCATAATATGCAAGTCAGGATTACAGTTAAAAAGTAGGAAGTGTCTGCTGTCACTTGTAGACCATTGAAATTTTTCAAGTTTATGAATCTCTCTGTGAGCTCTTTGCAGACTTCCTCCATCCTTGATGATCTATTGATTATTTTTTCTGAACACTCACAAAGTGCTCAAGAATATTAATCAAACAGTAACAGGATGTAATATCCACCTAGGTAAGATGGCCTCTGTTATCCCATTAAAATCCAACTATTATTTCTATTTTGATGTATGTTTGAAAAAGTTCTTTTTTGTCAATGACAAAGTTCATTTGTATTTTCCTTTAGAAGGATTAAATCTCTAAGTAGGTTAAAAATTACACAGTTACGCATAATAAGAAGCATATGGCATTTATAAAACTCTGTATATACTTTTTATACACTCAGACACTTATTTACATAGATTTAAACTACTCACATAGAGGGCTTGATTATACTGCCCGAATTAAGTCTCCCTGCCTGACTCTGAAAGTACATTAGCACACTCTACATCTAAGGAAAGAGCAAGTACAGAATCACCTCACGCTCTTCAGACAGTCCAGTTTATTATTGGACTCTGTCACATCATTCTATCTGTGTGAACAATGGCAGAATATTAGATTTTCAGTGTAATGGCTGCTAGAAAAAAAAGTTTGGGATCAGTTGATTTTACTGCCTTGTGATGTGCTGCTTAGTCATATGACAATTGCTTACCAGTGTTGCTCCTCTTAAGTTTCCCCCTTGACTGTTCTGATAGTACTGATGGTTTGGCCAATTTTCCACTTATTTTACAGTTCACTAATCCAGTCCATATACACTTTGTTTGGCTGTGGGGATGCTGTGGGAGACTATATCTAAAATATTTGCTAAAATTAAGATAAATTACATCATCTGCTTCCCCTTCCATCTGCAGAATCGGTTGTTTGATTATAGAAACAGTTACTCTAATCATGTGTGATTTGCTAAATCACCTCTTTGTTCCGTAGTTGGAATATTAAATACTGTCATCTACAAATGAGTTTAACACAATATATTTAGAATATTCATGGAATCACAGAGTAGTTTGCGTTGGAAGGGACACTTGCAGACTAACTGCATCTAGAAGTATCAAATCCTGCCCTAAATAAGAACCTTTTCTCTTCCTTATAAGTTTGTCTGTTGCTAGTCCCAAAAGTGAAACTCAGGTTAAACTGCAATGTTATTTGAATATCAGTTCAATCCTGCAGTAAATTCTAGTCACTCTGACCTGAAGACAGAAAGTGTGATCCACCACTAGAATCCAACTTTGCATTTAATGTGCTATAGAAATATGATAGCTTCTCAGATGACATCAGTACAAATGGGTTAAATGGGAACTGGGGAGTTATAATGCAGTCTTTTAGCTGTGGTGGTGTAATTTATTGTCATCCAGATTAAAAATCAAAGAATCGAGTAGCGATTGTGCAATACGTCCATGAGCAATAAGGAAGTGTTAATATTAACATTTCTATAGCATGAAATAGATGGCCAAGGTTATCATCATCTCTGTGGTTTATATCATTAGTGTAACTGCAGTAAAAAGAAGTCTTTGCAGTCCCAATTCAATTCACCTTATTACTCCTGGGTAAGCCACTCTTGTTAAAATTATGATAAAAATAGTATTGTGTGTGTGAGTTTTTATATGGGAGATTATAGTGGTGGTTGAAGTAATTGCTACATCAAGCACCTAAGAGAAATTTTGAGAACAAATTGCAGAAAAAGATCTGGTTTGGATTTTAGGTAGAGCATTTTGTGCTCAGATCAGAGGAGAACAAACTAATATAAAAAACTCTCAGTCTTGAATGAATGAACCTAGGGTTTTTTTTTTTTTCCCAAAACAAATCTTGAATTCAGCAAAGAATTTGCAGTATCAGCCTACAGACATTCATGTTGCTAGTATGTGATCTTAAAAAATAAGACAAAATAATTGGCACCTGTATAATATTAGTCATTTAACTGAACAAATCCATCAAGAGAGCATCATATATAAGTTATGACACAAACTAGCGTCTATGGCATTTGATAGAAATTAATAGAAACATTATAAATATTTCTGTCTCTATTCACACTTATGTGGCACTGAAGATTGATATAGGAGGAATGTTTGCTATATCACTACAAAAGAAATATACCTTAAATTAGATAGTTTTAGACATTAAAATTATGCAAATATCTAAGTTACTTAGAAATTCTCTTTAAATGTTAACTATACAGTTTTCATAAGAGAGAATATATATTCTAGTGTTGCCTTGATCAGAAATTCTCTATAGCATTTCAAGGCAGCACTGGTGTTATTCAGCTGGTTGAAAAATTCTGAATTTCTTAGAAGCTTAAGTTTCTGAATCATCTATATTTCATCAAGATTTTTTCGTGTGTGTCTAAATTGTTTTGAAGAAATGCATGAATTCTGAAATTACATTTCATCACATTAAGGGTTGAATTTCTAAATTCTAAATTGCCAGAGTAGATGGAATCAAGTGGTCCTAAGTGCTGATTAGAGCAGTTACCAGAGAACTCACCTGCGACTGCTAGACAGTCGTTCTTGAGTTTTCAGGTGCTGGGGTGTGGAGAATGGACCTGTGTGGCCCACCACCAGCACTGCTACCATGGCAAACAGCTCAAGAGCAGTGTGCAGAAATTCCTGATTATGTTGGAGGCATTAGATAGTGCAGGTCAGCAGTTTTTACTGAATGCCTGGAAAAACTATCTGTTTGCATAACACTGACCTATATTTCACCTGAGTCTGTAACAAATTTGGTTGTTGCTTGTGCATTCTATGTTCAAATAGATAAAGTTTCTAAAAGTTAGGTTTCCATTTAGTCTCTTTCACAATACTTGTACATAATTCAATTTTATTCTCATGTATAATATTTACAAAACCTGTTTTCTGGTAGTTTATTACACACAGAGCTAGAAATAAAATTAATTCGTTGCAGTCTTTCATATTTGGTCATTTTAATATTGTGAATTGGAAATGTGCTGCATGCTGAAATTATTTATAACTAGTAGTATATTTCTCATCAAAACTGATGCCATAGAGCCATATAAATCCTAGGAAGAAAGATATATTTAAACTAGTCTATAAATTGCAAGGATAAGATTACACTGTACAAATTAATACAAAATTTTTCTTTGTCATTAACATTTTCCTTAGATTCTGCAGTCAGATATGGTATTCTAAATAAGTGAATAAAAATCTTACTTTGTTGAGTGCTGGCTATTATCTTTAAAGGTGACGTTCTTTCAAGTTAACTTCAAATTACTTTAGGTAATGGCTGGGAAGGGAAAGATAATAGAAAAAAACCTCAAAGATAGTTTCCTACACCTATATCTAGATCCTCAGTTTAGTAGATTTCATTGCTTGGTGTTTTTAATTTGCTTTTTTTCCCATTTCTGGCAGTTATCAGCTCAAACTAGAATTGACTTGTTTTAATTACATGTAGTTGCTTTGCTCTTGTGTAGTTGTTGATGAATTTACACCAACGCAGGAAAGTGTGGGTAACAAGAGGAGGAGATGGAAACTATGATGTAATTAGAAATCTGTGATCTAATTGCTATCACAGAAATATGGTGGGATGGAATGAACATTGCAGTTGAGGGCTATAAGATTTTTAGAAGAGGTAGGCTGGGAAGCAGGGCAGGGCTATTGCCCTCTGTGTTAAAGAATAGATAGATTTTGAAGAGCTGCCTTTTGGTAAAAGCTGTGAACAGGCTGAGAGCTTGTGGGTAAAAATCAAGGACAGGACCCACAAAGGGCACATGATGGTGGGGGTCTACTATAGGCTGCCTGATCAGGGGGAGCCTGTCAATGAGGCCTTCCTGCTTTGGATACAGGAACCATCATGCTCACAAGCTCTCATCCTTATGGGAGGTTTCAACCATCCAGATGTCTGCTGGGAAAGCAATATAGCTGGCTGGAAGCAATCCAGGAGACCCCGAGAGAGTGTAGGCCACCTTACTGATCCAGGTATTAGACAAACCAGCCAGAGGTGAGGCATTACTTGGCCTGGTGCTCACCAGTGTGGATGAGCTCCTTAAAGGAGTTAAGATTGGTGGAAGCCTGAGCTGTAGTGATCATGCCCTGGTTGAGTTTGTGACCTCAAGGAGGCCTGACAAGGAGCCAACTCAAGACTCCAAACTTTGGAAAAGCAAAATTCCAGCTCTTTAAGAAATTGGTGAATGAGATCCCCTGGGTAACTGTCCTTAAGGATAAGGGGGCTGACCAGAGCTGGCAACTCTTTAAGACCACTTTTCTTAGAGTGCAAGAGCAGAGGAACATGGACAAACTTGAAAAAAGTGGGCCCACAAGAACCTCATGGGGTTCAACAAGCCCAAGTGCAAGCTGCTTCACCTGGATCAGGATGACTCAGACTGAGTTCAGACTGGCAGATGAACTCATTGTGAGCAGCCCTGCAGAGAAGGACTTGGGGGTACTCGTAGTGGAAAAGTTGAACGTGAAGCTACAGTATGTTCTGGCAGGCCAGAAAGTCAATTGCTGGGCTGCACCAAAAGAGGAGTGACCAGCAGGTTGAGGGAGGTGATCTCCCTCTTCTATGCCTTTGTGAGACACACCTGGAGCATTGCACCCAGAGCTGGGGTCCTCAGCACAGGAAAGATGTGGACCAGTTAGATGAGATCCAGAGGAGGCCACCAAGGTGATTGGACAGATGGATCACCTCTCCTATGCAGACAGCTGAGAAAGGTTGTTCAGCCTGGAGAGGAGAAGGCTCTGGGGACACCTCATTGTGGCCTTCTGGTACCTAAGGGGGGACCTATAAAATGGAGGGAGAACAACTTTTTATACAGGCAGATAGTGACAGGACAAGGAGCAATGGTTTTAAACTGAAAGTGGACAGGTTTAGAGTAGATATTAAGAAGAAATTCTTTGCTCAGAGGATGGTGAAGCACTAGAACAGATTACTCAGAGAGGTCGTGGATGCCCCCTGCCTGGAAGTGTTCAAGGCCAGGTTGGATTGGGCCATTAGGTCCCTTTAAGGTCTTTTCCAACCCAAACCTTTCTATGATTCTATGATTCTGTGAATTTGAATGCTTTCTGGACTTAGTAATTTAAATTAATTTTAGAATTCCTATTCTTTGTGAAATTATTAAAATAGGGGAGCAAAAAAAAAAAAAAAAGATAAAAATATAACCAATTCCTTTTAAACAATTCTGTATGACCTGTACATTTTTGAGACTTCCACTTCTTTTGTGGTGGTTCTCTCACTGCAGGAACAAGTCCTATGCTTTGAACCTTGTTATGTGGGAGTGAGGAGATCTATTAAAAGTTTATGAAGTGGCATAGAATGGAGTTCTGCAACTGAAAGAGTAGGTTGTACAGAGCTTTCGCTGACAGGGCAGTCATGTTTCCATTCTTTAGAGGCTCCTTTGCCTTTCAGATTACGTTTCACTCTGTTGTTAAATCCCTAGAGTAAGACAATGATGAACCAGTGAAAAATGTGGATCTTTATTGCTTAAAATAATATTAAGCATTAATAATGAAATAAATAGTAGAAAATAAAAAGTGGGGTAAAATATTTATAAATGTTGTTCTGGTAGAGATCTCAAAGATGCCATTGTCAACTACAATGTGGCAGAGAACTCTAGATCTGACTGATAATAATTTCACCTCCTAGTGTAGCATAGTAGAGAAATAGAGATTGATGATTTATCCTCCTATAGCAACTATCTGGCAGTGTATTGGTAAATTTATACCTTATCATGTACTCTTGACAGAATTATACTGTAGTCCTATTTCATGTTCCTCCATAGGGAATCCCAGAAGTCCACCTGAATCTGCCAATGCATCCATTGTCTTTCAAATTATCTGTGACAAGATACATGTGAAGAACGGATACGGTCAGTCCTCTTCTGTTACTATAGCGAAATGGAGGTTAATCAGGTTGTATGGCTGGGCTTAATGTAGTTATCGCATGAATCCCAAAATACTTATTTTAGCTGAATGTGAGTCTTTAATGTGAACTCACCTCAATGCACCATGGCATTGATTCTGTTCCCTACTCTTACCCGGTCATTCCTTAATTTTATCAATAGAAAAAAGCCAAATTTAGTATGTGTAAATGCCTATAGCCATATGTGACCCTTCATAAAGGGACCTATTTAAGAACAAAGAATCTGAACTGAGCAATCTATTTGGGTTTAGATGTAGATTACTTGCCTCAAAAGTTCTAAGCTTATTGCAACAGAATGCAGCATCTTCTGCCCCTTTCAGTAACATGCTGATACACACTATTGCCTTGCAGAGTTCAAATATTATATCTTGGCTCTGTGTCGGATAAGATATTTTCATTTGACTACTGAGTTGAAATCTGCATCTCATCGAGAATATTTCTTAGCTGTCACTTAAATGGGAATTAACAATGACATATCAAGAAAAAAGTAGATATTCTGCAAAACATAATTTCTAAATATTTTAGCATAATGCCTATGACTCATTTTCTGAATTTGCACTCTTCTAAATCCTCCTCATCAATGTGCTTATAATTATAAAACAATGAAGACTAAAAGGCTTTTTATGCATTCTTTTAGGATGTTCACAGAACCCCAGCAAATTCCAGTAGTCAGTGACTCAGAGAATGGATTCACACACACATTTGGACTTTCCTACATTTTCTTCATAAAACTTACTAGAAGTCATATCAGTAGAAAACAACCTAAACAAAGAACTATCAAAAAAATCAATTTTTCCCCAACCTGAAGTGTATGAATGTGTTGTAATGAGTTTTGTAGCATTCATTAGAAGATCTGTTTCTGAAGAAATACAATGAAGATTTCTACAGCTAGGTAGAAATCTTTTTGAATAAAATAAACCTCTCATTTTTGCATTCTTTGAAATGAATAATGACTTGAAGAGGTCTGAAAAATGACAGAAAACTAGCTTAGGCTTTAGTCTAATAACCTTTGTATAATGCTGTGTTCTCTTTCCTGAATGGCACTGGTAATTGATACTGTGTACAAAAAAAGCCAAGTTCCATCCTCCCTAGTGCAAATTGTATGAAGAAGCTTATGAGCTTTGGCTTCAAAGCTTTATTTGCAACAAAGCAATGCCAATCCCAAACTCTATTGTTGTTGAGATAAAGAAGCATGTTCAAATCATTGCAGGTCAATCTAGTGTAAAGCTACCTTTGACAAAAAGGTAGATGATGTGAATAGTCTATCTTAAAAATTATGTTATGATAGTAGTGTATGGAAATACACATTTTTATTAAATCTGAGAATACAGAGTGCCTTAGAATATGTTGATTGTGTTTTGTAAATTCAGTGTTGGAAGTTTTGCATAATATGTTAATTCTCTAGTATGTTACACCAGTAACAGTACCTTACCAAGTTTTTTCTCAGTTGAAGAATGCTCTGGGGTCACTGTTGATGGTGCTGACCTCTCATTCTCTTCTGACACAGCAAAGCATTCATAAAATTATGTGTCATTTTTGTGGACTGGTCATAAATAATGCACACCGAGTTCAGAAAAAAACACCCTTAACTTGAAATAAAAATAAAGGTTGATGTAACTATTTCTTAATAATTCCTTGATGGATTTCTTTTGTCTTTAGAAATTTTTGAAATCTTTTCAAACCATCATGCCACCTTTCTCTTCTTCAAGTATCTAAAGTAAAAAAGAGTTATTTGCATTTTTTACGTAAGTTTTTTTCCATTTTCTTTGCGTTTCAGAGACTTATACTCCTTTGCTGAATAAGGGTGATAATGATACAACTTAGAAGGAGACATTTTGTCAAAAATATTCTACAACCTACTATGCTACATCGCTAATTATTCACAGACAGAATATGCACAGAAAGTTCAGTGAAGGACCATAGCTGGGCCCTATTTCAAGGATAAACCTTATCATTTATTCTGGTTCAGAAAAATATTTCAGAATATATATATATATATATATATATATGGATATATATGGATATATCTTTCTAATATATATATTAGAAATAGGAGCAGGAGGAACCTGCAGAGCTTTAGATACAAGACAGATCTCAAATCTTCAAGACATCTTAGAAACCACATTCAAATATTATAATAGAGACCACATATATATATATTAGAAACCACATTTAAATATGAGAATGAAGAAAACATGATGAATTTCTCATCAATGAAAACCACCATTGTTTCTAGAATGGCAAAATAGTAGCGGTAACTAGAATAATGGATTATCATTCAGGAAGATATACTTCAGAATTTATTCCAGTATTAAATAAAATAACACATAAAAATATTTGAAATGAGCAAATAGTAGTAATACTAATATATCAAATTAGGATTTAAATACAGATTTTCTGGTGTCTTATATTCAGAACATTATTTTCGTCAGTGAAAATAAATGTTTTGAAGGTATTGGTGAAAGGAATTCTGCACAGATTATAGTGAATGCCAGTACAGTGGAACTCAAAATCATATATGTGGAAATAAAGAGTTACTGGCAGGATCAAAAGGAGGAGAAACTTGAAAACCAGGCAAGCAGTAACCATATGTAAGCTCCTTTTGCTGTGCTTTGATAGATAAAACAAGTACATTGTGACACACCATATAAAAATAAAGATTTTGGGATGTAGTCTTTGCTGTACAAGCTATCAAAAATAGATGTGATCGTATAAGTCTGATACAGGCTTGTATATATAAAACTCAGGAAAGGCGTTTTGACCCTCTTAGTGTCGCATTTCCTAATTATGATCACCACCACCTTAATTTTCAGAACTTGTACTGAAGAACAAACCATCTCTGAAAATGAGAAGTTAGGAATAACATTGCTAAAAATAAGAAGTAATTTGTAATCCAAATAACTTCTGGTGATAGAGTTGTAACTAATCTACATCCCTTTTTCTGTGTGTATTCTGGACTGCTACTTACCTTTTTTTTTTTTTTTTTTTTTTTTTTTTTTTTTTTTTTTTTTTTTTTTTTTTTTTTTTTTTTTTTTTTTGTGGACATACTCATCTGCATTCACACATCAAAATCCACTACAGAAAATAACAATTTTAATACATTAGCCATATCACACTATTGCACAGATCTGCAGTCTTGGAAAGACTTGATTGTTTGGCAAGGGCTTAAGCACAGGTCACCTTACATGATGAGGTAATACAAAGAATCTGAGGCTGGAGACACAAGATAATCTTTCTTTCATGTGATCAGACAGGAACTGGGGAAGAGGATGAGTGGAGTCTTGGTGTTCACCCACTGGGAATGTCAGACAAGGTATGGTGGTGCAATCAGGAAGTGTCCAGGACCAGCAGAACCTGGGCCAGGGTCGGTGTACAAATGGGTTGTTCCCATCCCCTAACTGTACATTGCAGTCCAAGATTATTTTGGAGAAGTAGTCTGGTTCTTAATAGAATTTAATAGAATTTAGCAGTCAATTCCTGTCTAAATCAAAGTCTGTCTGCCCTTGGAAGGAGTAAACACGCACTGTCCCTTATGACAGGATATAGTCATTTACAATTTAGAAAAATTATGACCCTTTTCTGCTGCCAAGAACATTATTTATTTATTTACTTACTTACTTGCTAACTGCACTCTAGTGTAGATGTGATTTTCCACTTTGCCTTTCCATCAATAGTCCCACAGCATGTGTGTGAATATTCATGATGTTACACGTTTCTGGCTGCTCTTGGATAAAGCCAGCGCCTGACATTGAAAGGATGATACAATCAGAGACCTTACTGAGAGAATGTTACTGCTTAGTGATGGTCAAGGGACTGGACTTTATAAGTAGGGGTATCTCTTCTAGTCATAAAACTGTTTTAAGTCAGCAAGGAAAAAAGTATACAGTGTAAGAAAGTAAACCAGAATTGAGACACAATGCTACTATTTGCACATCTCTCCTCAGATAATGTCTTATGGCTTACAAAGAAGCCTTTTACAGTCCTCTGATTGTGACATTTAGATTACTTTCATAACGATTATCCTTGAGAAATCCAAAATCTTTATGAATATGATCTTGAGCTTAGTAGAATTACAACTGAGGGAATAATCTGGTGACTGCATGAATTATTTATTATATTAGTTGCTTTTGATGATTGACTCCATTCATACAGATTAGTGGTCATGTAAACTAGAACACAAAAAGCAAAAGAGAACAGAATATAGACTCTGTGGTATAATTTGCTTCTGTTGTTTTATTTACATCCCTTTATAGTTTAAAACATTAGCATCTGGTATGTAACCACACACCAAAGCTGTGTATTGATAATGTAAATAGGCCATACTCGAAAAGAAGACAAATATCCTACAAGAAAAGTATACAAAACAATGCAGCAAAAATATTCCACTGCTCGCCTGAGTATTATTATTTTATTTTTGAAGAGCTTTGCCCAAACTTTAGAGCTGCAGTTTTGCATATGGAAATCTCTTTTCTAACTGATTTGTCTGGATTAGACTGACATATGTAATTTCAGTTAGTCTTTCTTGCAGGTACTAGAGAATTGTCTTTGTGTAATCCTGTGCCATCTTAGGTGATGTGCCTCAGCAATGGATTCAGTACCACTGATTACTCACAAGATGTGCTTGGCAGCAGTAAACTCCAGATGGTGAACTAAAAAAATCTGCTTTTCCGCAGCAGCAGTAGCATCTGGGTATGTGGCTGCCTTTCTTGTTGATTTCTGTACAACCTACTGGGCTCATTTCCCTGTTTTATATCATCATACATATCAAACTGCTTATGAGAAACTTTCTTTTTAGGATGCATTTTCTGGTTAATGAAAAGTGATTAAACCTTCTGATCTGCTTCAGAAAGTTACAAGTTTTGGGGTGAAAGTGGTAAAATACAAACCATGCTTTTATTATCCTGAATCATATTTCCCATGGTCTGAATACCTTTTAGAGCCCATCTAGTTTCACTAGAAAAGACTCAGGTTTTTGTGTCTTTTGAGAATTAAGCAGCATAAGTAGGAATGATCTGGAGATAATCTTTAGCAGATTCACACCTGAACTACAAATATAAATTTAAATTCACCCTCAGAGTTATTCCCAAGGCTTGTGCAGGCCTACAAGAAATTCAGAAAATAAGGACCAAGCTAGGTAAGTGTTGTAAAACACAAGTGTTTTGCAATAAAATTTGAGGCGAAGGAATTTAGGATGAAGAACATTTACCAAGTTTGTCCTGCAGTAGCAGGAGCTTGATCTAGATGAAAAAAAAGGATGTTTTTCTATGACAGCAAGTCATCTTTTCACATCAAAGCACAAACTAGATCTGCCATTACTTTTCTTAGTAGAGAAAAAACATAGAATCTATTTATTGGTGTGGCGTTTGACAGTGTTAAAAATTAGGAAAAAAACAATATTGGTCAGTCCTTGAACTTCAGTTCTGGATGTTTTGAATATGCTAAGGACATCCACTCTAGCAATCCAAGCAAAGGCTGCCTACAGTTGTCTGTATGCACCACATCAAATTTCTTCTAAGACAAATCATGTAATTGATATATTTAGGTACAAGTGTAGGATGAGATTAGGTGAGATACAGCCTGGCAGGTGGGTCATATAGCATGTATATATGTATGCAAACCCATGCAAAGAGGCAAGAAAGACTGGTATATTCTACTTCTGAAGAGTTTCATTGATAGGTTTCACTTGTCCATGCTCGAACAACACATTGTCATGGGCAAAAGAGATGCCATGTATGCAAGAAATTCAAACTTCTTTATTTATTGAAGCAATAATCTACTCTCGAGGTTTTGAGGAGGAAATTCTTTAATCATGGAATGAGATTAAAGACTTGCTCCTAACCTTAGTGGAATGACAGTTTTACTTATGATAATTTTTCTGACTATTAAAAATCCCAGATGAAGTTTGACAAAAAAAGGTATTCAGATCCCAATTTTAGAATTCCCAAGTTAAGGACCAAACTCAGTTTCAAAGTAGGATTTCTTGTGCCTCCATTTCACAGAAACAACTATTTGATTGCCATAGATATTTGAAATGTTATCCTATAATAACTCATAGAAAATGTTTAATCATAAATGTCATTATTTTTAATACTTACAAAGTGATATCAACTTTTACAGATTCATTTTTCTGGCAAAATCTCACATATTTGTTTGTAACTGCTTTGAAACATCCTATCTTTTATAATGCTTCTCTGAAAAACTGTAAACCTTTTCTGTTAATAAACATGCTAGATTGCCTTAGTCTTATCCAAATGATTGCTTATTGTAAGTTTATGTAATTGTATGTCCCAGAAGAAATAGAAAAATAATTCATAGAAATATTTGTCTTCACAGTACATTTATCTGTCTCTCATTTATGCTATATTTTGCCCAGGCTCCAGTTTTGTTTTTTTTTAAAGTTTGGGGTTTGTATTTTTCTGAGAGGTTATATCCTGCACTGTAATGTAGAGCATTAGGAGTTTTCTAACTGTATTGAAAATTAACACATACAGCTTTTCACATTGATAGTGAAAAAAATGCTAAATGCTTCATATGTTTTGAAACCCAGAATACAATTACAATTATTTGAAAGGAAATTAGATTGTGATTTATGGCCACTAATATTTTAAAATATTCACTTGTCTTAAAGAACTGTTTTTGTAGTAATAAATTCATGTTTTTGAATAATGAAGGAAAGAGTATTTAAGATATTGGTCTTCTCCAAATTTATAATAACATATTTATACTAGCATATTCTCACTATTTAGTACAGATAACCATCACTTTGTGCTGTCTTAATGTTCTTCTTAATGTTTTTCAATCATTTTCTTTATTTCTTAAAAGTTTCTTTATTTAATTTTTTTCTTAATTTAATTCTTAAATTCTTAAACTTTTTTCTTAATGTTTTTCAATACATGATGAGGGTGTATAAGAAAGGTGAAGAAAGACTTTTTACCACTGCCTGTAGTGATAGGACAAGGAGTAAAGGATTAAAACTAAAAGAGGGTAGATTTAGATTGGGTATAAGGAAAAATTTCTTTGCTATGAGGATGAAAGAACAGTGGAACAGGTTGTCCAGAGAAGCTGTGGATGCCCCATCCACAGTGTTCAAGCACAAGCTGGATGAGCAATGTGATCTAATGAAAGAGACCCCTTCCCCTGGCAGGACTTTGGGCTAGATGATTTTTAAACATTCCTTCCAATCCAAACCATTTTGTGTTTTCTTCTTCATAATTTCTTCAATATAAAATGAATAATGCACAATTTGCTTGATCATTCTGTTGTATAATGCTGATAGGAAGAACAAAAAAAAGTAAATTAGAAAATGCATAATGTTATGCTATTATATTTATAATGGGACATGATATTTCATTAATTTACTGACCTCCCATATGTACTGATATAAAGTGACAAGTCCTGTTATTCAAATCAGGCAAAACAAATGGGCAACAATAAAATAGTCTTATAAAGAAACAGAGAAGTGATGTGTATGCATTTCAAGCTTCAGTATGCATTTCTTACTTGTTCTGCAGAGAAGACAAATAAGACTGGGGTGCCAAGAGGAGAACATGTGCCTGTATGCCTGTATCTGTTTTTCCCTTACAAGGTTTTTCAGTGTAACACAGATTAACATAGTTACTATAAATAAACGTCTACATATTTAGCACAAATACATTTTTATTGCATGATTGAAACCTCTCAAACTATGTAATACATGTAGACTTCTTGAAACTCCTAGCTCAGTAGTCACACAGAAATAATGTTCTACATTCAACAGTTAGTTCTCACATATAACTGAGAGCAGCACAATCAGCAGAAGTGCTAACATTGCCACAATGCTTGGCCACCAACAAGGGTGAACTGGTGCCCCAGAACCAGCATCAGACTACACTTAAATTGTTTTCAGCTGGGCTTGTTTCAATTCAATTTCAATTAAGGAGAAAGAAGCAGCAGCAACAAGTAAAATACAAAGAACGGAAATAAAAAGCTTATTTTAACCCTCCATCTGTGGGAAACAGGGTCTTTCACGTCACTTGTAAGACAAAGAAGATAGACTTCCACAGATAACTCTGCTCCCATTCATATCCCAGTCCTGTAATGCAGCAGGTGCTTGTCATTTCTCTGGCCTTAAAGGGACTGAGGTTAAACTGAGGAGACCAGATCTGATTCTAAAAATGCTAACTTATTCAGAGGATTTCACAAACAATAGGGAGAAAATGCTTTAAGCTGTAGAGGAATGCAAGAAATAGCAGTCTATGTCTCTGCATTACTTGACCTTCTGCTCTTACTTTAGGAGGGCTCCTCCTCAGGAATGAAGTTGTTTTCTCTTGTTTCACCCATATTTGCTTTGTGTAATGCTTCCTTGTGCAGATTTTGTAAGCTTATAATTCATTTTGCATTCCAGCTGTCCAGTTTAATTGTGGTAAGGGGAAATTTGGCAAAAAGCATTGTGCAGTGTAACAACTCAGTTAGTCATGAGGTTGGTCTTAGTGCTTTATTTTTCTGGATAATAAGTAGATTACCCTAAGTACCGTGTTACTATTGATTTTAGTTTTCAATTGACGCTTGTACGCTTGTAGTATTTTTGGGGTTTTGCTTGTTTGTTTGTTTGTTTGTTTTTGACAGTTGAATAATGCATATGCAAAAAAAAATCCATTGTTTAAAATTCTTGGATGTTCACTGAAGCATTTTCAAAAGAGTAGCCACAGCCACTGGTACCTAAAAATCTCTTCCAAAGGACTTGTTTTTAAGAACTACAGTAGGATTCAACTAGTACTGCTTAAATTAAATTCAACTTCATAGAAATTCAAGTACAATAAGCTGTCATACTGGTTTCTGACAGCATAGATTTTTCTGTTAGGACCATTAGCCAAGCTTTTGTGGGGATACTGTGTCAGCAGTTATGGGATCAGAGTATCTCAACTTCAGTGATTTGTAAAAGTGTCATCTGTAAAATAACAAAAAATATTAGTGTATGTATATTCTATGGGTATTGTGAACTTGTATTTTATAAGATTAGATGTTGCTTGTTAAATTACCTGTGGTGCCTTTTCAGGATGCCCTGAACTTAAAGGAGAGTATGCTAACTGAACGCAATTTTCATAGAATCATAGAAAGGCTTGGTTTGAAAGGGACCAATGGCATGGATGCTGCTTACTAGATCTGGTTGCTCAGGGCCCCACACAGCCTGTCCTTGAACACTTTCAGGAATGGGATATCCACAGCTTTTCTGGGCAACCTTTTTTAGTGCCTTATCACCCTCACAGTAAAGAATTTTTTCAAAACATCTAATCTAAATCTCTCCTCTCTTAATTTAAAACCATTCCCTATTGTCCTACCACTATTTGCACGTGTAAGAAGTCAGTCTCCTTCTTTTTCCTAAGCTCCCTTCAAGTACTGGAAGTCTGTGAGACACTTTTGCCAGAGCATCATTGCTATAGACATGATGTTCATTGAACAAGTGTCCAGAACAAGGAGTTTCAGCTTAAGCAGCAGGTATAGGAAAGAAAAAACATATGTTCACCTTCTGTATAAGTGATAGAATTAAACTAAATTTTTGCATTGTTTTTACTGTATTTCTTTTACATTGATCAATTTACAATTCTTTAACAGTCTGTGTTCTTTTTTCAAATAATCAGAATCCCTAAGTTCTGACCAGGTAAAGTTTTCACTCTGGTCCATAGGATCCAATCAGCAGTGCCTCTTTTTTTCACCTACTCTTCAACATATCTGTTGGAGGGGTTTAATTATACACAGTATTCTGTGATTTTAGCTATTTTATAGCACTCTTTCCATAAACCTACACAAAATGGGGTTATTGCTTAGAAAGGTATGGTTGTTTTCAGCTCCCTAAAGTGGCTGTCAGCCAAGATATCTCTGTTAGTAAAGAGATATTTCATTCATATCTCTTTCCTGTTGTGTTAATTTGCAAACATCAAAGATAGTGTTGTTTTTTATGTCTGTATAGCAGCTCTCATAATCACTCTAACACGATTAGCTTCTCTAAGCAGTACTGCAATTTAAAAAAAAATCAATTTTTCATCACACAGCTGGTAAAAGATCTGTGGTCATTAAGTCTAACTTCCTATGTAACATATAGCAAGAAATTACATACATTCATTTGGTGGTATGGTATGTACCTTGTTTTTATATTTTGCTCCTAGGTGCTGGATCAAGATCATTATAGAATTTTTCTTCCACATAATGAGTGGGGTGGTTTTTTAATTTATATTCCCTTAACTTTGATTCCTGACCATAACTTTAAAGATGGAGCTCCATGAATTTTTCAAAATAAACTATAAGGCTTTGCAATATTTTTCATAGTCCTTTAATAGTTTGTCTCGTCCCTAAACTTTCTCTTCAATTTATCAATGTACTTCTTGAGTTCTTGTTGACCTTTACACTTTGAATTTTATATATAGATGAAAGAGACAATATTTTAACTCCCAAAACTTGGTAGGTGTCTATCTGTCTGTTCCACCATGAAAATTCAGAAGTTTTCACTTTTTAGATGAACATTTTGCAGAAAATAGTTTCCTACCTTTAAGTACTTTAAAGAGTTTTTAGCCCTGTATTGGGTTTGTGCATCAAGGTTTTGGTAATGGGATAAGGGAGATGACAGGGGTGGCTTCTGTGAGAAGCTGCTTGGAACTTCCTCAGTGTTTGAAGGAGCCAGTGCCAGCCAGTACCAAGACAGACCCCAAGGCAGATCCCATCAACAATTATAGCACCTCTGGGATAACATATTCAGGATGGGAAAGCAAGCTGCACAACAGCAACTGCAGACAGAGAGAGGAGTGAAAATATGTGAAAGAAACAACTCTGCAGGCACCAAGGTCAGTGCAGAAAGAGAGGGAGGAGATGCTCCAGGCACCAGAGCAGAGGTTTCCCTGCAGCCTGAGGTGAAGACCTTGGTGAGGCAAGCTGTCCCCTTGGAGCCTGTGGAGTCCCATGGCAGAGCACATATCCACCTGTAGCCTGTGGAAAATACCCTGCCAGAGTAGATGGGTGCCTGAAGAAGGCTGTGACTCCATGGGAAACTGTTGTGGTTTAACCCCAGCCAGCCTCTAAGCCCCACACAGCAGGATCAGGGAGAGAATTAAAATTCAACATTTTGCAGCTATGAGAAATCCTCTTTTTTGATGGCTTTGTTCTTCAATTTTTTTCATGTAACTAACTGATAAAATAGCTCGCCTACCAGAATCTAAGGTAAACTGGAATTCATTACCATTGTTTGGAGGATTAGGCATGGAGAAATAAAAGAAAACAGGTTTCTCTTTTGGGTTCAGTGTGTTTGTTTTTTTTTTTCCTACTTTTACAAAGTAAATCCTCATCAGAACCCTGCTGTTAGTGATTGCCAATTACCTGCAACTGCAGGAGCCCTGGTAAAGCATTGTTTTAATTAGGGAGGCCTAAAAATGCCCTTGGGATCTAAGCAAGCATAAATGTAGTTGAAAGATTTTGTTTCTCCTTCAGAAGCACAACATTTTGTGCAGAAGCCACTGATAGGAATTCTTGGAAACACCTTTGCTGAGCTGCTGTGAATATTCTGTTATTCAAATTAAGTTAGTTTGCTATCTTGATTTTTTTTTTTTTTTAATGGTACTGTCTTAAAATACTGGTTTTGCAATTATAGGCATGTATACAGTGCCCCTTGTTCAGAATAATTTCCTATGAAGTATTTGCTAAATTTCATAAATGAGAAAAGGTTATTTCATCTAATACATTGTAAGAGAGAAAAGAAGAATCAGTTTGAAGTTAAAAAGAGTGGGTAGTACAAAAACCTGAAACTGTTAGCATTGTAGACCCACCCGGTTTTGCTGTCCACATTTCACAGTGTTATAAATCTTGTGATGACTCTGATACTTCTTTTTGCTTTTAACTTTTCTAGGTAATGGTTGAGTGTGAAGTTACCATCACATATGACTACTAATCCTTTTAATGTTCAGTTTGCAACATTATAATTATAACGCAACATAACTATTAAGAAAGGTTTTAGCAGGGTTGCATTTATAGGTAGGAAACTTCTGTTCTACTTTATCCAGGGATTAAATTATGAAATTTACTTGTTTTCTGAATTGAAAACACCTTTCAAGTTCATCCCTTACTGTGCAGTAAGACATACAGTGAAAACCCATTTTATAGTGTTGGTAAAAGATGGGCACTTACAACAGTAATTAATTTAACTGCTCCTCAGTTATTCTCTAAACTTAGTTATTTTTAAGGCTGATAGAACATTTATACTAGGTTGTTTCTTTCGGTTGATATGTGAAATGTGTTCTTCTATACTTCCCATTATAACATACAGCCCTACTTGCATTACCTTGGTAGCACAATGCTTAAAGCACGGAGGACTTGAGAGCAACAATAATTTGGAGGTGCTTTTGTGGTTTTTTGGTTTGATTTTTTTTTTTTTTTGGTTTTAGGTTATTTTGGTTTTACTTTCTTTTAACTTTCAAGACTCTTTTTGTTCAAAACTGGATCAAGTGTTCCTAAAGTATAAATTAAATATTTTCGGTATAAAGATAGCTAGATACCATGCAGTGTTCAGGCGTTAATTTTTCTTTTATGACAATAAAATTGTGAAGGTGAAGTTTGTCTCTACATGTGTAAGGATCCTGTGGCTTCAAGAGAAGTGGTGCAAGCTGAAAATTTGTAAGTATGATTGTGAAGGGGAAGGATGCCAGCTTGATTCCAGAGAAAGCAATGCCTTACTTGCTAGGTCCTAAAATAAATGTCTCTGACTCTAAAACCAGAACCTGAAAAAAATTCAGCAGAAGAGAAATATCTCCACAAAGTAATTCAATTTCATTAAAACTGTACATACTGCTGTAATCTTTTTTGTTTAGAACTGTAGCAAAAACACTGCCTGGGTCCTTTTCTGAATACTTCTGTGTCTTTTCTGTACAAACTGTGAGAAGTAACTAGGGACCAGATGACTCCTGCTGCTTTTCAAGGAGGAAGGAAGAATTACAAGTTTTTCTTTTTTGATGGTGCACAGTGCAATACAGGTTAATTTTATATTGCTGGGTCATCTGCGCAGGATTTAACTCTTGTACTAACCATATCTAAATGAAGAAATAGAGGTAAGAACAGCAGTGTCTGAATACCTTTTCTTTGTTTCTGGGAGAGGAGCATTTTCTTTGTGAAGATTTCCTAATTCTCAGTTCTGGATTTTCTTTTGGAACTCATTTTTAAGTAGATATACTTTATTGAAATAATGATTTTTTTTTTTCGTGTTTAGCTGAATGACAGAAAAGCAATGTTATTTAGAAGTGAGGATACTAGGGAATATTTCCAGAATAAAAAAGTCAAAGTGGCTGTTTTGATTAAGTTTCAAGTTTAGACAAACCTTATAATATTTATATTTTTTGTGTTTGTAGACTATCTGATTTTTTTTAACCCTTATTTTGATCTTCCTTACCCTCTATGATTCTAAAAATAATGCAACCAAGAGCTTTCTGGCTTTTAGGTTTTTTCTCGGTTTTAGGTCTTTTTGTCTCTACAGTATACCCCTCTGTTTTTCAAAGCACTGTACCTGCATATTTCACATGGAGGTTGTTGCAAAAAGTTCACAGTATCTCCAAATTTCAAATGTTCTTACTTTCTGAAGAAGAGATCTGATTTTACTAGGCTTTTGAAGGAAGAAATTGAATTCTGGATTTAGTGGTGCTTTCATGGTTTCATGGTCACAGTGGACAACAATGTTGTGCAGGGACAGAAAAAAATCAGTGTGTTTATGTGCTGTTTTAATTTTTTGTTTGTTTTATATTAATTCAATTATGTGGAGTATCAATTTATGCAGTAGTCTCTGCTTTACAAGTAGCTGAGTGACAGACTCTTGACCCTCTGAATAAGAGGGAAATTTGCATGTGATTCTCCTAAAGCTCTCTGATTTTGAAGGAGGTGGTGTTCTCATGTTCAGCTGTTATTCTCTCTTACTTTTTATTTTATACTGCAGAAGGATTGCCTTTCAATATTTTAAGTCTCAGAATTATGAAAAATATTAATATTTTTATAATAAAAAACTTTGAAAAGTGAAGCTGGGATGAAACAAAGGTATAAAAGTGGACTGCTGGCACAGATTGCTCAAGGGAAGAATAGGTGTCTGGACTTGGTGTAAATTTTGCATAATGCAATTGAATGTAATCAGAAAATGTTCACACTGAGTAATTAATTAGACTCTAGATGATCAGTCTTGGTAGAAACTTTGCTAATTATCAAGTGACTGAGTCAGTGAAGAAAGTCAAAGTAATGCTTCAGAGGACTGTAGAGATTCACAGGACTCCACTGAGGGATTTGGATGTGTGAGCACAAGTTTTTAGGGTGATAAATGTTAAAGAAGGTTAATAAATGGTTTAAAGTTAATAATGAGGTTGCAGGAATAATGGATGGAGGTATACAGATGTATGAGAATGTGGAACTGTAGCCTCCAGTAATCTGTGTAAATTATAATTGATCCTCGAAGAACACAATGCACTTCTGTGAGGGCAAATATGATGTTAAAATCCTGAGCAGAAATGGTTAAGACAAAAGCTGTACCTATCCTGACAAGACCATGTTATTTCTAAATTACAGTGATAGGAATGATTCTGTTCTTGTTGCACATCTCTCTGTATTAAATGGGAATCTCATAGACTCACACATACTTTTGCAGAACTAGCAAAGTTCATGTAGACTTTCTCCCAAAAAGAGATAACACCCCCACTGACTCTAGGAAGGTTTAGAAGAAAGACTGCATAATCATTATCTCTGTTTCTCATCAGTGTTCCACTTTAGATAAAGATTTGTGGAATTCCCTTAAATTGTACACTGTTTCTGTATGGTTTCTGTTAGTGCCTTGCATTTCACCACCATTCCAGCATTTTCTGAAGGTTGGTATTGTGCTTTAGGACTAGTATTCTCCATTCAGCAGTACTCCTGCTAAAACCAGCTTCCCCTCCCCCGCTCCAGTTGGAGGCACAAAAGGCAAAGATCACTGATTGAGATAAGAAAAATTTACTGGAAACAGCAGTGAGATAAGAGAACAAACAATAGCAGCAGCATTATTAATAACAAAATTACAAGAAAAGAAGGGATTCACAAGGAAAACCCACAATACCTGAAGGGTCCTTTTCTCCCCTTGGCAATGAGGTGGTATAGAGTAACCTCCATGTCCTAGTAGCCAGGCTCCCTCCCAGCTACTATAAAAAATTAACTCTGTCCTGACCCAAACCAGGACAGTTATTCATAGCATCTAAGACAGATAAAATGCTGGATTGGGACACACCTCATTTCTCAGACTTGGAGCCACATGTTCTGTTCCTCTGCCAAAAAGCTTTTAATCCACTGAAATTTGTTGCTAACAAGTACTGTGATCTTGACACCCCACCTAATTTTTTTGTCACTGAATCCTTTCTTTGTCCATCAAATGCACAATTCTAGTCCTTTTACAGTCCAGCATAAGTCACCCTTCTTGTAATTAATGGTGTCATGTTATCACCTTGCTTCGAATTACTGTGTCTGCCTATGAATCTAGGAATAGTGATAACTTAGTATCAGTGACACTAGCTTTCAAGTAATTATTTATAAGTTTATTTAGAACATAATCACATTTTAAATGAAGTTGTGCTTGAATCACTGCCAGTTTTTTCAGCACTGCTAAAATGTGCATTCCGCCCCCCCTCCTCCCCCCGGTTTACTGGGATTCTCTTCCTGCAAGATCCTGTGGTAGGACCTGCTTTCTGCATAGAAAACAACTGGCTGATGCCAAATAGCATAGAAACTTCAGGGACTGTTGTCAAGGTATGCTTAGTAATTAGGTTTGTTTATTTGAATGTTTAAATTTGTATACTTAAAGCTATGTACAAATAATTCTTCTGTATATGTAAATTCAAGTTCTTATTAATGCTCACATAATTTTCCACTACTTGTTTCTTGCAGTCACATTCATTATTCAATGCCTATGATTTATTAGATTATAAGGTTTATGGTATAGATAGCAGCAAGTTTTATCTTCTCTTTGTACAATACTAAGCACAGTTGGATTTTTACCAGGTGAACTGTAACACAAGTAATAAATCAAATTTACTGTATTAATGCAGTAACAGAAGAAGTAAAATTAGTTTTGAAGCATTTATGTAAATAATGTTTTCAGCAGTCCATGCTTAGACATATATTCTTCTACTCCCAGAATACTGATATTATTGCTCAAAGTATTTTAAAGACACACATATACATACCTATATCTATAGATAGATATATATGTATTTATTTTTAAAGGCACAAATACTAAACGTTTTCTTGTGGAATTGAGAACAATTTCAGTAAGAACAACGAAAACCAATACAGTGATAGTTTATGTGGAATGTGGAGTTTCACTACATTGGCTCCTTTCAGAAGACAGGGGTCCATACTTTTAGCTCTGCACAGTAGAACAGTTGGATACACTGCAGAATTAAAATAAATCCATAGCATGATGAAACTATACTGTCTGCTTTGTGTTAGAAAGAAAAATATTTTCATTAAGCCACAAGTGGGATGCGAATTTGTTAAAGTTTTTTTCTCTGAATTATTTCTGCATGATTTAATCTTCTTCCTGTCTTGCCTCATCAGTTATCATTATACAAGAATTATCTTAATCCTTTGTTACTTTAGTGGTCACAGTGCAATAGAGTACACATCCCCAGGAAAGTTTTACTGAGAGTTATAAAGTTGTGGTGGGAATGGACTTGACAATTCCAAAGTGAAGAACGGGCTATGAGTGGAGTGATTTGCATTTTAGCTTACAATGTAGACAAATATCATATGTAAGTTTGGGTTTGATGGTTTGGGGGTTTTGTGTTGTTTTTTGGGTATTTTGCTTGCTTGTTTGGTGTTAAAAAAATGTTTTTCTTTATCATAACTTAGGTTTGTCAGATACAGATTTGAAAAAACTACAAGAAATTCATAGAAGAAAACCTTATCAGGGATCATTAAACAGAACAGTATCTCCTGTAGCTCAGAAAGTACCATTATCTGGTTGTCTGTTGTTTCAGTCTCTGCCATCCTAATCACTCTAGTCATCAGCCAAATAATTCTCCTATTCATATGTAATTTTTCGATGTTTTCTGTGAAGGTAATGTGAAAATAGTTACTAAGTGTCATTTGGTCAAAGCTCTAGTTTTGGTTTGTGGTGTTGTGTTGGATAATGAGAAAGAAAACAAGTGAGGCAAAGGTAACAGTCGCTGTGTCTGACTGACTTGTGTCTACCAGTGGCATTCCGGAATTGAAGATTATTATCCAGCTTTCGCTTTTTTTTTTTTTTTTTCTGAGATTATTTCCCCGTCTATATAAATTTAAAAATAATAATAAATCAGCTAAACATAACTTAAGTAATGAGGAAGCAGTGGTAACCTATCTTAAGTGTTACTATCATTCAAGAGTTAACAACCACCTGTCCTAATCACACATTATTTTTTTTTCCTTTTAAATACATGCATGAATAATCCACAGATCTCCTGAAAAAAAGGAATTTGTGCATTTCCTCTGATCAGACCCTTACACCAACCATTTAAATAGCCTCGTGTCCTGTCTTGGACACAGGGCTTAGGGTTGTTTGCAGAGTGGAAGTGCCTCCTCTCGAATGAGCAGCATTGTGGGCACACAGAGTATTAATTTCTCAAACATTTTGCTTGTCACTAATATTTAATGTTCTGGCAGTCTGGCTCACTCTTCTCTCTTAGTAATGTTCAGGTTTTGGGAGGGAAAAAAACACCCAAATAAGCAGACTGCAGATGGTAAGTTTTCAATTAAATGTGTGAAGTTACTTGATCAGTGGCAATACTGTCCAAGTTTTACTGGTCTTCCCAGCCCAGGGACCAGTGCTCATTGGAAGCAGGTGAGAGTGTTACACAGAGCGGGTGTGAGGCTTGTTACAATGGGAGGGAGAACTTAAAATGTACCAGAAAAGGAGTAACACTTAAATAGAGAAGAAATTTTATAACTGTTGCAGAAAAATAGATTCTGTTGGGCAAAATTTTTTAAAGTATAACCATTATCTAACAAACTTATAGTCAAAATGGATTTCCTGCATCAAAATCATTGTAAGACTATAGAAATGAAAATTTGTTTGCATGGAGAGTAAAATATATCCACTAACCTTTGTGTTGCTCTAACTTCTATATTTGCTGTGAAATCTTGATTTTCCCAGGCCTTGATGAACTGTGTTAGGAAAGCTTATGTTGAACTATGATGCCATCTGTCCTCAAGGCATCTGTATGTTAGGTAATACTGGATCTGTTTGTGCTGGAACAGACATAGCTGATGAACAATAAAAATTAATAGGGAGCTGCTTTTCTAAAGAAGCATAGGTGACTTCAGCAGTGTTGTTTGTTTTTTTCTGAAAATGTGGAGACACCCTTGCAACAATGTATATTCAGTAATCATCCTTCATTTAGATCTAGAATCTTAAAATAAAATGTGTCTTTTTTTTTTTTTCCATTGAGTGCAGTAGATTTTAATGTAGTTTTCTAAAGGATTCATCAGACTTAATGTAGCATTATATATGGCTACTGTAAAAAGATAAAGTCCTATGGTAATTGTGTTCGCTTCTCAGTGTCTCTTTTTCCTTCTCTCCCTCTTGGTGTCCAAGGTAATGTCTGTGAAGTGTAATTTTATAAAGTTTAATTATAAAAAAGCTAAGCATTGAGATTATTTCCCTAGTACTTTCAGCATTACAGTGACTAATGTTTTTCTGAAGATCATAAGTTGAACTCAGAAATAGAAAATATTTCCCCTTTGAAGTATTTTCTAAATAGGGGTGCAAGTCTTTGTCACTGTCTGCAAAAACAATTTCATGATACTCCTCAGATGTCTTTCCCCTGCTAAGGAAATGGTAGATTTTAATTATTTTTAATAAGTTATTTAATGAGAAAATTAAAGAGAGTATAATGAATTTTTTTTGTAAATGTAAGCACAATTATATTAATTCCTTGAGTAAATTAAATTTTTTCTGTTTTTTATGAAGTGTCTTCAGTGTCGTGATCTCTTATATTTGAAAACTAAACACTATACTTATGGAGTGAGGATATTAAATAGATGTTTAATAGAGGATGTTAAATAGAAACACTAAGTTTCAGCCCGTGTGTACACTTGTAACAAGTTATATGGGCTATTCAGTTATAAGTATTGGAGATCAATGGACCACACAGAGATTACATCTTTAGCTTAGCTGTTATGACATATTTTTTTTATCTCTTGAGGTGTAAGATAATGTCAGAACACAATTCTATCCCCTAGGATATCTCATATCATGTGTTACTGATAAATCTTTCACATACAGAAATATAAGCTATTTGAGAGTTGTGTTATCTTTCATTTTAGCCTCTAGTACAAGGAAGTAAGAATAACACTTATAGTATTAATAATAATGAGTGCCAAAAATGTTGGAAGGACCTTTAAAAGATCTTGGAATTTTTTCGTAAAAGAGTGCATTCCAAAATGTCACATTTCTGTTAGGTAAAGATGCTTGGTTTCCATATATATATATATATATATATATATATATATGAAATTCATGTGGTTTTACATGTATGTATGTAGTACTGTTTGGAGTTTCTGTTTCTTCATTTTGTTATGAATTAACATGGATATAAAAAAGGAAACGTTGGAAACTTGTGTAAGTGATCAGTGTTCACGTCTTCCATGCTTTAGGCAAGTTAGTGAAAAACAGAACATAATTTCTTTGCAGCTCAAAAATAATTAATCTGGTGTTTTACAGGATATCATTTTCTCAAAGCACTGGAAGAGCACAGAAAAATTTTTAATTAAAAATTCCTTCTATATCTCAAATTTTTCTGTAGTGAATATTGTAGCAAATATTGTTGAACTTTTTTTCCCCCTTTTGAGAACACAGAATAAAAGTGTAAATACTTTGTTAGTCTCTTAAAGGTACTTCAGTACATAAATAGAGACTTTTTGTTTTATGTGAGACTCATGCTATGCATGTACTCAGATCTGTGTTAGGAAGTTGATGCTTTCTATCTTGTTTTGGTCACCCTAATTATCCCTGCATTCAGTCAAGCAAAGGATCTTCTCCTCTTTCTTGGTGGGTCTGGTGCTGTAAGGAAAACGGAAAAGGGACAACAGAAACATTACTTCAGTTTTTCTCTGGCCCTGCACTCAGCATTCATAACAGAGACTATGTAAAATGCAGTATTACATTCTGTTTGACAAAGTAATAGTTGTGATCGATACAATTTAAGGCTTTTGACATAATTTTATATTACTCTTTCTTATTCAATACAAAATGAAATAGTGAGAGATGTACTTAAAAGTTTAAAAACTGTCTGCAGTCTTGGAGCATAAATGAATGTCATAATCTCTCCAGTGATTTTATCATCAATATTTTTGTTGCTGCTGATCTGTAGTCGATGCCAGAGATTATTATTAAAATATGATAGCTGCATATAGGGCATAACATAAACACTGGATGTGTGACAATTTTTGAGGATGAAAAATTGTGAACAATACATTGTAACATCATGTAAATCAAACATTCATATCAATACTGTGTTGAAACAAACAAACTAACCCCCAAAACCAAACAGACCTTGAATGGAAGTTATTTAGGAAGTTATTTAGGGACAAAAAGCCCACTGACTCTGCAACAGGTTAAGGGATGATATCTTGAAGAAAAGTCTTTAGAAAAGAGTTAAAAGTCATAAAGGATAATCTGATGTAGCAGGGAAAGAGACTGGTGTTCTTGTGTAACATATTTAAAGACAAAGGAACAAAACACCCAAACCAAACTTAAAGAAACACCCCAACTCTCTAAAATCCAACATCAACAAAAAGCACTCAAAATGAACAGAATAAGAACCTTACCCTCCACTCACCCCCTCTCCCCTAACTGACTTTGAATTTAATTTGGGTTTGATGCCCTATGGGAAATACTCTTGTATTTTTACTTCTAAAAGAATAATAATAAGCTGAAAAGACCTTTAAGGCTCAACTGTGTACACATGCAGTGGTTTGAAAATGAGTTTAAAAATTAAAGACTTGAGCTCAATTTATTCCTCATGATAAGGGGGGGGGGCATTATTTGTTCTTCAGATGTACTATCTCACTTATTGAAGGCTGTGAGAACTCACCATCTCATCATGAAACTGAATGCCATTGGAGATCTTTTTGGAAGGGTGGTGTGTGTTCATTTGCCAAAGAAAAAACTAAACTTTTCTAAATATACTGACTATGCAGTCCCTGAAAGTGTTTCTTTTTACCTGAGAATTTAGCAATTTGAATTCCCTGAGCTCCTAATACTGTGTTGAAATCCTCTCTTGTGAAAGCCTTTATTGTCTTTAATTGTTTTTTATTGTCTCAATTTCCTCATAACTGTGGTCCTCATTTAAAATAAACAAAAACAAAAAAATAAACCCTCTAAGGTCAGTCTGGGAAAATTTTATCCCTTGCCTTCAGGTAGAAAGGACTAAATTTCTTCAAATCCCAGCTGCTGGTACCACTCTTCAGCTGAAGTCATAGCTACAAATACCTTACAATGTTGTTGTTATCTGATAAGTGACGTATTTCAAGGATCTGCTTAGTATAACTTGACTACTTAAAATGACTAATACTGAAGAATCAGACAGGTTACATAAAGGGAATGTACAACCATGACGTTGTAATGGCTGTACAACTGAAATCCCACACTACTTTTTCTACCTCGAACAAAATCTCTAAAATAACATTCTTTATAAGAAAAGGGAATTCACAATCAACTTATTTCATGACTTAGTTGTTCCCAGGAAACTTGCTGAGTTAGATTATGTGGTGCTACCACTAGATTTTGCTAGAATTCTTGGGTGCTTTTATTCACCCTGATTCAGAGTCAATTCACCTATTTTTGACTCTGTAGTTATTTCTTACCAGAAAATAAAAGGACATTCAGCAATTATTTTTTTAAAAAGATGATGATCTATACTTGCAGAAATATAATGTGATAATACACATGATATATAATAAAAGATAATAACTTCATAATTTTCCTAGCCTTTAAATAAATTTGGAGTTCTTCTCTGCCCCCACTTCCCCCTCCAGGTTTCTATTTTTTAAAATGTTATTATGTATTATAATTGCAGCTAAAGCTAAATATTAATGTCTGGAGATAATTTTATTTTCTGATTTTACTTCTGCTACTTTAAAGAGGGGAATAACCTCTAGAATTATTTAAACTTCAAACTTTTTATTATTTAGATTTTAAAATGACACCTGGCTTAATGTACAAGCCAGACTGATTCCCATTTTTTGCAACCTCTGTTATGGTTTAGAATGTCAAATACTTTATGAAGCCAGTAACTGTTAATTAAAACAATACCATTCCTATATCTATGAAGAAAATTTTGATGCTAGGCCATCTTGATGGAAAATGCTTTTTTATGTATCTTTACTGTACTTTCAAGCAAGTGCTTCACTGCAAAAGCTTCTACCACAGTTGGCAGTTATTCCTGTCTGCTGCAAAGTGAACTCCAAAGCTAGGATTTTGGAGTTTGCTCATAGAAGATGCTTGCTGTGAATTGCAAATATCTAATCTTGTTGCAAAGTGCATTGAATTACCTAGTGAATAGGTGGCTTACTTAAACTGAACAGCACAAAGCATTTCTGATAAATTCATATAATTTGAAGGGTTTAAACTGGAAAGATACCCAGCTGGAAGATTTATGACATTTCTATATTTCAAAGGATATCTATCAAAGGATACTTTGCATCCTTATTTTACATTTTAATAGCTGAGTTGGCTTTGCCCTATAAATAATTAATACCACTAAGAATTTAACATCTGAAATGATAAATAGCACTTGACAGTAATAATATATTGTTTTCGTGCTAAGAGCGCATAATTTTAACAGCTGGAATTCAAAAGGCGTATTAGAATAAATTGTATCACCCCTTGATTTATTATTATGGAAAAATGGAAAGATCAAACTCCAGGGTCTTGTCACATGGGTACTTCAATACTGTCAACCTTTTAAAAGGTAGAAGCTGCTTCAAACCTCTCTTTTGTATGTTTAAGCCTTTCCGTTCTTCAAAGCCTTCTCCAGGTACACATGTGGACTCTCTTGCCCTACATACTGACAGTGTCTGGTACAGGTCGCAGAAAATATTTCAGAAAGTCTGTTAGTGAATGCTCAGTTACTGAAATTCTAACTGGATGGCTTTTTTTCCACCTTCAAATTTCTATTACTTAATCTTGGGCTTATATTTTGAATCACAGGGATTTGAATTGAAACATGGAGCTCCAAAATTTAGTTGCACAGCTGGACTCTTCTTTTTTTCAAGTTTTAATTTTCCATTGCTTCTCTCTTTCATTTTCATTTCTGTGGTACTCATTTTTTTCTGCTCTACCTCTAGCAGTCTAACTCTAGTTTTATCTTTCTGTACTACCTTCATAACATCTCTAAATTTCCTCTTTTCAACCTTAGTTTTTGTAAGCAAAGCTTTTATTTCTTTATTCGTATTTTTTTTCCATTTCTACATTATATTATATTACAGGAAGCAACATTTTTCAAAAGGATATACCTGTTTTATAGCAGTAAATATGTACAGATTCTTCCAATGAATTATTTTTGCTTACAAAGACTCATGGGAGTATTGATAGGAGGAACCTCTGGAAGTCCTCTGTCCCAGCCTCCTGTGTCAAGTTTCACAAACACCAGAGCAGGTTCAGCTGGTGTCTGGAAAACCTCCAAGTATGGAGCTTCTACAGTGTTTCTCAACATCGTGCTCACATACTGTCCTCATCTCCTAGGAAAATAATTTTCCTAATGTTCAACGTGAGACTTGAAGGGTGCAATTTACGGTGACGAGTCTTTGTTTTAGTGCCATAATTGAGGCTTCACATCTCTGTAACTGCTTTGTAACTGTTAAAATTTCTGTTATATCTCCCCTTGGCCACATCACAACACTAAACAGCTCCCCCAACATCATCTTTTAAGTCCTGTGCTCTGGAATCCTGACCATCTCAGCAGCTCTGCACTGGACTTTCTTTGACCTCAGTAAGGTCTCCCTGAAGCCTTCTCCAGGCTAAAGTCTCTCAGCCTTTCCTCATAGGAGAAATGCTCCATCCCTCTGGTCATTTTTGTGCCCCTCTCTTCTCCCAGGTAACAAGCAACAGGGCGAGAGGAGGTAGCCTCAAGTTGCACCAGAGGAGTTTAGATTGGATATTAGGAAAATGTTCTTCACTGAAGGGGTGTCTAAACATTGGAACAGAGTGTACAGGGAAGTGGTGGAATTGCCATCCCTGGAAGTATTCAAAAAAGATGTAGTTGTGGTACTTGGGGATGTGGTTTAGTGGTGAACATGGCAGTGCTACATTAACACTTGTACTCAGTGATCTTGGAGGTCTTTTCCAACCTTAAAGATTCTATGATCCAGACAATTTATTATCCACCAAGTATTCCACCCATTACCTCCATATCTCTCTGATTTAGAAAGAAGGATGTTGGAGGGGATTATGTCGAAGGTTTTACAGAAGTCCAGATAGATGACACTGGTACCTCTTCCCATGTCCACTGATGTAGTCACTATCACAGAAGGCCACTAGTTTGGTCTGGCAGAACTTGCCCTTGGCAAAGCTGTGCTGGCTGTCACTTTCCTGTCCTCCATGTGCCTTAGCATTGCTTCTAGAAGGATCTGTTCCATGATCTTGCCAGGCATAGAGGTTAGGCTGACAGGTTGGTGGTCCTCCTTTCTATGTTTTTTCAAAGATGGATGCAAAATCTTCCTTTTTTAGTCTCTAGGACTTCACCTCACTGCCATGACTTTTCAGATATCACAGAGAGAGGCTTGCCAACTACATCAGGCAATTCCCTCAGGACTCTGGGATGAATTTCTTAAGGTCCCATAGAGTTAAGTATGTTCACTTACTTCATGTAGTCACAAACTGGATTTTCTCTTAGAATGGGAAGCATTTTGCATCCCCAGTCCCCATCCTGCTCTCCTTCCAATTGAGAGGTGTGGGAAGAGAGATTGCTGATGAAGACTTGGGGGAAAAATGGTGTGGAGTATCTCAGCCTTCTCCTCACCCATTGTTACCAGTTTTTCAGCCTTGCTTATCATGGGGGTACACCTTCTTTGACCTGACAGATTAACCCATAATAATAATAATATTACCTTATTATTTTTCTTATTATTGTTAATATTCTTGGCATCCCTTGCCAAGTTGAAGTCCAGCTTGGTACTCCACAACTGCACAGTATTCTTATATTCTTCCCAGCATATCTGTCCCTGCTTCCACTGCCCATACATTTGCTTCTTGCCCATTAGTTTGACCATCAGGTCTCGACTTGGACATGTTGGTCTCTTGCCTGCCTTACCTGATTTCTTTCATTTAGGAATGGGAATTCTTGTGCTCTGTGGCAGTTTCCCAGGGGTGCTATTGACTTAGACACTTGGCTTAGAACTGGCTACCATTTGTACAGCAAATCTTTGACTGCTGCCCTACTTATACAGTGGTGCAGCCTTTTTTACCCAACTAGAGCTTTGTTCTTGGAGTTCACAGTTCATCAGGTTCCACTGCAGAGCATGGCTGGAGGAGGTGTCAGTCTAAAGTAGTGTTTGTCATTGTCTGCATACATATGCATTTTGGTATAGAAGTCTCTTGCTGACTAAGCAGAGTGTGGGGACATTTTACATGCAGGCTGTTGAATTTATTGAGCCATTTCTTCAAGCATATATGACACAGAATTGTTATTAGTCACTCTGAAATTGTTGTCTGCATAAAGTGACTGAAGTGTTTTGAAAATTGAATATAGCTCAGTGTTCATGCTAATTGTTATGGAATGCTCTATAAGTTATATCTAATTGTTATAGAATGGTCTATATTTTAAGCTGCTATTAAACATCAATCAAAAATAATCTACCTTTAACAAACTTTTCAGAACGTGCAATAATATTGAAGAAAATGTTATTATGAAGTTAATAGAGAACAACTGTGGAGTGCATAAAGGTTTTTAATTACAATATTTGAAAGGAACATAATCTGGTATAGGTAGAATTAAAGGCTACTTCACACACACACACACACAACTAAAACCAAACAAACAAGCAAACAATCAAACCAAAACAAAACCCCAAACACTAAACAAACCACCCATTACTTTTTTTCCAAAAATAGTAGAGAGAGTCATGCGTACAAAGCCTTATGGAGATCCTTGCAGGTAAGAGGGCTTGGATGTAACTGAAGTGAATCCACTGAGAGTTTTTTAAATCCAACAAGTTTATTCTATACCAAGGCCATTGCTAAATTCCTAAGTTACAGCTAATGGAAAGAGACTTACTGGACTGAAATAAAAGGGTTGAAGAGGCATGGAGTAGCAGCAGAAAATCATAGATACTAGGTTTGGGGATCTAAGGATTTATGGCTGGGGTTTTTTTGTATCTGTCTTTTCATGATCACATTCATTATTTAGCTATGAAGAAATACTGTATTTCAATTGATGAAACAAAAAATCATCACTGCATAACATTAAATATTTGTATATAAGTAAATATGTATTACTCATTTTAGATATTGATAGAGGTTTGGGAAAAACTCCTTTGAATTTGTTCTAAGTATCTTTAAAAATACTGTTTCTTTGTTCCCCTAAATGATTTTATCTCAATAAATTTTCTCTGAAATTTATTTTTTAACTCTCTGAAGAAAATGGCTTAAGGACTTCCCTTTTCAATACACTATTTTATAAAACACAATATAAGAAAATAGTTTTACTATTTTTAAAAGTTATCTTTTTAACTCCTATTCTTTGGAATTTTTTGGAAATTGAGGGGTGCGCAGGGGAAACGTAATGTGCTTCTGTTCTGCTTTGCCACTAGAATTTAGTAAAGAGCATCCTGAGTTAATAAACTTGTATAAGAATGATGATTTTTAGTGTATTTTTTTTATAACTATAATATCCTATTGATGTCATATTTACTCTTTTTTACTCCCAGAATGAAAGGAAGAGGGAACCTAGTTTCAAGGACTTTTTGTTTCTTTTGTTTTTTTAAAATGTGTGTGTCGGTTTTATGTATAGTAATTTTAAAAAACTTGTTGTATTAATCATTTCTAAACCAAAGCCTTCACCCTTCCCCAGTTTTTTTAGTTAATCATTAGCATGTACTATTAAAAAGCCATTAGTTTTGATGCATACTAATGTCAGTACACTATTAAATTATTCTAATAAAACAACATATAATCTATTCCAGACCTCTGTGATATACTTAGCCTGTGCCAAAGGGAATAACAAAACAGATGGACCTGCAAACAATTTTTCGTTATTTAAAGCTGGAAGCTATATGATATACCAACATGGAAGAAAAAAAAATTGACATATATACCGATTAACATTCTGTTTCATTACTCTGTCTTCGATCTAATTTCTTACACATGTAAAAGTAGACTCCAATCTCAGAATGGTAATGCATATATTTTATCTCAGAAACTGTAGAAATAAGATGTCAGATTTGTTTTTTGAGAAATGTGCTAAAACACAGTGCATGTTAGAGATTAAAACGCAAAAAAGCAGTCCAGATTCTGGTACTATGTTGCTTGTTTTAGTGTAGTCCTTTATTTATTACATGTTTGTATTTATTTTGCGGGTTTCATTCAGTGGCAACTTCATTTTGAAATGGTTAAATATATTCTTGAAATATACTGTGGATTCTTAGATATCAATAAAACTTGTTTACAGTGCAGGATACTTCAGCTGATGCAACCTGTCTTCCTAGGCTGGGTGCTGTGTAGTAGTGCAGATAGTCGGCATTCTGTGACTGTATCTGTCAGTGTGATGCTTATGAAATAGCAATGAAAAATGCAATTAAAATCTGAAAATACATTTTGGAAATGGTGAATGGGATTTGCCTTTCTGAAAATGTCTAAGTTCTTGAGACATCTGAGTTCTTTAAGCTCTTTATGGCATTGAAAATAAGGAACTTGGAGATAAAATACTTTGATTGTGGGATTTGGGGTTAACAACATATTTTTCCTTCTCCTTTTCTCATTATTATGTCAATCTTTTATGTTGAAGGTAGGGACTAACATGGCTCTGAATGTCTGCAAAAGTTGGATTTATAAAGATAGGGTTAGGAATGTAGGGTTAGGATACTTTTCAGTGTGCATATTGTATTTATCAGACCAGACATTTGTAGAAATGTGTGCATGAGGCACTGGAAATACTACCAACCTAAATTATGACTTATCTATTTCTTTGTATCATGTCATCAACAGTCGGTATCTATCTGAGAGAAAAACTTTAAAGTTCCAGGGAAGCTCAATGTAAGGATAACTAAGTAAAATTGAATTGCTGAAGACTTAAACTCTGGTCCTTTATGGTCTACATTTCTGTGTGAATAATATGATAAATTTTGGGCCTCTATTAAAAGAATATGAAATTCAAAATAAGTTAAAATTTGAAATGATTTTCACATTTGAGCAGGTTATCATTTCAGGTTGTTATTCACTCATGAAGAAAAAAAAAAAGACAAAGCACTAGATTCCATCCTTTGTCACATTTATTCAACTTTATTAAAAAATAACAACTTTGTTAGGATATTAAAACTCAGATATTGAAAATTGTATTGCCTATATTTGATGAAATACTGACTAAAAGTTGGTGTCAGAAATCTCAGTGCCCTCACCTGACTCAAGATTTCCCTTACTGTAGGCTCAATTTCATTGTAGGCACTTTGTGTTAGTTCTGTGTATTCCAGGTTTGAGTCTGAGTCCTTGACAATATGTTATATTCTCTTACTATTTTTATAGTGTAAAAAATTGAGACAGACAATTTAGCTTTTAAAATGCACCTAAAGGACCTGTTTTTCTGTAAGGTTGATTGGGCACTGAAAGAGTTTTTTATAAATAAAGTACACTAAATATACACTATAAATAAAATACACTAAAAAAAAAACCCAAGGAGGTTGTAGAGTCACGGTCCTTGGAGGAAGTCAAAGTCTAGCTGGACAGTCCGGTTGAGCAAGCTACTCTAACCACTCTAAGCACCTGGGTGGCTGGATGAGTCAAACACCAGAGGAGCAGTCCAACTGCAATGACTGTTCCTATTGGTGTCTTAATTACCTGAAGAAATAGATGCACTACTACTGATACTGCATGAAAAAATATTCTATAATCCAAGACCTACTTCTAAGTTTTTGTGGTTTTTAGACCTCATTTTTAGGTGTGTATGAAATAAGTTGATAATTTTGCATAACAGACAGATAAAATGCTATACATTGTCTTTGAAAGCTTAGTGCCCTTTCTTGATTTTGAGTAATTTTTGCTGCATTATGTCTGACTATGGCATAATCTTAATGCATTTTAAACACCTCAGTGTGTGTCCACATCTGACAGACCTGCATCAATGGATATCTTCATTTTGCAGTGTGTGTACAATGGTACACTACTCACAACTGGATTTGTGCTCTCTGAGGTTTCATTTCATTTTTTTGTTAAAAGAACATAATCAAACAGATTGTTCTTAGTCAGCCCAGTTTTCAGGACCTTCTTTCTTTTATTTTCCATCCTATATCTAAACTAGGACCCTGCTCACTCTTCTCCTGTGAATGATGAGGAAAATGAATGTAGGGAAATGTTGATGTGAATAATCTACTGCATGTTTCATTGCACTACAGAACACCTTATGTAGGCATTCTTGAAACTGTCTTACAGCCTGCACAGTAAGAAATTATGCTTGTTCCATTATTCTACTACTTTTTGCACAAACCCCCACTCCACACAGATAGATTACGTAATTATTTATACTAAGAACAGGTATTTTGATTTCTTGCAATTCAATAAAACTTTGTTAGTGTTTACTGATGATCAGCACAGTAATTTTGTCAAAATCCTGAAACAGTCAAGGCAAAACACTTGTACAGTTCTTAAACCAAGTGTAAATATGTTTTGCTGATTAATGAAATCAGCAGTAAGTGTTGAAATTGAGATAATATGTTAAATATAATGATTTTATTTGGATTCAAAAGCAATCTTAGAACAAATTATTATGCTTATACTATCAAAAAGGGCAATCATTGAAAATTGAGATATAGTTCCTTCTTCATCCCTCAGAATCTTCCTTCTTTCTTATTGTTCTTAATATTAAAAATTGTCTGGAAAAATGTGCAGATATGCTCTGTTTGGGCAACTGTGTGATATTGTATGAAAACAACATTCTTATTTTCACTTGTCCAGAAATACTGTCTGAAAACTCAGTAAAATACTGTAAATACGGTAGGCATGGTAAAAGTATATTCTGCAAAAAATAATAAATTATAAATCTCAGTGCATTCTACCATCTTTTGATTTTTCTTTAATTGTATGGCTTAGATATTTGCAGTGCTTAAAAGAGCTTTAAATGTACTTTTTACAAGGATTTCCTCATCAAAGAAGAGGCACCTTGTAAAGAACATACTGTGTGTAATAGTTGCTGCACAGAAATATAATTAGAATGTCAGTGAGAGATTTCCAAAAGTCACCTGTTTCACCCTTTGCTACAATATAACTTCAACTGTGCATCATTCTTGATACATTTTTTCCAAAAAGCTATTTAAAATCTTTTTGGATGGATATTGCACAACCATGCACCATCTTTCTGGTCCAGTTTCTAAAGTCTAAATATTCTACTGACACCCTCTTGATTCTGAGTTTCTTCCGTGTAAGTTCACTATTTATTGTTTGATTATCAGTAGGCGTGAAGACTTTTCATACTTAAAGATTATTGTGTGCTTCCTAATTTCTCTTCTCCAATCTGAACAACATCATCAAGTTTAGCCCTTCCTTGCACATCTTTTCCCCTCTCCCCCCCATTACTTTATGGTTATTTGCATTGCCCATTGTGTTATCCTTATCCTGTTATTGGTTTTTTCATTGCTTTGCATCTCATAGATCTCATGAGTATTTTTCAGCTTCCTACAAATAGCTTCTTTGATTACCTATTCTGGTAGAGTTCATGATATTTTTAAAGGATTCAAGGTAAGTTGATTTTTACTGCCACTGTTTTGCCTTTTGAAAGATAAATGCCGATTCTGCCTTTCTAGTTTTCACCTTTACAGTTTGCTCTCATCCCTCCTTTATGTCTAAGCTTCTCAGTGTTGCTTCAGCATAAAATTCTTCAGATGAAAGAGCATCCTTTCATTCATTTAGCAGAGGTGGCAGGAGCACATGGGTCTTCTTATGCCCTTTTTCATCAAAGCAAGTCTTATTTCAGTTGTTGTTTGCTTAGATGTAACTAATAGTGCCCGTTGCTTCCTGACTCTGAATTTGGGTATTGGCCAGACAACAGCTTGGCATGGAAGAGATGGTGTCTTAAGTCTTTTGGCAGGGGCAAATGATCAAGTGGCACCATGAAATTAATGACTTCCAACCCCTCAGTTGCTCCTTTGTATGAGGAAGGGGCAGGGTAAATAAAAGGATGTGCAGAGTTTGGACAGATGAAAGTGCAAAGTCCTGGGGACAACTAACAGTAGATGCAGAACTTATGGATGCAAGGGGACATAGCTGACTTGGTCAAGCTGACTTGACCA
>NW_020955360.1:1746960-1903312 GCF_003031625.1 Empidonax traillii | reverse complement strand
TTTTTTTTTTTTTTTTTTTTGAAAGAAAGAGGCAGGCAGGTGAGACAAGCAAATCAGAAATATATTGAAGACGGATCCAACAGCTGAAGGAAGAAGAAAGTATATTCAACCATAGGAGGTCTTGGTACAGTGTAAAATAATCCCCTTAGCTAAGAGCATCTGTGTGAACTGGTTGCTGACCTTGAGACCTTTAGCTGTATAAGTGGCACAAGAAGCAGAAGAACACAAGAGGTCTCTGTGGTTTGAGAGTATTCTGTCAGTGCATGTGCACTTGGTACTTGCTGTGGGACTTGCTTGTGCTGCAGATCACACATTGATTCAGACCTTTCTGTTCCTTTTAGAGACTGTTGCTGCACTTTGAACAGATCTTCTGATTTAATTTCATCCAAAAGGAATCCCCTTCACATGCAGAAAAACTGCCCCACAGTCTGAGCCAACATGGAGTAAGTGGGGAAATGAGGGATTGCTGCACTCTACTGCTCTGAGCTATGTCGCTGTTGCAGACACATTTTAGCTAATATTTTGTCATTTGCTGATTTTGTATACCTCAAGATGAAGTTCATTTTACTCAGTTGGCTTATACCTAGGAAATACCTAGGTTATACAAGTATTCATAAACGCATTCATCCTTTGCTTGCAGCATCCTAGTGCTTTTTTTGCTGGTGCACCAAGTAAAACAAAAATCAATTTATGTTAACCTTTGACTAAAGAAGAAATGTGAAAAGCAGGAGGAAAAAACCCATCCAAAATATCAATATTCTTCAGTATGTATCACACTCCTTTCTTCTTCTTCGGGTAAATTAGTTTGTTAAAGAGCTACCATTTCACTCTAGTTCCTTTTTCACCTTAGGCAAATCTCACAGGAAACTTTCACTAAGAGCCCTTTTACTGAAGTTTGCCTTCTTGAAATACATTGCTTTTAGTTTGAATCATCTTCCTTCTATTCTAACTTTCAAGAATTCTGTCCTTTTGTGACCAACCTCAACTACATTACCACTCGATATTCACATTCTTCACTGTTTCTTTGTTAATGGGAGGCAAATGGGAAGCAGTCCCTACCTTTATTACTCTTGTAATGAAAGCATATCAGTAGCTTCTTCTTCATCCTATCTTCCACTGCATTCACAAAGGATGTTAGTCAGTAGCCTATGTTATCACTGAGGTCTCTGCTCTGCTTTACTCTTCACAAATACATGTCTGCTTGATCCTTCAAGGGAAATCCCAGAGCGGCAGTGTTTTGGTTTTTTAGTTTGTTGTTGGTTAGTTGCTTTTGTTTTGTTTTGTTTTTCTTTAAGTTTGTAACTGTCCTTTGCAGTCACTTAGGAGTTCTTTCTCCCTTTTGGTCTGAACCTCAGAACAAGTGAATTTATTCACGCTTCCTTATTGTTCTTCCTCAACAAGATGTGCTACATGAATTTGAATTCTTCCGTCTCCTTCTCTCCCTAGATTGTTATATTATTACTGTAATTACAAATGAGCTGCTTGAGGTAATAATCATATGGCTGGTGAGTCTCAAATCCAGTCTAACTCATGATCTTTGCGTTAGTAATGTGTTGCTTCTGTTCCACTAGCACTAAGATGGGTTCTACGTTTGCTATTGGGGATTGGACCATTTGCTTCCCTAATCAGCTGCTTCTCTGGGGACACCCACCGTGTCTGGTACTCCTGCATTCCTTTCCAGCTGGTCAAGTAGTTTTTCTCTGAAACTCCTCATGCCTAACATGTTATTGATATCCTTTTATATCATCCGGGCTTCTCTGCTTCACCGCTTTGCTTATGGGTCTTCTACCAGCTTCCAAAAGGGTTTTTACAGGGACTTTTGTTCCTCATTCCTGTTTTTAGAAGATGTAGATCTGTGTTCCCTGGTTTGAGTGCAGAACCTGGATAGAAGTATTTCCCTTCACAGTTCCTTTGTGGATAGAACAGCAGGTAGCTGCTTTGTGTCCAAACAGCATCCCCAGGGCTGTAGACTGAGAATGATCTGATGACAGAGGTGATTTTGATGCTGTTCTTTTAAAGGGATTAATTGTGATACTAAACTACTTTCTAAATCATCTTCTCCTGTTTGTCTCTTAACTTGCGCTCTTACAAAAGTCAGTGGAATATTCATAGAATCAACCAGATTAGAAAAGATCATCAAGTTCGACCCTTGATCCAACACCACCGTGGTTACTAGATCATAGCACTCAGTGCCATATCCAGTCTCATCATAAAAACCTCCAGGGATGGTGAATCCACCACCTCCCTGGGCAATCCATTCCGATATCTGATTACTCTCTCTGTAAAAAATGTCTTCCTAATATCCAACCTAAACTTCCCCTGGCACAGCTTAAAACTGTGCCCTCTTGTCCTACTGCTGGTTGCCTGGGAGAAGAGACTGACCCCCACCCAGCTACACCTCCTCTCAGGTAGGTTGAAATGTTGATTCACAAATGCATATCTTTCACTGTTCTTTAGTGATCAGGAGTTTAGCCATGCCATAGGAAATTATAATATGTGAGAACACACTATCATCCCCCAAAATTATGCAGTATTTTTTTTTAAAAAGTTTTCTCATGAAATTCTCTCTTTTACAAGACCTCCCCCATTTCCCAATGTAACCAATAATTTCTCAGTGACTTTTGTTATGCTGAGCTATATGCAAGGAGATTAGGTGGGTCCCTGGGTCATTGTGGCTTTAACACTCCTCAAAAAAAGTGAAGGTTAGTATTTTTAATGCCTTTAAGTTGCAGAGAAGGAACTTGAAGCTATCATTTAGGAGATGAGTGTTCTATTGAACAGGCTGTTAGATGAAAGAGAAGCTATTTACAAGCACCTTTGTGGCATTTCTTACACTTTCATTTCCTTTGCCCTGAGAGCAAAAGATCAATCTGCAGCAAGCTACTTCACTCTTTGTCCCATTTATTTTATTGAGTGCACCAACAGAGCAAGGTGTTGCTTATTGAAAGATGTGTAGAAGCTGTTTTGAAAAGCACACATTCTTTGTACTGGAATACTAAGCAAAATTCTAAACTTAGATACTGTAAAGACTGCAATGTTTTATAGTCACACTTGAATAGCAAAATTGTTCAACTACCCAGTTTGAGACACTTTTTCCTCACATGAAAATAATCACTTTTGGTTTTGACAGTAATAGGTTCCTTAGACTGGACTGCCTTGAAAAATGATTTCTTTAATGCTTTTTGCTACAGTGCGATCAAGGATGCAGTAAAATAGCTCATACTTAATGATATTTGGGTTTTTTAATAAGAAAAGGACACTTTGCTGAATCTAAGTGCCAGTCCAGGGAGTTACTGCATGATGTGCTTGACTGTAGGGACTTCAGTACCTCCTTGATATGGCTCATGATGTTATTGTAAGTTAAGTCTTTGTAATGAAAATTGAGTCAAAACATAAGAAAACATTTAAGAAGGTACAAGTACTTTAAAATAGGTACAAGTGATTGTAAAATGTTAGGAATCCCATTTCTTTGAGTGGTGAAATCTAAATAAGGGAATATTTTAAATCTAGGATTCAAATCTGCAGATGAGAGTTCTAGCTTGTGAGGTTAAAATGTTTCTCAGTCTTTTTTGATAGAACAGCATAGATTTTCTGGTGATATTAAAAAATCTTTGGGGACAAGGAATGTTGATGGCAAGAATTTTGAGGGGAAATTATTTCTTTTTTTCTTTTTTTTTATTTTCCCCAGTTCCAGTTAGTTTGAATAGTAGTCTGACCTTTTTTTTAACAGTTTTACATATTATTTTTTTCTTTATTCTGTATCTCTTTAAACATTTGCTGCAGTGTACTGCAGTAATTTATTCCCCAGCTTTTCCCTGATATCTATGAAGTGTCAGCTATTTTTTTCAGCAGATGAAATGAAGGCAGATGTTTCCATTAATCCAGATTTTTACCATTCCAGAGAGTTTTCCTGGATACCTTACTATTGTTTTACCTTTATTTTTGGCTATTGAAATTCAGTGACCTTTCCTGGTAATCCAGGAAAGTACACTCTGGTTTTGTTATTTACATCACTACCCATTTTGTTTATGCAGGACAGCTGCTGCCTATGGTTTTTCCTTCAATTGTGCATCCATAACTATGTCCAAGAACCATTTTTCTCTAGCTGGCATTATGCTTCAACTCTGTTTATTAAATCCAGCTTTCTGCATGTGTGAATACAACACAAATAATTTCCTTTGTCATCTTCCTCCTAACCTTTTGTGTACATCTTCCATTTTATCAACAACATAGCTGATAACATCTTTCATCTTCCTAATCATCCCCATTACTGTTCCTCTACATTACCTGCTTTTTTGCCATCGTATCAAATTCAGTATTCTTTTTCCATCTTCAGTATAATTTACCTCTACTTCATTATTTCAATCATGTTTCTTCTGATATCTTACCCTTTTTTTGTTTTCCCTTTGGCATAGGATGTTTGTACACTTAGACATTTCATCTTTCATTTTCATACCGATGCAACCACATCACCCACATTTCATTTCATGTTTCGCTTCTGCTATGATGCCTACAAGGCAACAGATAGTGAATGCTTAATAATTTATAGGACAGTGTGTTTAGGCACTTTGTTTAAACACTACCTCTTTGTTATTATTTTTTTTCCCATCCATGTTTTGTCCAGTGGTTCCTTCAGATTGTGAGCATTTGGAGACGGAATCTGGGTTTAAATATGCGCTCTGAAATCATGCAGAATATCACATCTGACATCATGAATTTTGAAAAGCTTGAATATTACTGATAACAATGGGCTTCCTGGCCCACCATCTACTTTGTTGTTCCTCCTGTAAAGTACTGAAACAGATATTTTGTGTATTTTATTATTAAGGATAACAAGAAAACAACCATGCAAACTTGAAATGTAAAATGTTATTTATTAATGTTTTAAGCAGTTCAGAATAACCAATGCTTCATTTTACTGTGCTTCAGTTTCCTCTGTGCTTGTGTATGTAAGTTCAAGTACATAATCCTGGTCAGGGGTTGTTTTTCTTAGTGTCTTATGTAGGGAAAACAACAAAGGGAGACAGAGTCACTGTTAGGGTTTTTTATATTCTTTATGAGAAAAAGGGAAAGTTGTAAATGATATAACAAACTCAGAATTGGAAAGAGAAAGGCTTGACACTGTGGAAGATCACTTCAGCAATAACCAAAGCATTGATTATAGGCACTGTTTTAACCAAAAGTCCAAAGTACAGCACTATACAGGCTGCTATGAAGAAACAAACTCCATCCCAGTCAGTCCCAGTACCTGAGCTTAGCATTTACTTATTTAAGTTAATACTGAAATAGTTCATTTGAGTCTGTTTTTATATTTGAATCAAATCAAATCACACCAAAATGATAATTTGAGTATTAGTTTCCTGGAAAGCCTAAACTTTAAGGAGTTTATTTGGAGTATTAGCAGAAGGACCTTCCTCTGGTTAATCTTTTAATACTAATAATTTTTTCATCAAGTTATTTTGCTTGTGAAAACCCTTTAATTTGTAACAGTATCATTCTTACTCAATGAAAAAAGAAACTCTTGTTATTCCAACCCCTGTTTAAACTTGATGGGGAGTTATTAATGAAAAAAATGTAGTGGGCAGTGATTCTTTGAATGGGGCAAACCTCATTAAGCATGTAATAGTAGTAGTACATCTGACTACTTTCTATATTTTACTATTCAACCTTATTTCATATCAGTCATAGCACACTTCGGGAAGTTATTGTCTGGAAGATTATTGCATTTATCAAACACTGAGGTTAAAGTCACCCTATTCCAGTTTTATAATACCATTTTTGACTTTTGCCTCAGAATGTAGTGTCTGTCTTCTCTTATCAAATAATGTAATTTTACTGAAACTGGAGTGCTTCTGTCTGTGCAGACTCTGTCTGTATTCAGGTTGTTGGACTCTGGTAAATGGATATCTCACTGCTGAAGAACTGAAGAGCAAGGGCTTAGAAATGTCACTTAGAAAAGGGAAAGCCTTTATGGACAGAGTAAGCTCTCTCATTGGTTTTTTTCTGAGACTCTGGTAGTTTAATCTTGCTGTACAAATTAACTTCCTGCTGTTGAAAATAAACAGACAAGATGTGATAAATACCAAAAAAATGATGAAGTGAATTAATTTTCACATTTTAGGTCCCTATCAGTAGCATAAGAACAGTATCGCTTAATATAAAGCTACTGAAAGTATTTTGAAAATTAATTAATAGTTGTGAAGAACTGTGTAACTTCAGTAATAAACACTTATGACAATAGAAACTGAGAAGAAAATGGAAAGTGCTGTCTTTGAAGCAGAGTTTTAACAGAGTGCAATAACTGTAGAGAAAAGACAATAATGAGGTGAAAGCGCAATAGTGAGTAGCTGCCAATTGGGAGTAGTGCCAACCTTGTGTGGAATTAGTTGAGATTTAGGAAGGTAAATATTGTATAAAATTATAAACTTTTGTTGCACACATACTTGCAAGATGGAACAGATGGAAATTTCCTGGACAACTTTATTTTCCGCATTTCTAGTTTTCTGGTAGCTTGACTTTGCATTTTTGTATATTTTGGGGTTTGGGATTCTTTCATTTCCTCCTCCTCTCCCCCCCATTTTTATTGTGATTATTATTTTGTGCCTGTCAGTTACAAACATTCCACAGAAGCAGATAAAACAACATATTGAACTTTCCAGTTAGAAAATCTGTTTATATCCAAATTAACATATCAGTACCTAATTCTTGTTGAGTATTCATTTCCAAAAATACGTGTGTTTTGTATTTTCTCAGATTATCCTTTTCCATTGCAATTTTATATTCTATTACAATAGAACTGGGCAAATTAAGAATTAATTGTTTTTAATGCAGACTGTATATTTGAAAACAAATTCTAATTTATCTTACTTCCTTTTCAAAACCAGGCATCACTGTCTCATATTGCACTCTGTGTTAGAAAGCCTACAAGTACCTGAGAGTTTTATGTGAAATTATCTGTATAAACATCTTATAACTTGTTTTAACTGTAACATATAACATCCCTTTTTTAAGAAGAATTATTTGACAATTCAGCCATAGCAGTTGGGGACACTGTTACCCAGCTGTTTATGGTTGCACAGCAAGCAGAGGCTACTTGTTTCACAGTTCAGCCAACAGAGTAGAAGTGCAAGTTCTCACTGTTCCACTACACTAAAGTCAACAATGTCTTCAAAATATGTAATTAGCAATTAGGTTGAATTTGCAAATTTTGCACTTGGGTGTATCAAGTTGAATTCCTTTGGCTGTACACTGAAGCATTATATTTCTGTCAGGACTATAATAGCAAAATTCTAGGAATAAAAATTCTTGAATTTCTATCAGTGTGCAAAATGATTCTGTCTCTTGAGTATCAATCAGGTTTCATTGTTTTTTCCTGTAAGAATGGAGCCTGAAACCTTATGCCACTTTTCTATGTTTATATTTTACTGAACATTGAATCATGTGGTTTGCTTATTTCATCCAGGCTTTTACAATGGTGCCTTTCCTATTCAGATAAATAAAAACAAACAATTAAAACCAACCCTCAGCATTTTCGAAGTTGTTATTTTCACGAGCAACATGCTCTCAGTAGTGATGAGCAACTGCTAAAACCTGTTTTCTTTCTTCCTGCAAGATACTTTCTTATATATTTTAATTTCTGGGAAAAGCAAAACCAGGATTCAAGATATAACAATGAATAGATTGCTTTACCCTATGTTTTATATATATATATATATATATATATATATTTATATTAGACAAAAGCTAACTACTTCTTTTACTTAGCAATTATAAAATTCAGGATTTAGTTTCATCTCTACAGTACAGGAAATACTGATGATCTACAGTTGTACTCTTGCATTAGGTCCAGCCAAGGAATAATGTAGGCAGGTCAGCATCAGCTTGCACAGTTAAATACTTCCATCCTAGGTGAAGCTTTGGCTATAAATGTGCCCATCTGCCTCTTCTCCAAGATCACGAGGAGAGATGGGGACTGTGGGATAGCAATCATTGTTTTTAGGTGTTAGGTCAAACTACTGTGTTCTTTTTAGCTTGTTCTGGATAAGGTTGTTTCCTAAAGTGAATATATATATATATTATTGATTGTAGGACGGAATGGGAAATTTGAGAGTCACTAAAAAAGGAATACGACTTGAAGGAATATCTGAATTTCTACTTCCACTATATGTGAAAGAAATCCATTCCCGGAAGGTAGGTGTTTTTCATCTTTATTTCTTAATTTACAGCTAATATAAATTAATCTTTTCAGTCTCAAACTACAAAGTTTAATTCTTTCACCTCCTAGATTAGTAATCAGTAGAGGTTTGCTTTGAGAGGGCCTTAATAGTGAAAGCTTCCTTCATGTCAATTTTTTTTTTTTTCTGAAACCTTGCTTGCCTCTTAAAAGAAATGTCTTATCCTAATGAAAGGAGATTCAAAGCATATATATTTTATACTTCAAATTACCTCAGCACTGGGAGTGGAACAGCTCAGTCTTCATTTGATGTGAACTCCAGAAAAACAAGGCTGGTGATAAGTGCAAAATGCAGTGAAATAAGGAATGGTTTTGTTTTTTCTGGTATTAGATATCATGATTTCTTTTTCCATTCCTTTTTTTAATTTTAATTTTTATTTTGTTTTACTCAGTAGGTAGGGGCAATCTTCCTATACTGTATAATGTCTCTAGGAATAATTTTTTCAAAGCAAACCCTTTTTAATATTGTTTAAATGTAATTGTTTTATCACATAGCAGTAGGTTATTACAGAGGAAAAAACCCCAAAGTTAATATGTATTAAGAAATTAATTGTAGCTCATTTTAACTCTTGTTTAGTTTTGAATTATGCTGTTTGTATTGTCAATGAATAAAAAAAAATTATTTTGAAATACTGGAAACCTCTAAAGTTCTTTTTACCATGCAAGTGATGACCTATGATCACAGAGGAATGTTACAATGCTTTTCAGTTAACCATCTGCAAAGCATTTTAATATGCATACTGCAAAGGTTGACAGGAGACAAAATTATTTTGAGCCTAAATGCCTTTGTGACAATTTTTGTTGATTAAAACCTGTCTCCTATGTATATAAGAAAAGTCTCAAGTATATTAATAAATGACATCATGACAGTTTCCCATTTCTCTTAATTAGTTCACTCTTGTGTGAAGAAATCTGCGAGGTAGTCTCTTTCTCTTCTTTTTCTATAAAACTAAGATCTTTCAATGTTTAACAGAGTAGCAGTATTGTTGTAGGTAATGAAAACTTTTCTAATATTTAAGTAACCTTCCAGGCCAGCATGCTTTTCCTTCAAGGTGGCAGAACATTAGTCATGATGTGTGTATTTTTCCCATTTCTTTTCTGTGAGTGGAGGGTGTATGTTCTATTGTTCCCTGCCCTGTTACTGTACATGAGAGTTATGATTTGGAATATTTTCTTGCACAGTGATTGATATTGCAGAACATTAGTTCTGTTAAAGTGAAGATGGAAACTTTTGTTTCAAGTGAGAATAATAACAGATTCAAGTGGGGTCCTAATTTCATTAAGCTGCTAACAAATCTCAGAACAAAAAATGCACGCAAATGGAACTATTGGAAAAGAACAGGATGCAGGGTCTACTAGAAGCCTAATACAGTGTTCCTCTAGTTTTGTGATACTGATGAAAAACATACAGACTTGTCAGTAAATGTTTTCAAACCAGCAGAAGATAGAGCTCATCATTAACTGTACAAAATAGTTCAAGTAATATATTTTTGGTGTTCCAGGTCTGCTTATATGCATTAATATTAAATCACTTGTTAGCTAGATAAAAAAGTGGTATTTATACAGACTTAATTCTCATCTTGCAGCACTTGTGAACTAGGTTCACTTTCCAGTCTTTTACCAACTTGCTCAGGAGTTTTTGTGCTAAATTTCAGTAACTTGTAGTGTATGCAAATGTGAATGTCATGAGTGAATGACAAAGGAAACCTCTGGAGCTGTATTCAGTTTAGCAGTAGGAATTTGTAATGTCTCTGTAGGGTATTCCCACAGGTGTGTGGCATCTGCATGTGACCTTAGCTGTTTTGTCACTTACAGAATTGACCTTGGTACAGTAGAAATCTAAAAGTGCGCTAGGTTTCCTGAGCTCCTATTACAGTCAGTAATACTGATATAATGTTTACCTTGGGTAATACAGACGGGAATGCTTTTACTTTCTTTTTTCCATGGAAGAAATAATGATTTAAGTTTGATGTATACTGGAGTTAAAATATACTGTGAAACTGACAACTCATCATTTATTTTCTAGAAGGAGAGTTTGCTCTCTAAGCAAATTTACTCATTCCCCTATAAAAGAACACATCCATTAAAGTGACATTGTTGGATTAACTCTTGAGGTGACTTTTAATAAATATATTCAATAGTAACTTTGCAAAACAGCACTCTGCAATGGTGACACAGTCTGTAGAATGGCCTCTGAGACACGTCAGTGTAGGGCTGTCAGACCAGGAGATCAGGGCTTCCCTATTCTCCCATTATCCAGCACAAAGCAGAGTGAGGTGGGTAGACCAACAATATTAACAGTGAGGTACAGCGGTGGGTGTGCTGAGAGGCATGAGCGGGGTTCTTGCATATTTGCTGGAGCTATCTTTTAGTAAGCTAGATCTGAACCTGATAACATGTGTTCATTGGTATAAGAGGGTTCACCTCTGATTCTGATAGTAAACTACTGCTGGTAAGAGTCCCAGGCAGTCTGCTGAGTAGCTAGGCTGAAATGAGCTCTCTGCTGCAGCAATTTAAGTGTGAGGATGGTGAGGTTTGCTAGTGTAAAGTTCACATATGGTTACAAATGCTGGTATTGCCACATTTACCTCATGCAAAATGATGCCCAAATAAGATAATTTATGCAGGGTTAAATGCAGACCTTAAACTGCCTTTATCAGGAGAACTGTATTGAACTTTGTATATAGGTTGAAAAATCGCCTTTTATCTTGTATTGCTTCATTAAAGCCCTGACTACTTAAAGTAAATGCTAAAATATGTAGAGTTCAGTCACTTGGAAAACTGATTCTCGTGAATTCTTAAAAACAAAACTTCCAGTGATATTTTCTCCTGACAGTATACAATTTTTTAACAAAAAGTAGTAATGAAAAATCCAGGTCTCGAATAAAATGAGTATTTCCTGTTTTATCTGTAGAAGTTACATGAATGAGAAGGCTACTCAGAATGTGCTTTTTCCCTAACCCTATTCCTCTTGCTTTGCCCTTTTTACCCTATTCAGTTAGTGTTTTCCACAGAACCATGGGTTCCTACCCCAATCCCATGTTTACACAGAAAAGAAACTTCTGTATTTTCATCAAATGACTTCACTGCATATCAGAACTTGAACTGATGCATCAGAACCTGAGCAGATATGGGGTCATTTGATCCTGAATTGACTCCTTTGACTTTTGATCAAATTGGTAGTCTGAAACCAGTAAATTTCATCTAGACTGTGTTCTGTTTCCCATGTTTATATCATTTGCACTGATATGATGCAAACAAACAATGCAAACTACATTCTTTATGGTGTATCATTAATAAGATGTATGAAATCAAGTAACACATAATGCAGAATCCAATATTTCAGTTCTTATGAATAATCGTTATACTACTGCATCCTAAAATCATTATACTAATGCACTTTTGAATGCAAACAATCAGGTTAAAGTTTTAATAGTTTGTTATATAACAATTAAATCAATTCATGGTTGTTTTCTTGAGAATGTATTCATGGGTTTATTAATCTATTTCATTCTCACATACCATACTTAAAGGCCCAAGAAAACCAAGTAATCTTTTTGTTAATTTGTTTTCATTGCATAAAAAGAAGTTAGTCATTGTCCCTTAAACTAGAGGGCATTGCTTTTATTTTTTTGAATAAAAAAATATATTCTCTGAAATAAGCATGTGTTTTCCAGAGATATCCTTAGAGAACACTGAATTTAATAATTCAGTTAAATTCATGGTAAAATGTCTAGAAAGCAAGAAATAGAGGATGTATATAGACTTCTAACTGAACAGAGGAAACTCTGAAAACTCCCTGTATATCTTGCATTTTAAAATGTGCCACTGTATATGAACTAAGAACTTGTAGGTGGGTTTCAAAGCAGGACTTCTTTCAGGTATATGTTTTCTCCAGATTTTCACTGTGGAGACTGAATATCCTTGTAAATATTTAGAAAGCTTTATTTTTCTTTGTTTCAGTTCCAAACCTGGAGCCATTTTCATGAGAACAAAAATAAAGTATATTTCTTTCTTCACTATCTATGTGTATAATCTTCAACATAGAATTAATCTTTGCTGATTTCAGCCAGCACATTGCACATATTTAGATTTATGTTTGTGCCTTAAGTGTCTTTGTCAGAACCCCAAATTCTTTTTCTGAGACAATGTCTTTGTTGAGTTTCTCCATCTGAAAGCATTACAAAGAGGCAGCATAGGAGATCACATCAAAAAGCCTTTATGAAGTTGGGGAAGAACATATATTCATCTTGTCCTTTGTACCAGTCTTCTCTTTTTGGAAAACCACTGAATCAGGTGCTCCTTGCCCTTACTAACCCCATGCTTGTTTTGTCCCAGTTGCCTTCTTTCCCTGGCTACTTTGTAATGATTTTTAGTCCACCATAATCTTGCTAGGAGCTGATGTGAGACTGATTGAGCTGAAGTTTCCAAAGTCTTCCTTCCTTGCAAGATGTTCATTTGTTGACTGAACATATTTCCCCACCCTCCACTAAAACATGTTCTTCTAAAATTTCAAGGCCAGTTTTGCTATATACTCTCTTTTTTCTGCTGAGATACACCACTGCCAGGCAGTCAAAGTAGTTTGAGAATCATGCAGTCCTACCACTAGTGACATATATATATGTATCAGAGAAACTCCATTTAGGAGATGTCACTGCTCACCCTGTTTGTAATATCAAAAAAAATTACAATGGTATCAAAGGATCTGCCATTGTTATTACTCAGTGTGAAGTGCAATACTTGTTTCTGTAGCTACATGTCACAGTCTGCTCAGATAAAACTTGAAATGCTCCCCAGTTCTTTTTTATGACACCTGCTCTTCAAGCCTTGCCCTTAGGATCACTCACCTGTCACTAAGGATAAAGCCATTATTGTCCTGGTTTCAAAAACCCAGACAGGCATAAATGACTCCTTAAGTCATTTTGGCTATCAACACAATGTAGTTCCAATAGTGTCACTTTTACTGGCTATGAACAAGATATGAGATTTTCTTCATTACAAATTTTGCCAAGGGAAAGATCAGTCCTATATTTGTTGATGGTCTCTGGAGGGACTACCACTGAAATTGAGTTGGCTTTGCTTGCTCTTCAGTGACAGCTGATAAGAACTTCCATGATTCATGATTTTGTCCTTGATTTGCTATACTTCAATGAAATCTGTCCGAGGGTCATCCAATTGAACAACTCTATCTTTTGAACATGTTTTTTCATGTCAGCCTAAACTCCTATTATTATTGCTGTGACTTGTTACTCAGTCAAGGAGTATCTCTGCTTTTTATGCTGAAAATTCTGAGTTAATATGACCCAAGTCTTTTCCTTTAGCTGACTATAGCTCATGAATAAAGTTCAGTGGCCTATATCCACCCTATTTTATACCAGCCTGAGGAACTGAATTTGTTTTGAGAACACTCTTCAGAAGGGTGTGGGAAAGTCAATGAAGTAGCATCTGTTTTTCTGGGAGTTGGTTGTTGTTGTTGTTGATATCAATTGCATTTTAAGTTTTCCAAGTACTTCCTTCATGTAATATGTCAGTGTTCCACTGGGGAAAACTTCAGTGAAACCATGTGACATTTCAGTTTGATTTTCATTCTGTTTTGTATCTGATCTTAATGCAAAGTGTATTTTGTTTGAGCTGTTTTAACTGTTTGGGCATCTTAAGCTGAGATGTGAAATAAGGAGTGACATTTTTTTTCCCTGAACAACTTTGAAATAATGTAGTTGCACATTGCACAGTCTAATAAATTACTTAAATAAATCCTGTATGTTTAAAATGAAGAAAAAAAGTTATTAGCATTTCCATAAAAATCTGATCCAGCACAATAATGTAAAAGCAGAGGTCTTACAAGTGATTTGTAAAGCAGAAGAATCTATGTCTGTCTTTATCTCTTTGTGCAGGAATTAGCTTGTGTTTCTTCATGGAGAACATTTATCTGTTGCATCCTATTTTATACACTTCAGGTGCACCACTGTTTTTGCTCACCTGTATAAATCTTAGAACTATGGATGCACAGATAAAACTGAGGAGAAAAAGTGGGAGTCATTGCAGGGGAAAAATATCCATGTAAGCCATTAAGCACAAACAAAAGTAAATTAACGTAATTCTCTCTCCCCCAAATACTGATAGATTTTTAGCCCTGGCTTAAGGGATGTAAGGAATGTATTTGTTACAAGCTGGGCTGTGCACTGCCCTCACTTATGGGCCATTGGAAGGCAGAGACATATTTTCACAAAAACCATTGTAAATAGTGTGTGTGTTAAGTTAGGAAATCTACTTTGTATCCAAAGACTCACTGTATTAGCAGCAAAGAATATTCATGTCATAAAATTATACTTTTAATGCTGTTGGAAATTGTCAGAGTGGATTTCTGAAGGAGAGAGCATACCTGCCCAAGCTGACAGCCTTCTACAACAACGTATCTAGCTTGGTGGATGAGGACAGCTAATACTATTAATCTTGCCTTTAGCAAGGCTTTTTACCGTGTCTCCCATTACATTTTCTTAGACAAGCTGGTGATGTACACTCAAAAGGACAGTGAGGTGGCCTGAAAACTGGCTTAGCTGCTGGGCTCAAAGAATTGTGACCAGTGAGGCCAATTGCTAGTGGTGTAGTCAGGGAGTCAGTACTGAGGAAAGTGTTGATTAATTTCTTCATTAATGACCTGGACACTGACAGTACACTCTCAGAAAATTTGCATATGATACAAAACTAGGAGGAGGAGTAGATAAACAAGTAACTTCCAGAAGCAAAAGAGGACAAGAAAAATAATGAAAGCGTAGCTGTTTCAAATGTTCAGAATTTCAATTATTTCCAACTCGTAGGTAATAACACTCTTTTTTCTTTTTCTGTTTCATATCAGGTGAATCTCAAAAGTATTGAGGTAATAATCAAATCACAACTTCAAAGATAACACTTCAAAAACGATTATAAGGAGGGTTGTCAAGGTATTCATTCTGTAACAGAAGTTGGTGTTCTAAAATTTGAATGGGTAATTTCCAGAAATACAAGTTAACTTAAAAAATTAATTTTACCCATTAGATATAGGAAAATTTATTTCTGATCTTGAAATAAACCAGAATTATTACAATCCTCTTTTACTTAGTCAGTTTTGTTTTCAGTGTACTTTGTGACTTGTATGATATTTCTCACTTTTAAAAACACTTGCAATGAAATCATATAAAGTAGACAAGGCATTCATAATCTACAAAACCAACTATCAATAAAGTTCCCAAAATTCCCCAAAATGTAAAGTCTGTTTGTTACAAATCAGAGGTGTGAAGTTCTGAAGCAATTTTCATTTTGATGACATCTGTGGTAGTTATAAGCTTACTCCCAGAGTTTCATGAAACAGTTTAGAAAAAATAATTCTACCTATTTATGTAATTTGTCAGGCCTATACTGTGTTAGAACAAGGATTGTTGGTTTGTGGTTTTCCTCCCACCCCAGTATTGTTCCCCACATTCCTGTACTCTAACAGGAAGAAAAACTGTCCCTAAGCAAAGAAAGAAAATTGCATTCTGTTTAAAAATTTTAAAACTGTATTTTTTGGGACACTGAACACAATTTGGTGTCTTACATGATAATAGAGAAAACTAATGAATATTTCAAAGTTTGAGATGGAAAAAAATAAGAATGAATCTCACCTTGACTAGCTGAAGTGAAATTCACAAGATAAGATATAGCATAATCATTTTGACAGTCCCTGATTAGGACACCATTGTTGTCTTAAAGGGAAAAATTGCTTATTCCTTCACAGCTTCTGATAGCTGCCTCCCACAAGCAAAATATAATAAGGATTGCATTTAAAACACTGTTCCTCTCCCATTTGAAATGAGCTTTGTATTTTCTTGCTTTCAGTAAGAATTAAGTTCAATTTAACTGCTTCATAATCTGCACCAATTTTTTTTTTTTTTTTAATATTAACACATATGTATGATCTGCTTGGTCAGTTTTAAGAACTGGAGTGTTTCATTCCAGATAGCAAGCATGCTTTTGGATTGTGTACTTTACACGCTTTGTTGTCATAAGAAATACATCATGCTATAACCTCTAGTTTCAGGAACAACTTGTCACCAGCAATGAAATTTTCTGCTGTGAAAATGCCTTTACAGGGTATTTTTTGTTTGTTTTTTACCATTCCCTGAAGGAGTTTCCCATCCATCTGGTACTGTGACTTAAACTTCAGTCCTATTTGTTCTGAAATCCCTCCTTCAATGACTTTAAAATTTCATGGGTTTTATGCTGTCAGATCAATTTCTTAGGAAACCTGCTGAACTTCCATCAGTTTTAGGAAGTAATATAGCTGCAGCATCACCTGTAATGAGGAAGTATCAAGTTAAAATGAGGTAGAGAAGGCAAAGAGATACAAGCATTAGAAGCATTTTAATAAAGTAGTGCAAATTACTAAAACATTCTAGAATAAGTATTTATTTCCTTTTTTCAGGCAGTACAAGAAATAATAATTTTTTTTCTTATAAATATTCAATATTGTTAACTTCTTTAAAAAAAAAGCCAGTAGAGTAATCATTCTCCTTTTTAGGAGCAAACGTAAGTAGCACATATCATCATCTTATGGATTATATTATTGGATCTTTGCTAACATTGTTACTCCAAAGCAGTTTGAAATTTATTATTTGAAAAAATAAAATGGAAGCATTGATTATTCCATAACAAGGACTATGGCCTGCATCCAAGAGTGATAAATAACATTAACATTAGTTGAAAGCCTTGTTGACTTGAAGAGCATCCTCAGGAAATAATTGCACAAAACCAAACAATTCATATCCTTTTCATTCCCAAGTGTATGATGAGTGACTTCCTTTGATTTCAGGCTATTATGGTATATATTAAAATTTCAAATAAAAAATTACCTAACTTCTTGTCTTTAATAAGTAACCTGAAATAGATTCTACCAATACAATAAAAAATAGACTGGCTTGGCCTTCAACCAAATTCATGTATTCTTTGCTGTCTTCCTGTTTCTAACATGATATTTAATTATATTATAATTTCTCAAGTGTAATTTCCTTTGAGTTCTCTAGATAAGCATTAAGATTTTCCATATTCCAATTTTTCTATAGAATACTTCTATGAAATGTGGAACATTACTGTTAAGAATCATCTCCCTTATTGTGAAACTAAGGACATGAGAACTGACAAAAGACAGCAAGAGATTTCAGTCTTCTGGATTTTGATATCAGGTTACTTGGCTGTTTGCAGGTGACCAAAAGGTTCAACTGTACCCATTTGTTACATCATAACATTATCAAGAGCTGTTTGAAAAAACCTCTGTGGCCTGCTTGAAAGTTTTCAGAACTTTCTTTATATAAGGATCTGTCCAACTAAATTCTGGATAATAACTTTATGGGTTACCTCCTCTTGACAAATGGATACTACATGATATAAATTAGTCCTTCAAGTGAATCAAAGACATAGTGTCTCTAGTCTTCTTGAAAAAAATTAGCTCCAAAAGTTTTTTGCATGGTAACCAAGTTAATTTTTTTCCTTTTTTTTCGGTTGTTTTTATTCTCTTCTTTGTTATAGTTATGCAATGCCACCTACTCAACATCTTCAGTAAACAACATTCTGTGCAATTTTTTTGAATTAACCTTGGGCCAATTTCTGTTCTAGAAATGCAGGCATAATGTTGTCTGTGCTGCATTTTAAACCTCAGCTATTGCAGCAATATGCGCTCTAGCCTGTAGACACATGAACTGTTTCTATATTAAGCTAATTTTAAAAACTCAGTTTTGATTAGACTCTGCTGATTTACTATAATGTGATTTAAAAAAAAACAACGCTTCTAATTAAATTTCAAGAAATTTTTTTAAGGTAGTAATTGTGTAAGTTTTTCAAGGATAAGTCTCCAAGCTATATGAGGACCTCAAATTAAACAAAAGAAAACCTTTAAACAGAACAGTAGTGCACTGTTGTGCAATGTATTGTTTGTGTTAGAAATTCAGTTGGAAATAAACACTATCAAGAACTTCAGACTATAGATGGTGAAATCCATGGGTGGGATTAGGATAAAGAAAACTCACAAGGAAAGCAGAAGTCTTATAATGGAAGCAGCTGAAGTTAGCATCCTGTACTGGAATTGGTAATTACTTCAGCATTATGCTTCAGCATTATGATTGTACAATAACAGCTGGGGATTTAAAGTAAAGTTGGCTCTTGGGCTTCAGCCAGAGGCTCATTTGTATCTTTTGCTGAATTTAAATCAGTTGTTCTGCAAAGGAAGTAACTGTAGTTCACAAAGTTTGTTAATTTAGGGTGGCAATCTGTCATGCATAATTCTACAACAGCTACTGTGGTACATACTCTTGCTGAAGTCTTTGCAAGTGTAAGTGGTAGTTGCAGTAATATGAGTGTAGGTTGGTGATGCTGAATTTTCTTTTGGTCTGAAATTAAAATTATTTTTACAAATACAAAGTTATTGTACGTAATTCTGATTAGTAAAAGTGAAATATTTGTTGATACTAAACTTGGCATTACAGTGGTGATTTACATGAAAGATGCCACAATCATTTTTGGTAGAAAGGAAATTTGAAGTTTACACTAAGGATATAGAATGGCTAGAAAGATTTTTTTTTTCTCTTGCTGGTTCAGTATAAAAATACTGAAAAAAAAGGTTTGGACAGGGTTTATTTTTGTCTCTGAGTTTTTTCCTTGGTATCCATCAGATCAGAATCTTCCTATAAATTTGTGGTGTCTCTTTCTGAGTAAACTAAGTAACTACAAAATCCCAGAAGGAAAGTGCTTCATCCTTGTGTTGGTATTTTAATAAAGTATAGGCATTTTGGAATGTCAGTTAACTCTCCTGACAAGCTGAGCCAAAATACTGGCACAGAAAATGCAGAAAGTGGATCAGCTTTTTGCAGGAGCAACTACTTTACATTCTACAAGCAGCAAATTACTTTAAAAAATATTTTAGTTAAAATATCATTATGACTATTTAGATCTGTTATTCTTCAGAGTGTCCTTTTAAGATGCAGGTGCTGCTTCCCTGATAAAAAATACTCACTAGGATGTAGTAGTTTTTTGAAATATTGTGACTCATATTCAATAATGTATTATTGAATAAAATATCTTTAAAGTAGCTTCATTGGTTGTTCAGAATGAATAAGGGCAATATAATTTTGTTACTCTGAAAGTGAGGCAAATGATACGTTAGTGTATTACTTGGTGGGACTCATACTGCTCAGGAAAGATGTTGGGATTACCTGAAAGCAGCTGATGCAAGAATGAAGTGGTGCTTCTTTGTCTTTTATAAATGTTAGTGATTGAATACTGGGGAAAAATACAGTTAGGTACGTGGAAAAGACAGGCATGTTAGGGCTGAGGAGGGAAATCATGTTTATACTTAGCTGTGGCACTTATTGTTCCTTTAAGGTAGGCATAGGACAAGGGGTAATGGCCTTAAACTGAAAGAGGACAGATTTAGATTAAATATTAGGAAGAAATTCTTTACTCCTAGGGTGGTGAAACACTGGAACGTGTAGCCTAGAGAAGCTGTGAATGCCCCATCCCTGGAAACATTCGTGGTCAGATTGGATGGAGCTTAAAACCTGGTCTAGTGGAAGGCATCCATGCCCATGGCAAGGCGGTTGGAACTGGGTGATCCCTTAAGGTCACTTCCTACACAAATCTTTCAATGATTCTTTGATTTTTATTTCCTCAAAGTTTTTCTCTAGTAGATAAAGCCCATTATCTTGAGATATTTCTAAAATTGTCACACACAAAACACAGAAATTACTAGCTGAAATATTGTCAGTAGAGTATGCAAGAAGCCATGCTTATATTCTCCCAGCTGAAGACTGCATTTTTTCTTCACTCCATACTTTGCTCTTTGCAATTTAAGGTGTTTATCAATTTTTCTTTAGAGTTAGAGGAGCATCAAGAACATTGTTTTTAAATACAAATAGAATTGTTAGTATTTCTTTCTTTATGGCTATTCTGTACCTTCTGAATGTTTGCCATTGCTTAATGGTTTGGGGTTTTGTCTGTGAATTTCAGCAGTTGGTGTAATTGCCAATCAAAATACTGGGAGAGGCATCTGGTGAGCATGGCACAGATGCTTTATGTCTGAATTCAAGTAGTATAAATCAGTATTTATGAAGCATTCTACAAAGAGCTCTGTAACAGTAACAGGCATAAATCTGTTTTTGACCTTGAGTTTGGCATTCAGAAGATGGTGTCGATGTACAGCCATATTAGTTCATCTCTCCACCCAGTTTTCAGTTCAGGAACTGTGTATTTTGCACATGTTCGTATCTCTAAGTGCAATGAGAATCATGTGGGCACCAATTTTCCCCTTATTCTCCAGGTATCTCAGTTTCTACATAGGAACCACCTGAGGTCACACAGACTACAGATATCTGTATGCATGACAGATGAGCTAAGGTTACAAGGTGTGCTGCATAATTGAAAAGGAGTTGTAGATACATCCAGCACAATATAGCCTTCCTGCTAACTTCCTTTTCATTGAATAAACTAATTTCAAACTTGGAACTCGAGTGAGTAAATAAACATAAACCAAGCCTTAACTGTGGATGCTAGAATCTAACACATGCCTCAGCTTTAGGCTGAAATTTTGTCTCCTACTCAGACAAAAGTCCAAAACCCTTCAGTTCTCCTAACACAGTAATGAAGACCTTTATGAGGTACATAGGGACACTTGCTTCACACCATCTGTGATTTTTTTATGTGGATATCAGTGGGAAACGATGAAGCACATTTAATTGTACATTTGGGTAAACTCTACTTCATGTACAAAATTTTGTTGTCAAATCACTTATCCCTGAAGGCCAACTACTCTTAGAAGAAATAATTAAAAATATTAAGCATATAAATTAATTTCTTTTTAATAGACCAGTTTAACATTTGTTCTTGAAGATAAATTGCAGGTGAAGAACTTACTCCCAGTTGCTGGACATAGTCCCTGAGAATTTCATCTTGTAGGCTTTGTCAAATGTGATTCTAGCTCTTTAAAACAGAATCTTCTCTGATCCATATCATCACATTCAACATTTCAGTTTTCATCGTGAGAGTCCATCTGAAGTGGCTGTTGTAATTATCTGCAAATACAGTCCTTTGGTATGCATTATGGAGTGGTCTTGCAGCATGCGAACTGGCTTTGTTTCTGTAAAACTAAGTTAGAATATGAAGAAGTATAACCTCAAAGCCCACAAATAGTGTTAATGCAATGTCCTCAGCACTGAAAGTTTCATTGTAAAAGTCTGTTCTAATTGGATCACATTGTTGTAGAATATTTCTCACTTCTGCTAATCAAGCTATTCCCTTTCATTTGCTTCTCTTCCTTAAAATGAAGCCAAGGGTCGTGATAGTTTGTCAGCCTGCCTAGAGGTTTAAGCAGAAGGCCTAGCTAATGTCTTCAGATGTAATCTGGAAAATGTACTCTCTCACAGACACTTTGGATAGATTTCTAGGATGAAAATCAAGTAGAACTGATAAATTTCTAAGGACTGAAATTTCCAAATCAGAAATGTAACTGAGAAATCATTGTCCTGAGAATAAACAAGAAACTTTTTTTTTAAGTGTTGTCCTTTAGAATTTCATTGATTTCCTAAATATCTTAATTATATCAGACCTTGAATATCTACTATTCTTGTTTGTAATCCTATTGTGCTTTTCTCTATAGAAAAGAAACTGCTTTAGCTAAGTTTTAGTGGGCAGGGACTGTCTATAGAATTAGAATCCACATTTCTCCATTTGCATATAGTTTTGAGAAATGTCATGGGTACTTCTGCAGTTAATTTTTTCTTTGCTAAATGATTTAATCTTTTTTAATTTGTTTTCTATTTTATTTAGCCACTTTTTAATCTTCAAATATCTAGTGTATGTTTAGGAAATGTGTTTAAAAATTTATTTTACAAATAACTGTAAAGTCTTAGGATCATTGTGTCTTGAGAATTTATTTATGAGATATAACCCTCTTTCTTCACCTAGGTTTTGGTGCCTCATCTTTTTTGATGGACATAATGGTTTTATTTGAGCAATTTTTTAAATTTTTTTTTTTACATTGCTCCTCCTAAACAGTAGATCTCACATATGCCATAGGTGCCTACTTAGATGGCCTACTCCTCTAGTAATAAAACTAGAATGTCCTGAGTTGGAAGGGACCCACAAGGATAAAGTCCAACTCCAGGTCCTGCACAGGACCATCCCCAAGAGTGTTGAGTCCCCACTCTCATGTGCCTCAGGTTATCATCCAAACACTTCTTGAACTCTTTCAGGCTTGGTGCTGTGACCACTTCCCTGCCCCAGTGTCCAACCACCCTCTGGGTGAACCTTTTTGTAATATTCAGCCTAAACTTCTCCTGACACAACTTCAGGCAATTCTCCCAGGTTCTGTTACTAGTCTTCTTTTTATATCTCAGAAGATATTTTACTCTTTGCCTTACTTTTTTTTTTTTTTTTTTTTACAAAAAGAAATGCCATTCTAAGCTGACTGTGATTTGTCCTAAATTGTGAATAAACATGTGTTATTAAAAAAAATTAAATCATTATTGTACAAAACTGGAAAAGTCAACAACTATCTGCCTCAGTTTTTTGTATATTACATTTCTTCTACTTCTTTAACACAACAAGGGTAAACTTGGTTAGACACATTAACAGGAAATAAATTGACTTTTTTAGATGGAGATAAGCCTTTAAAGATAAAAGATTTCTATGAAGAATATCTTGCCCTCCAGCATCTTTATGTTTCATACTGCTTTTGAGACCAGAAAGTACTATTTCTAGGAGTTGCACAAATGCTTATAATTTAGAGTTTTATTATTTTTATGCCATTTGTTTTTGTACTATGATGGGGAAAAAGGTTAGGAGAAGCAGAACAAGGAAATTTTTTATTTCTAAAGGTCTATAGCACTTTCCAGCATTTCAGACAAGGTGGCCTCTGTGCCTCAATTTCTTGTCTGCAAAACAGGGCTAATAGTGCTTTCCTATCTCACAGAAGGTCATCAGCTAGAAACTTTAAATGATTGTGTGTGTTGTTAGATAATATGAGCAAATAAGAACATCAGGGCATGGAGATATTAATAAGAAGTACAGGAGTATTGTTATTTGCATGGAATATTCTATATCAAGCATACTGAGATCATCCTTTAATATTCAGTGCCCTCTGTTATTATTAAAAATAATATTTTGTTTCCTGTCTTGAAAATCAAGCTTGTTAAGCATCATTCTAAGCTCATCCTTCTCTTATAATTTATTTCCTTTGTGTTTTGAGACTGATGAGCTATAAATTGCTCATGAGATATAACGGTTTTTTCTTATCAGAAGGTAGAGCCTGGCAGTATTTTATTGCTTTACTAAACAGTTTTGCTAATGAGACTACTAATACAATGTCCCCATTAAAAAATGAAACTGACAATGGTATTGCTCCTGATTGGGAAAGAAGGATAAACAGTTTTAATATTAATTGTTTCTAGCAAATATCTTCTTCCTCTGGAGCCAGGACCACTAACAGTAGAAATATGAAAGTAAGAAATAGCTATGTCAAAGATGGAAAACTAGGCAAGATTTAATTCATCCCACTTGTCTCAAATGTTTCCTTTTAAAATAATGCAAGTAAGCTCGTACTCTCAGCAAATGTATTTATAGCATCATAATATCATATTTCTTACAGAAATGCATTAAGAATGCAGCATCACATCCTACAACACTTTCACAGGCCTGATGTTTCCTACAGTTTGCTTCCTTTCAAAAGTGAATAAAGTTTGATCATAAAGACAGAGTGCAAATTGTACCATGTTCTAAAGAACTAAAGGTGTCACTGACTTACTGGAACCAGGAAACTTATGAATTGCCTCCCCTTCTTCTAAAAAGTGTTTTGGTTTATTTTTTTTTCCCCACTATCTTCCATGGGAATTAATCTTTATCCTCTGCAAGAGTTGATCTAAAAATTTCTGATTCTGTGCATGTAATTCTGTGTGTGTGCAAAAGAGGGAGAAAGTGATCTCACGACAGACACAGAGCTACAGCAGATTAATGTTAAGTTTCTGCTCTTAGTCAAGTTGACTAAGAGGACTGTGGTCCCCAAGGTGATGCTTTTTTTTTTTTTTCTGGTTTTGATTTAAAAAATTCTTTCCACTTCAAAACTCTCATTTTATATGACAATTCCCAACTAGTTTGTTTCCAGGCACCTCTTGAACTTCCAGAATAAGTGAGAAAGTCCTACTTGGTTATCATGCTTTTAAAGCATGATAAGAAATTAAAAGAAACTTTCTAAGTCTGCTTGAACAGCTAAGAAATGCTGATTACATAAGGTGTTTGACTGGTTTGCCTGGAAATAGTGCATGGTGCCAGGTTCAGGAGAAAGTTCTGCACAGTGAAAGTCTTTTTTAATTTTATTTCACCTTTTGGAATTGTAGAAGTTGAAAAATAGTGCTTTTCTGATGTAGCTGCAAATCTTGTTTTGAAAGATAAAGGACTGTGTTACAGGACTTCCTCTCGTCCTTTACTGGAGGCTGATGACTGGTCTTCAAGCCACACTCACTTCGCGTTTGTCCATGTTTTCCTGGTTTAAGAACCCATGATTACAGTTTTAGATAGGGCTCTTTTGTATGTTATGTGGACCACCACCATTTGATTTTTTTTTTCCTTCAAATTTTAAGGATTTTTTGAAAATACTCCGATTTTTATGCAGGCATGCATATTTTGTTCCTTAGCCAGAAGAGAAGGTAGGTTCTGAGAATTTTTTTTTTCTTTCTGTTATTCTTCTTAGCAAAAAGTATAATTTATTGGCGGTGTAATAACAGCCATGTAGTTTTCATCAGATGCAATGTTGGATGCGAGATCTCCAATATAATTTGTAAGTGGTTACCTCATACAATCAGTACAGCTTTTCCACAAGGGTTCATATGATGAGTTGAAATATTTAATTACACTATAAGCATGACTTTTTTTTCATGAAAAGTTAGTTAACTGTGCCCTGTGTCTCCTCCCTTTCAATAACCACAGTACTGAGTGGTCATTTCTCAGACTTCAGATTCTTTCACTCCTACTCTTTCTTGTGTGAATTATATATTATTCTCAGAAGCTCCTGCCTTAACAGTCTTACAGGAAATTCTTGTCATTGTTCATGTCTTCCTTACCTACCTCATTAGGACACACTGAAAAGGCAATAAAAGAAAAGGAAATCATGTGCCAACCTTGAGTTATTAGTTTTACACCAGGTGAAAGCCATTAATTGAACTGAAATAGCTCAGCAAATGGACCTAATTTGAATAGCAGTGATTTAGATAAAATATACCAAGCCTAAGGTGCTACTGTCAGTGCGGAAGATAAATAAAGACCTTGCTTTTTTCTATATTGACTATCTAAAATAGCTAATCATACTTTTGGTAAAATAATCTCCGTGAGCTTGATTTGATTTGAACAAAAACAGGATTTAGTTTAAATATATAAGGTGAAAATATTTCAATGTTGTTCAGTCGCAGTACAAATCCTGATATATCTAAATATTTTAAGACTTCAGAGGAATATATTTATTGCTAATACATGTTTCACTTCACTAGCAAGATCAGCCAGATTTTCTAGCTTGTAAGAACTTGCAAAAATTAGCTATGATTATGTTTGCATACCAAGGAAGGAAGAAATTAGAAAACATTATTTCAGGTTTATCTTCAAAGTATCTGATTTTTATTCAGTCATATCTGGTTTTCAGTCTGCAATGAAAAATAAAAAAATATTGAAAAAAACCCCCAAACCAGACCAAACCATCTTGGTATTCATCATATTCACCATCTTGTGGCTGGTTTTTTGTTTGTTTATGGGGGTTTGGTTTGGGTTTGGAAGTAGTAGTATATAGCTAAAGCATTGGGGTTTTTTAGTAGATTTACTGACTCGTTTCTCATGGATAAGGAAGCTTCTGTAGAGAAAGCAATAAATAATGAATAAGACTCAGATTTTGGTCAAAATACAACTGCTATTAACTAGTAAACTTTTGACCTAACTCCATAATAGATTAGGATTGTTTCTTCTTTTGTAAATGAAAATTAATAATTTTTCATAAAGGTAAGACTAAAGTAGATTATTTTTTCAGACTTAACTTAAAATATCAGATGGGAAGGTGCCCAAAAACCAGCATGTCCTTGAGAACAACAATTACCAGTTCAGTTTATCCTAGTAACTGATTTGCTGTTCTAGTTTTTTTCTCTCAAATTGTCCAATACAGGAACCTTGAGAATGGATCACACAAGTATGTGTGATATTTAATTCTTATGCTTCTTCAGTCTTCCCAGTCTTCTGCACCTAATAACTGATTCAGACTCTGCCACGTGAAGATTTAGATACTTGCTTTCTTCTTTTCTTACAGCTGTACCTATTGTAGCAGTAGTTGTTCTGTTTCCTTGTGATAATCTCTAATCCTTTCTTAAACTATGTAAACTGCTGTGTATCCCTATTAAATCTTTTAGGTCAAGTATTTGTTCTACAAAACAACACAAAAAAACCCAACTTGAAACACTCTTTCCATCACCTCCGTGCCCCACCTCCACACCCCAAAAGAAAACCCCCAATAACATAATAATTTTAAATTTGTTGATATTGCCCTTTGTTAGCGATCTTGTGTAACTGTATTAGAACAGAAGGGAAAGAGAAACCCTAAGTTCCTATAAATGTTATATGCATTATAGTCTTGTTTTGACTTCAATCAACAAATTCATCGGAAATGTCTATCAAACGTAGCTCCGATGAGAAATAAATACTTCTAAATCACTGGTTTAATTTTAAAATATTTTTTGTTAATGTAATTGTTTTAAAATCTTTAAAATGGGATTCCTGTATGTCATGTTTTTATCAGAGCTTTGACACAATGCAACCAACGCAGAAGACAATGTATTAACTTTAAAGTCAACTAAAAGTGATACCAACATTTTAAACTGTCAACTATTTTTTCGGTTGATGGCTTATTTTGAGTAAATGATTCAGTTGACACATTCCAGATGTGTCTCCATCAGTGGAGATAAAAAATTCAGCTATCACTTACTCAACAGCTCCAATCTCCAACATTTTGACAGCTTCTCTGATCTAACTCATTAATTGAGAAGCAGGTTGATAAACTGAAAAGCTGAAAGTTTGATGATGCCCCAAAATACTTGGTATTCATCAGGCAAATGTTTTAAAAGATCAGTTGTTGTGATTTTAATTTATATTTTCATATTCAATTCCACAAAGGTAATTTTATTTGAAAATAAACTGCAATGAAAATTCACCTGCTGCACCAAAGTGCGATTGTAACCCAGAGTCTTTGCTAATAATGTAGATTCATTTGACTAACTATAGGTGTGTGTGGTAACAACCTTTAAATTGTACAGCTACTATGGAAAAAAAAGTTTATGGGTGCTGATAGCCTGGGACCATGACTTTCAAACAGACTTTTCAGCCTTTTCTATTGTTGAAACAATATCAGCATTGCATAATAGGCATACTAATTGATATTTAGTTCTGAAGGGGTTTCTAAGCCTGAAGAAGAAAAGGCTTCAAGGAGATCTTATTGCATTTTTTGAATTTTTAAGGAGGCAAACATTTTAGTGGGCCCTGTAGGGGCCAAAGATATGGCTTTAAAATGAAGAGGGTGCATTAAGACTAAATATAAGGAAGCAATTTTTTACAACGAGGGTGGTGAAACATTGGAACAGGTTGCCCAGAGAGGTAGTAGATACCCCATCCCTGGAAACATTCAAGGTCAGATTGGACAGAGCTCTGAGCAACCTTATCTAGTAGAAGATCTTCCTGCTCATTCATAGAATTAGTTGGGTTGGAAAAGATCTCTGAGATCATTAAGTCCATTGGAGGGCCTTGGAACCTTTAAAGGTTCCTTCCAACCCGAACCATTCTAAGACTCTATGATGTTACTAATTGTAAGTAAAATTTTGCATGCACACATGAAAATTGAAATTAAATATCAGGGAGGTTAGGTATAAACAACAGCAAGAAGGACTCCTCTGAATCATAGGCCTTAAATGGTTATTTTTTAGGCATATTTCTGTTGGGGTGAGCAGTGGGTTCCGCCGAGCCCCTGATGAAAGATATAGAGGTGAAGGATTTTGACTTAGACATTTTGAGGCCATTTCCCTGAGGAAATTCACAGGGATTGTGGAGGACTTGGGAAGGCGCCAGAACTAACCAGTAAGGAAAGAATGTAAGTAAGAAGTGAACATTCAATTATATGTGAAGGCTAGTAATAAATTATAGATACAGAGCTAAGAATAGTATGGTATGTAAGGTTCTGTACACAGAGTGTGAGTGCAGATCTGTGAGAACAAGGAGTAATATATTGGACGAAGTAATAAAAGCTGAATGTCAGCCATCATCATAAAGGTGCCTAGTTCTTATTTCTTGGCCGTCCTCAACTTACTACAACATATATCAATTCAATAAAGAATTGACTAATGAAAATACGTACATTTAGTCTTCAATAATAACAAATAATAAAGAACTAAGAAAATCTTTAAATGAAATAGTGAACCTTTTAAAATCCTGTTTCAGGTTTTATTGGATAAGGCTATAAGGCCAACCTTAAAAATGTGCAGATCGTCAGTGATTGTATGAGTATTTTCTGTTTTCTAATGCATTTAGTACCAGTTTAAGAACAGAACTCTATTTTATTTCCTAACCTATCCTAGAGAAACCACATATGGCTACCTTAGAACAAGTGACTTTTCCCTCCATTTTTTTTTCATTTTTTTTTAGTTCTTTGTTCTTCATAAATCCATGCTGACTACTTCCAAGCTCCTTCATCAACTTTTGGTTGCTAAAACAATTTTGGGAGTACAGTTTTTCAATACCATCTCAGTGTTTGGGATAGTGGTGTTTATTCTAAGTGAGCTAAATTGAAGAAAATAGTTTGAGAATTGTTTATAAAATACTGTTCCTCTATGTGTTTTACTGTGGTAGATTGTTTCATGCTATTTTTTCCCTACAGAAAGAAAAGGAGAAATGTAGAACATTCTGTATCAATAAAATTACATTTAATACTAATATAATATGTATTAATGAATTTTACCAGAGTGGATAATATTTCAAAATAAATAAGGAAAAAATATGACTCCAGAGAAGTTGACAGAATTTCCCTCCAAGCAGATTTTTAATGTAACATCAGCAGGGATGAGGGCCATCTGTCCATGTGTTTTTCCGTAAGGATATTTGGCTTCTTTGGAAAACAACCAGACCCTACCCTTGTAGAGTTTGGCAAATCTGTGATATAAAATGGATTCATTTAACAGATTGAAGATTTTTATGCAATTCAAGAGACTAGAATGACAGAGGAGGCAACTGCTTTAGCAGTAAAAATCAGTTTATGCCCTGTCCTCATGAAATAATAATAATGGTAATACTTAGTGCTTCATAGCTCTTTAAATGTTAATACATATAATAAAGCCTAAGCTAAGGCAATATCATCTGCTGCATATACTTTTAAAGCTCTTTGTGAGTATATTCTCTGTAATTATCTTCCCTGAAATACCAGGGAAGGATATAGATTGTTTTTCTTCTCTTCAGTACTTTGGTATTTTAAGTCCTATATTTTCTGAAATATGTTCTCTTCCTAAAGACATTGAAAATTATGTTCGTATGTGGTACCTTCAATTAGTATATTGAAACTTGAAGTTACATCAAGAATTAATTTGAACTGTAAACCTGATCTGAAGATCTTACGCAGTTTCTCTGAATACAGCAATCTTGTTAAATGCAAGACTGTCATTTGAGAATTTTACCATCAAGCTGTTTATGGTAGAGGTACTCAACAGACTTGGATTTTCTCACCAGATTGCCTCTTTGACTTCTCACTAATTTACAAATCCTTGAAAATGTAGAAGAACATTACCTGTTGCAACTCAAGTAACTGAAGTAATTCTTAATAAAGAAATCTTCTGGATTTCAACTCTGCCTATATTTTGCTTTCCTATACTTGAAAATAGTTCTTTTAGATATCTCTGCCTGCACTGATATTTTGATACATAGAATTCATTTTGTTTAGCTGGGAAAGAACATGGTTCACATAAAGGGTGAGGGAAAGAAACCATTGCAGAAGTTACAGCCTTAAGGCTCTGTGATCTACATTGTAGTGAAAGCCAGATTAATTAACTGTTCTGATTTGAAAATCTATGTATACAGCTAACCTTTTTGTCTCTTGTCAAAACAACAAGACAATAATATTTCATAAGTAACATTGGACTCAGACTGTTGAGATAAATTAGTTTCCCTGCTTAGTAAGTTTTGACTTACAGATGCACTGCTGTTCTTGGATATCCTTGGTGATATGTGCCGTTCTTGTGACATACAGGAAGAGAGACTACACTATATGACATTTAATTTTGCTCTCCAGATTATCTACAACTTCATAGTTTTACAACAATACCATTTATTGTGCTCAGAAGATGAGAGTAAACCAATTTTAAATTAATACAGTATGTTCCTTAAGGATAAAAGGAAGGGAAGCTGCAATCTGTTCTTGTGGTTTCAGGACCCTGTAGAGAAAATTCAATTCAGCAATGATATCGTCAATGTCAGAAATGTTTTGGAAAGGTCTGAACATAACAGGAGATCTTGCAAATAATAAATTAGGAACAAATGAGAAAACTACTACTAGCTAGTTATACTTCAGAGATTTGAACACCAAGCACAAGCCTTCTTACAAGAATACCTCTTAAAATGAAGAACTGAGATGAGAAAGGAACAAGATTTTTCAGGTGCTGAAATTTTAAGAAAAGAGAATTTTCATTTTTGGGGATTTTTTTTGTCTCTCTGGAACAGTCTCATGCCTTATTAAAAAAAAAAAAAAAGTGAACTAAAAATTAGGAATTCATAACATTTCATCTTACACATCTATTGCATAACTCAGGGAGAACTTAACGAGGTATTCAGACTTTGGTACATACAAGATACATGAGCATTAAACCCCTTTGAAATGGCTTTGCCATATTAGGCAATTACGATTGGTAAGTTCAGTGATTTGAAACGTAAGTGGTATGGAAGGCACCGTGGATTCAATATACCCACTGTGCACAGAAAGGAACCATTTATTTACCTTAGAGGTTTTATGGTCTTTTTTTTAAAGAAAGAGAAGTGAGGCAGGAGGATCAGCAAACCACATTTAAAATATATTTCTGATCAGATCAGCCATAGAAGAAGTTGCTTCCCTTCTTTAGCTGATAAAGAAATTGAATTGCCACATAGTCTGTTGTTTCTGATAATATTTCATGATGAAGAAATAGCAATTTTCAGTTCCAAATTAGACAGACCTGTGTTACATATGTGGAATATATGTCTGGTTTTATTTCATTAGGTATAGAAGGAAACAAGTTCTTGAAAGCAAAAACAAATCGAAATTATAGGAGTTCACAGAATCATAGAATGTTAAAGGTTAGAAGGGACCTTAAAGATCACCTAGTCCCAACCCCCCTGCCATGGATCAAAGCATGCAGTATTATTTTTGTATTTTCTGTGATGGACAACTCACTCTTCTTTTACAAGATTCTTACACTGATGATGTCATCTGGCTTTTCACATATCCAAAGTTTGTAACTTTAAAGGACAAACAATTCCTGGCAGCTGGCCTTGACAAAGCCTGGCTTTGTCTTGACAAAGAATGCTTGAAAACAATATATTGACCAAAGTAATTTTCTACTAAGATGTAGCAATTAGAACAAATGTGTATTGTCATTATGCCATGCAATTTTGTCTTAACCTTTTGAAATCTGTGTACAAGTAGGCATACAGAGCAGCTGGAGCAGTGGCAGCTCAGGGACATTGGTCTGAAATACAATTCTTTGTTATCTCACTCTTAGTGAAATTATTTTAATAAGTCAGAGGCATTTCTGCAAGCCCTGACACTTAACAAAATGAAAATGATTGTAAGCCATCTTCAGTATTCCAGAAGTGAGCTGAGCAAATGGAAGAAGAGCTTGCCTGAGAGAGGTCCAAAACATCTAGGCACTATGCAGCCTGTGGGAATTGTAAAATCTGAAATACTGACAGAATAGATGGACACTTTCATGTGTCCTTGTTGGAATGACTCTCAAAAGCAGCATAGATCTGGCCAAAAGGGCTATGGGAGAAGTTGCCAGAAATTCTGGGATTTTTCTCTATTTCCCTTAAATCCAGGCATCTGTTTCTATGGGCTTATCCACCCTGTCATTTTTCTAAAATTCCAGACTCCTCTGTTTTAAACACAAATATGTATTCTCTTCCTAGTGTTGCCTGAAAGTTCTAAATGAGCTAAAATATGGTAATTTGCTAATTTGCTAAAGAGTTGATCATTCACTGAGTTAGTATTTGGTTACAGTTTTAACTCTTTTGATGCTTAAAATGGTTATGAATCTAAGTTTTTATCCCCAGACCACTGTTTCACAGGTTGGTTTTTAATGATACATCAGTATTCCCTGCTGATTTTTGTTTATTATTATATAAAACAAACCTGTTTGTTTTTTAATCTCAGTAATGAACTAAAAATGACACTACCACTTCTCTGAATTAGCAAATAAAGAAATTTAAAGTAATTGAAATTTTTCAGGCGATAAATGGTATAGAACTTTTGAACTATTGAACTGTAAACCTGATCTGAAGATCTTATGCAGTTTCTCTGAATACAGCAATCTTGTTAAATGCAAGATTGTCATTTGAGAATTTTACCATCAAGCTGTTTATGGTAGAGGTACTCAACAGACTTGGATTTTCTCACCAGATTGCCTCTTTGACTTTTCACTAATTTACAAATCCTTGAAAATGTAGAAGAACATTACCTGTTGCAACTCAAGTAACTGAAGTAATTCTTCATAAAGAAATCTTCTGGATTTCAACTCTGCCTATATTTTGCTTTCCTATACTTGAAAATAGTTCTTTTAGATATCTCTGCCTGCACTGATATTTTGATACATAGAATTCATTTTGTTTAGCTGGGAAAGAACATGGTTCACATAAAGGGTGAGGGAAAGAAATACACATATTTGTATTGTAAATTCCAGTCTTTTCCAAAAATCAGTTAGTGGTGCAGAAGAGTCACATGGATCCAGCATCCAGTTCAACTAGACAAATCTATTAACAGCAGTGTGAGAGCACTAGGCTTTGGTTCTTTGATACCATTGTGACAAAGTGGAAATGATAGCTTAGAAAAATAATGCTGGGTTTTTTTCTGTTCTGCTTTACTTTGTTTCTGAAATTTCAAAAGATTAATATTTTACCATCTGTCTGGTAATTACTGTTTTATTTGGAAATATTTCCTCATTTTAGGTGGCAGCAAAGTGTAGATAGTACAGATATGCCACTGCCACATACAGATAGCGAAATGCCATTTTGTAGTAAGCAGAGACTATCAGCAATAACTTGCCCAGTGAACCCTGTGTACACACAAGACTGCTGTATCCAAAGTGGTGTAAAGAAACTTATGTCAACTCTGGCACCAGTCTTTCCACAACTGTTATTAGCTATTTACACCTATTAGAACTTCTGTGTAATGCTTGAGCACAAAAGAACCTTTGGTTAGTAAAACATCTGCATCAGAAATTCAACTATTGACTGATGTGTTTGCCTTTATCCCTAACAACAGCAAAAAAAAGCCAGTGATTTTTCTTCCACTTTCAGAGATAATAAGATGTATTATGATCTAATCTAAGTCAAAGAACTGAATGAAAGGCTTTGAAAAACATTTTAAGTTAATGGCAGTCTATGACTTGGTGACTGTATTTGTCATTCAAGCAATCTAAAAAAAGGAAAAATAAATTAAACTTTAGTAATCCATTGTAATTAACACTGAGAAACTGATTACTTGTATTTTCTGAAGGGGAACATCAGAATTCATGTTACTATACAGAACTTGATTTGACTTTTGAATTCTGTGAAATTCCCATTGTATTTATAATTCTACAACAGTTGAAGAAACTTTATCCCTAATTCAAGCAGTCCTCTGAGTCAGGGCTTTAGAAATGCCTCCAGATTTCACAAACCATGGGTAATATTGTAGAATTGAATGACTCCAACTAAATATATATTAATAAAAGAGTACTGGTAGACATATTATACAATACATTAGGGAAAAGAAGATATGACACAACAAAAGACAGAGATATTTCCACCTCCAAAGGAGGTTGAGGCATTTGTTGCATCTTCTTACAAAGTTAAAGCAAAGGCTAAAACAATTGATGCAAGACAGTTGTGCAGAAGAAAGTAGATTGCCTTCATGAGTGAATATCAATCCTCTTTGCATGTAGAAATCTGATTTAAAATCAACTCAGATTAAGCCTCTTGCATTAATATCTAATAAAATATGTGTTAAGTTCTGGCAACACTGGGAGTGAATTCCTTTGAGTTAGCTCCTCGGTGAAAAAGCATGAAAGTGATGTCTGAAAGGTATATGGGGAAACCAAAAATCTTCTGTTTAAAAAAAAACAAAATCAAAAGTTACAACCTGGGAAATATATTTGTTTTTTAGATAGCATTTGAAATTCAGTACCCTGTTCTATCCTGCTGTGAACTTCATCTGGAGCGTGAATTAATTTTTGAGTTTTTACCCTTAATTTAGAATAATATTTCTAAAGTGTTAGTACTCAACTGGCAGTATTGGACATTGTTTTAAATGCTGAATGAACTAGAGAAAATCATCTTATTTTTGGCTAAGAAAAGAGGGACTTCCAAGGACACGAATTACTTCAACTTGACACTGAAGTACTTTGGCAAGATCTCCGTTCACTTTATAGGAATTGGTAGCTTGAAAGAATGATTAAGGGTGTAAAAATGGATGGAGTATTTGACATATTTTAGAGCCCCTGTGAAAAAGGTGCCAAGTTGTATAAGCCATATGCTTCCTTTAGAGTCAAATTGGGAGGAAATTCCATGGGAATCTAGAACAAATTTGGTAACCTGTCCTTGAAATATGAAGTACAACCATGCAGCTCAGCTTATCAGGAGAAAAAGCTTATGGAGAAATGTATTGTGGGACTCAAGAGTACTCCCCAGGTCATGTTTATTGGTCTTCTTTGTTCTTGACCTCACACTGGTGTGAAAGTCACATGGACTGCATCTGTCCCTCCTTGCTCACCCTTCAGCAGTAGGAAATCCAGATGCCGGAGCTGGGGAAGAAGCGGCTGCTTTTAATGATTCATTGGAAAGTGAACTAGGGCTATGAGGCTTGCCAGGTAGATCACCTGCCTTATTGTGTACACGTGACACAAAAAGGGTTTGTACTCTCAAAGGGATGCTGAGAGATGGCAAGCTTAGAAGCTGTAACTCTTCAGGAATTAGCTGGGGCAAATAAAAGGAGCATCATATCAAAGAAACTCAGGAGACAATTATGTGGGATAGTATTTTAACTCTTGTCCTATTTACAAAGTTTATCACTATGTCAGTATAACCAAAACTGTGTATTCTACACACTGTGTAATTTCTGATGGACTATTAGTAATGGATCATTTGCAGCATCTGCCCAGGGCACACCTAATGACTCAGCTGTGATAACTCCCCTCTGGGGAGGAATTAGCACCTTCACAATCAGACTGAGGGGTCATTGCTGCTGATGGGCCATACTGGACTGGCATTATAGGCAGCTGCAACAGCTAGACTGTCAAAGACTCCAAAAATATCCCATGACTCACAGAGCTAAATCAGCCATTGTGAAACTCCCTGCCCTGAGGGAGGTAGTGGACATTCCCACCAGAACCTGAGCACATATAATCTTGGGGTTTTGGGACTTCTGGTACCACTCATCAGATCGAGAGGAGGACCAGAACATCCGCAGTGTGGCTGCCACTCTCGACAAGACTGTGATCATTACCTCAACAGAACTGCCACCATCATTGGGTCCAACAGGTTTTTCTTTACTTTTACTTTGCACCCAGGGGGGGTCACGTGGTGCTCAACACGGGTTAACAAACACCCTTCTGTTTTTGTCCCAGGGTTATACATCTGTCTTTGTGGGTTAAAACCAGTTTTTCTCTGTATCATTGTATTTATTGTAATCTTTTTAGTAAATTGTAACTTTGACGTGTTATCTCTCTTGAGTTGGGTTTATTTTCCCGCCAGTTTGCTTTTAAACCAACACAGTTCTTTTTATTAATTTTCTTTTTATTTTGACTGCTGGGAATTCTACACTTGAAAGTTTGTTAGTAATTTGTTGACAGAATCCTATTTTGAAAATACAGCCTTTTCTGATTTCGAGATACATTTTTTTAAAATCAATTTAGCATGTTAAAAATATATCCAGATAAAGATAATGAAATTTAAAATCTCCTTCCTGATTTTGTGTCAAAATGAAACCTGTATGGAACTGTCTATGTTACACACTGGAGACATCACAGATTTTGACAATCTGTTTCCCTTTATATAATTTTTGATTAGTGTTCTTGTACTTCTACTATAAAAGTATAAAGCTATAATTCCTTTTGTATAATTTATGAGACATAAAAATATGGTTGATAATATAAGTTATGGCTACATTTTTCCTTGCCTTTTGCATTCTCTTACAAAAATTTTGCCTGAGCTTTTCCCACAACAAACTACACAGAAGCTGACACAGGGTAGAATTGTTCCCCACTAGAATTCTTCCTTTTCCCTCAGGATCTTTGGCACTTCAGAAGTGCTGACCTAGAAGGAGCACACTGTTAAAATACAGTTTTATGCTAGAGTCTCAAAAAAGAAACTGAGAAATGACTAACATTCACAGCCTTTGGCTGACGTAAGTTTATTTGCTGATGGCTGTACAGGAAACAAATTTGATGAAACTCAAGCTCAGGAAATTGGGAAATGCAACTGTGTTTCATCATGGCCTTTGTAATTTTATTGGTTGAAAAAAATCCCCTAGCTAATAGTAGCAAGAGGAAGCAAAATTAATTCTGGCATAATTTTCCCACATCTAATGCAATAGTTTTACTTTTTTTTTTTTCTATTATTATTATTCTAGAAAGATGAAAGCATTCATTTCATAATTGTTAGCACAGTTATGGAAGTTATTGAACTAGAGAAATAATGAGAAAATAGTTTTTTCAAGGTATCAAGATTATATTGGAGTATATAATATCAATTTATTGCCAGATAATTAGAGGAACCAAAAATAATTTCAAGACACATGCATGATTATGCATTATTTCATTCAAAGGTCTCCTGGTGCAACTTGATTCATCCATTGTATTATTACATCACTCACTGAAAAGCTAAATATGGGATTTTCAGAGCATGAAAACTTAATAATTCAAATTTTCATATATAGAGGTTATAGATTAGCAAAAATATATCTAAAATTAGATGACTTTTTTTTAGATTGATGTTTAAGCAGAGAATATTTTCTTGTATTCTTGAAATAATGCACTTAACTTTCCTCCCCCGCTCCCATGGCATTGATACAATAGAATAGCAAAGATTATTAAAGGAAAAAAATTGAAATACTCTATTGGAATACTGCATGTGAGCTAGGATTCTCTTCAAAAGATTTAAAGTTTGCCAGTGATAGCAAGCCAGTTCTTTCAAAGAGATAGTTCATAAATTTTTTACAGAGAAGAATATTTAACAGTAGAGTGATAATTAGTTGTAAAACATGACTTTAAATGACTTTACACTTTACTGACTGTCAGTCTCCTGTATTCAGGGTGTTAATCATCTACATAATTCCCCTGGCAAAATTGATAAGGTAAAAACAAAAGAAATATCCTCTTCAGGGGAAGAATCAGCACGGGCCTCGGCGGTGACAGCGCCGCGTCCTTAACCACTAGACCACCAGGGGCTCCCAACCCTATATATAAAAGCACGGAATCATCACAAGGTTAAATAAATGTTGTATGTTTTTATCTGAAGGAAAACTCAAACCCTTTAAATCAATTCCTGTTGATCTCTGCTACTTTAAATACTTACTGACTGAAGCTGGTTTAAACCCTTAATGAATGAGAAAAATGAATGCATGCTCACATTCTGATCAAACAAAAGTTCTGATCTAGTTTTCCCCACTTTGCCATGAATTATTTGGACAGAAATTATGTAAATATTTGAAGACTTACAGCATAGTTACATGTGAGATCCTTTGGCAGAGAAATATTTCTCTATGCTCAAACATAGTTTAAGAAGTCTCTGATCTTTACTACCCCTAGTTGGCCAGCCCTTTTGTCTACTGCAGAGCTTCCCTCTTACTTCCATCAGTTCAATGGTTTTAGTTGAGATGAGTTTTAGAAAACAGTGAAATTACCTAAATAATCAATTTAAATTCTGGTTTTTGCTATTGTCTGTTTACTTTCTTCGGTAAGCCAGATCATTTGAGTGATGGGATGAAAGCTAGCTGTGGAATTAATGCTTTTTCTTAGCTGAGAAGGAAAAGATAATATAAAACTGTATAGTGAGAGAATGCAAACCACTGTTTCTTTCATTATTCTTATTTGGTCTTGGAGAATCTGAAAATTCAGCCTTACATCATTGAAAGCAGTTCTGCGAGATGTTCAGTGTATGTTTTTTAATTATCTTTAAGCTTCTGAGGACTTCTTCAATCTTTATTATTTTCTCTACATCACTTTCCTTTAAGTATACTTGGTCCTTAAAATTCTTCAGATTTGTCATTCGTATCAGTAATCTTTGTTAAAAGGAGGCACTAAGCCACTTTCTTGCACCAAATATTTCTGTAAAGTCTGTTACTCACAGGCAAAATTTTGTCCAAGGGGCTTGCTGTAATTAGCTCTGAGAATGTTGATCAGCTGATAGATTTGTTTGTTTATTTTAGTGTGAAAAACAGCCAAACTAAATTAAAGGTGAGTATATGACAAACAAATAAATTATTCTCATTGCATTTTAGAATCAAATAGAAAGATACATTGATTTAATTCTAATATTAAGAGTAGGAATTTTATAAATTTTAATATTTATTAAAAGGTTAATTAGTAGATTGAACAATATATTTGTTTAGTTTAATATGAACTAAGTTCTTATGACAAATTTTCTTAATTTTATTTGAATTGTAAGATTGTGCTTAAGGGTAAAATATTTCAAGTCACAGTGCTTTTAAATGAGCATAAAGCTCCAGAATCCTGGAAGAGCTGGCAGGATTCAATGAAGAAAGAAATTGTTAGGCAAGCTTCTTAGGGTCCCAAAGAACTTCCCTTAAAAATTTACTATTAATGTTTTTAATTTATTATAAAAATGTTGCTTATTCAGCTTTTAGAGAACATTTGGAAAACTTTTACATAATTTTCCTAGATTTAAACACTTTGACAGTTCTAAACCAAAAGCTTTATGCTTTAGAGGAACCATTCTATAAGAAGTATGAACCAAGTCTACGTTTTGTTTGTTGTCTTTGTTTGAAAGTCAGACCTTAAAACACAGACCAGAACTTTTTTCACTGATTTTTAGAATAAATGTGGGGAAAGGAAAATTAGAATATAAAGTTTCAATGAAAATAACAAGGGTGCACTGGAAACATTTTACAGGGATTTTAATAAGTTTATAGAAAAATATTAATAAGAATGTGATGGAAACTTAAGTATGATGGTTTGTACTGACATTTACTCTAATATTTTGATACAGAATTACCTGGAACTGTATGATCATCTGTTGACATTTAGGAGAGTCTGACTAGTTGCCAGAAGCATAATAAAAAAAACATTAAAATTATTGTCATGCCAATAATGAAGAAAAAATGCAGAAAGCATTCTTACTGTTTTGAAATGCCTATGCATTGCTTTGCTTATGCAGAAGCATGAGAAATACTCAAACACTAATGCAAGCTGGACTGAGATCTTTCTGGCAGTTTAACACTGTTTCTAAGGAAATAAAACAATTTTTAATTTCCCATGTTGCTCTGTGATCTTGAATTTAAAAGAAATTCAGTCTTTAGAATGGTACTGATTATTCTGCAGGTTGCAGAAGCATTCCAGGTCCATGGCATTTCTCATGTTGTTTCAATCTAAATGTCATCTGTGAAAAACTGCAAAGTCATGGAACTGTATTTATTCTAGTCTTTGTGAGTGGAGGAAAGTTTTCTTCAGTATTTTAAAATCTGCAATGTAGAAAGGTTTGGTTGGGAAAATTACCCGGTTACTGAAACAGAAAAAAATTCTGAATAGCTAGAGAGTTGAAATGAAAGGCGATTTGTTAATTATATCCCTTAGAAAAGATCTGTGTTATTAAAAGGTGGCAATTATCTCAACAGCAAGGTTGACAATAGTGCTGTTCTCACTGGAAAATAATATGCTTCCCTGACGGAGCATGTGCCATGTGTTTCCCTGAACTGTAATCCTTTCTACAGAATTTTATTTCCCCAATTTTGACTTTCAGAACAGGGCTGGTGACTTATTTTAGTCTATGATTGGCAAGTCTCAAAGCAAGTTTCCTAAAAGAAAGGCAATTTTTGAACCACTAAGTCATGTCCTACAATAAAGATGGGAATGAATATCTTCTTTCCAGAGATAACAAGTTTTAGAGGAGACATGAAACTAATTCTGAGCTCATATATTGGCCAAGTTTGTCATACTAATGGCAAAGCTACTTATTAAATGTTTTACAAGGTTAAAGAACACTGATCAGCAAAATGTGAGATAATACTTTTCAAGGTCTCTTTCTAGCTGTTGATATGTCAGAATTAAAGGCAGGGAATGTTTGAGTTTTTAATCTTAAAATGCCCTCTTCTACCTGTGTTTAAAATAATGTAAGTTTTTCTATTGATTCTTAGTAACTTAGCGTGATAAAAAATATACACTTCAAAAAAAATAATAAGTCAGTTTAAGATCTTGTTGTGGTTCTACCTGGAGAATTGGAAAGCAATTAGCTGTTTGCATACCTTTTCAAAAATCGAGGATGCTGTAGCACCCGAATGGTATGAAACATCTTAATTCCTTTTCATGCAAGCAATGTTTGTTAACAGAGAATTGTACTGTTGTCTCTCAGTATAAGAAAACTACAGTCTCCTCCCTCATGTGGGAAGAAAGGTCATCAGCAGATGTCATTTCCCCTGGGAAATTCAGAGCAGCCCTAGTCATAGAATCTGGAGTGGTGTGTAGTAAAGAAAGGAGGAGGAAGAAGAGATTTTAGAAGTGCATTATCACCTAGGGAACCTTAATGCTCAAGAGGAGAAAAAGATAAGAAATAATGAGATGGATCCTTTCTCATGACAAGACAGGAGACTTCTGGGACACAGTACCTTTGGTCCTGAAAAGAAGACTGGACCTGCCTGCACGGAGTATGGAAATGTGTAAGTCATGGTTCCATAATTAAAGCAGAACAGTTAAAAATTAGCTGCTTCTGTTTTCCTAAAGTCAGAGTGTGTGGAAAGTTACTTGACTCTTCTAGCTAGACACTCAAAAGTGAATTTTCTCAATAACACCACAGAAGTTACTTTCATGAAAAAAATGCTGCAGAAACAAGTTAGGACTCAATTTCTGTGCTTAGCAGCTGGTAAAGTATATGCTGAGACCTTTGAAATACAGGTTGAAGTTCTCAGCCTTGGACTATCATGATCAAGATGTTTCCTGAAAATTTAAAGTATACAGGCTTTATATAACAGGCTTTACTAAAGATAATCATAGAATGGCCTGGGTTGGAAGGGACCTTAAAGACCATCTAATTCCAACCTGCCTGCAATGGACAGGGATATTTTCCACTGGACCAGGTTGCTTAAAGACCCCTTCAACCTGACCTTGAACACTTTCAGGGATGGGTCATCTGCAACTTCTCTGGGCAACCTGTTCCAGTGCATCACCACCCTCACAGTAAAGAATTACTTCCTAATATCTAATCTAAAATTACTCTTAGTTTGAAGCCATTCCCATTTGCCCTACCACTAGATATCCTTGTAAAAAGTCTCTCCATCTTTCTTGTAGGCTCTTTTCAGGAGATGGAAGACTGCAATTAGGTCACGCCCAAGCCTTTTCTTTTCCAAGCTGAACAATCCCAGTTCCCTTAGCCTTTCCTCATAGGAGAGGTGTTCCATCCCTCTAATTATCTTGGTGGCCTCCTCTGGATTCACTCCAACAGTTCTTCCTGTGTTGAGAATCCCAGAGCTGGATGCAGCACCCCAGGTGGGGTCTCACCAGAGCGGAGCAGAGGGGCATAATCACCTCCCTCAACCTGCTGCCCACACTGCCTTGGATGCAACCCAGGACACAACTTGCTTTCTGGGCTGCTAGTGCACATTGCTGGATCATGTCCAGCTCTTCTCCACCAGCACCCCCAAGTCCTTCTTGGCAGGGCTGCTCTAGATCTGTTCATCCCCCACCCTGTATTGATACTGGGGGTTGTCCTGACCCAGGTGCAGAACCTTGCACTTGGTCTTATTAAATTACATGAGTTTCCCATAGGCCCACTTCTTGAGCTTGTGCAGGTCCCTCTGGGTGGCATCTGCTTTCATTCTTCTTCAAGAATGTTAACTGCACCTTTCAGCTTGGTGTCATCTGCAAATTTGATGAGGCTGCACTTCATCCCTTTGTCTGTCATTGATGAAAATATTAAACAGTTCTGGTCCCAGTAAGGACCTCTGAGGGACACCACTGGTCACTTATGTCCACTGGGACTCTGAGCCGTTGACCACTACCCTCTGGATGTGACCATCCAACAAATTCCTTATCCACCTAACAGTCCACCCATCTAATCCATATCTCTTCAATACAGAGAGAAAGATGTTCTGAGGGACTGTATCAAAGATTTTACAGAAGTCCGGATAAATGACATCTGTATCCCTTCCCTTGTCCACTGATGTAGTCACTCTATCATAGAAGGCCACTAGTTTGGTCAGGCATGACTAGCCCTTGGTGAAGCCATGCTGGTTGTCTCGAATCACCTCCCTGTTCTCCATGTGCCTTGGCACAAATTCTTGAAGGATCTCTTCCATGATCTTCCCAGGGAAAAAAGTGAGGCTCACAGGTCAGTGGTTTCTTGAGTCCTCTTTTCTACACTTTTCAAATGTTTCCATTTTTGCAGTCAGGAGGGACTTCACCTGATTGCCTTGACTTTTTCAAAAATCATGGAGAGTGATTTGGCCAGTTCCCTCAGGACTTCTCAATCTTCTCTTCATTGTTACCAGTTTTTCAGGGTTGTTTATTAGGGGGAGTTACATCTCCTTTGACCCTTGTTCAAAATAGAAAATCAGTGGATTATCTGTAATTCCTATAACTGTCATTCTTACTCTCAATCCTTCTGATGCCTCGATCAAAGCCTCGGTGTTCCTCATGCTAAACATCCATGGAATTTTTGTCTCAAGGAAGTGCAATAATGCAGCCTGAAAGCACCTAACAACTGATGTAATAGGCAATGGCTGTGTGCAGGGGAAGACTCAGTAAAGTGTTAATAATAACATCCCTTCTTTTCGGTAAGGTGTTTCAAAGTTCATTTGAGATGTGTGTGCTTCTGCTTATTTAACACAGCAGCAGTAGAGAGAACTAGCAATGCAGAAAGCTTTGCCAGGGTAATTACGATCCAGCAGTGAGTGATTCTGCTTGAAGGAAGGTTTATCAGGAAATACAAATAGTGTTGAAATTACGATAGCTATGAGAAGAAACAAAAATACAGGTAACTATTTCTGACTTTTGCTGTTGAAGCTGCTGCTAATAGTAGTGGCATCATTCAATCATACAGGTTTCTGCCACCTTAACTTTCTATAAAATAATAGTTTTAATATTCACCTAAAATAAACCACCTAACTAATGATATTTAAGATTAATGACTTTTATTTCTTACATTTTTATTTAACATATTAATTTTAATATGCATTAGACTTTTTAATATTCTTTTTTAATAGCAAGTCTTTGCTACTTTTTCTGAGCTATAAACCTCATTTCAGATTTCTACTACAATCTGTGCAGTTTTGATATTTTACTTTGTACCTTAAAGTTTCTTTAGAATTTGTTTATTCTTCTTGGGCTTTAGAATTTGAAAAGATCTGTCAATGAAATCATAGTGAAATAAAAACTGTTGATGGAAATATTATTTCCATATAGTCCTTTGCTGTATGTCTGCAGGACACCACAAAAGTGGAACCCAGAACCTATTGATGTGCTGGAGAGTTCCTATTTTTCAGAACTTTTATTTCAGATTTTCCATAGGAATGGATAAACATAATGAAAAAGTTTATTTTGACTGTTTTTCTCATATTATTTTTTTTTTCATTTATCGCCATGTAAAACTGATACATATTTTCTGACATCAAGCGAAGAGGGGTTGACACACATTTCTCTGTCATAAACATCTCAGGAACAAGGAATCTGGTAAAAGATTTACATATATCCATGTTAACAGATCACTCACTACAGCATGTTGTTGGGAATGATTTTGGAGTCTGTTTTTTTTTTTTTCTCTCAGCTACTGAGTTAAAAATAAATGTAATTCCAATTCTGTAGAGAAATTCTCTCTCAATAGGGAATGCTGGGAAATAACTTTTAAATGTGTGAATGTACTTTGATTGATATAAATTTTCCTGTAATGTCTTCAACCTTTTCCTGGAGTTAATATTTTCTATATTTCAAATTGCAGCACTTTAAGTTAAAATGGCATGGGAAACACAGTCTTGTTTCACTGTAATGATACAGCATGGTTGACACTTGCACACAAACAAGAACTGAAAGACTGCTTTCCAAGATTTAAAATAGCGTGATGAATTGTTGGTTACTGTTGAGCATAACTTTAATGACAAAAGTCCTTTTAATAACCTGTGCACCCACATTGCAAGAAATTTGAAAGGTTTGAAATGAATTAAGTATTTTATGACTTGCATTGGTTTTCTGTGTTTGTCTCAGTTGGGGGGCTTTGCAACTCAGTAATGTACAATTTTACTTGCTGTGTCACAAGCTTAATGACTAAGGAGTGAGTTTTGGGCATTTAATAAACCTCTTCCAAGTACTTTTATAGTGTTGTTTTATTTTTAGTTAGGATGTTTATATCATAAGTCCGTTTGAAATTTTATTTGATGTTTAAAACAATTCCACAAAAGTTACATCTTTTGTCTGTTATTTAAGTATCTGCTTGTGCTTTATCACTAAGTTTTTCTATTCATGACTGAATTCTGCCATTATAAAAATTTCATGGTGCATTATACAGTGAAGTAAAATAAGTAGTTTACTTCTATCTGGAGGGTATAGCCATAATCACTGTGCAGATTTAGCAGTTCTTGTATCTCTGTGGAGAGCTGTCTATAATTCTCAGTGGGTACATCTATATTTATTCAGTGGGTGTAGCTATGTTGGGGTTCAGATTTGGTGTGTCATGGAGCTTGTTGATATCTGTGATTGTCTTTACCATATAACAAGGCTGGCATGGACACAGAGCAGAGGTTGGGAAACCAAGATAACATCCTTTGATGAACAAGAATTATCTAGAGATTATATTTCTTGAAACTTTGTCAATAACCTCAAATATGATATTTCTTTCAGTAACAACTAGGGTGTTTTCTTCTTTTTTTTTTCTTTCAAACTATTAGTTTGTGCTTTGTTTACCTTTCTTCCATTTCTTTGGCAAGTCAATTAAATGAGGTATATTTCCCTCTTTGATTTGGAAAATAGAGTTTGTACCTCACTGTTTTTGGCATATTTTTACCAAATCAAATAAAATCAAATCTGCTGGTCATTTTACCAGTGTGTTACATAAAAGATTTGATTCGTTAATTTTTTTCTCCTTGCAATTGGTGGCAATTATATGTAAATCAATTTGACCATGGACTAGTGAAATGCACTGACCTAATAGTTTAACTGAATACTTTTCCAAACCTCCTCAATGTGTAAAAGTCATGTGAAAAAATATTGATTTTTCATAAAACTTGACTAAATTGGGACTATCAGGTTAGAAAGGACAGTTAGACAGTAAGAACACTAAAATCTGATATGAAACTTTATTATGTGAATGCTGAGATATAGGAAATAGGTTAAAGCATCTAATTTATTTAGATCAATACTTACATTAACTCTTCTCAGCTCAGAATTGACCAGGAATAACTTGGACAGTAAAGTGTATTCACTTCTCCCTATTTTAAATACCCCTGTGTTGGAATCCCTGCTCTCCTGACACCTTGGGAAGATTCTTGAGAATATTTTTGGAAATACTGAACACTGGTAAATATTGAGAAAAAGGAATTTTGGAAATATTCTTGGAAAAAATATTTTGGGAATATCCTGATAGAGAATTTTTTTCTTTAATTTGTATTTTGACAGTCCTAAACTAGTATAAACTTTCAGCAGTTTTAATGGAGACTACAGTCTTTTTAAATACTCAAGAGCTCAGCAATTGCTTCCATTTGTAGGTTTGTTTCTTTAAAATCCTTCCTAATGCAAATTTCTTCATGTTTGGTTACTGCTAAGAATAATGTTAATGACAGAAAGTTTGTCCTGGAGACTCCAAGCCATAAAAATGTTTTTTTAGTCCTTGGAGCTTTATCTTCCACCTCCATTATTGCCTCCTCATTTGAAAGAAATGTTGCTAAGAGACATGCTGATGTTCTAGTTCTGGACAATGGGTAAACAGCTGAGGAAGACTCTCTCCATCCTCTCACACCTTTTTTGACCATGCTTTCTATCCTTCTTGACTTACACTGTGTCTTTAATATTCTTCTTCTAAACTTTCTGCACTAAATTCATCCAAGGCACTCACGTTTGTTATCCCTTATTTGCCTGAGCTGCAGTTGTCCGTGTATTTATTAAGTCATCTGGTCTTTGATTCCCTTGGGCTGCTGGACTGACCAGCCTACTAAGTACTTCCTGTTTCTTTCAGTTCTCGTTTTGTTTCTATGGTGTGGTCAAATAACTCATACACCTTTTGTTCTTCACTTGGGGTCACTGAGCAGACAAGGCTGATCAGCTTCTTCACTGGCTCCCACAGTATGGGTGCCTAAAGCAGCAGACAAATTGTGGTGCTCTGCTGCTGTGGGAAAACATGCTCAGTGTCTTGGTTAAAATCTTGCGATGCACAACTACCTGTGTGGTTTGGTATGGTGCCAGGGTGAGTTTCCCAACAAACCATAAGTCTAATGTTGATTTTTTTTTTCTTTTTCTGTAAATGTACCTTGGAAAAACCACCACAAACAAACAAGCAAACCACCAACTTTTTTTCCCTCAAAATTTTGATTGTACTTGTAACTGGATTCAGATTTGAGAAAGCTTTCTGAAAATATCCCTTAAATTAACTAGTTTTTTTTTCCTTTTATGTCCCTCAGCTCCAAATCTATTTCAGATAAGAAGTAACTATGGTAACATCATGTTCATCTGGTTTAATTTTAATACACTGCTGAAAATCTTGAAGATGTAATGTTTCAGGGCTTATAACAGGAATCATTTCATACAGTATCATGAACATCAGCTCGTTCTTGAAGTCCTCTTATCTGTCCGGGAGTGACGAGGGCTGAATGCTCCCGAAGAGATGTTTGGAACCAAGTAGGGCAACCCAGCCAGAAGGGGTTCAGATGGGGCTGGACTGAAACAGGACCCCCCAGGGAGGTTGGACAGGGCCAATAAGGGCTGGTAGAACCCTTGTGGCCCTGAGGACATCCCTCTAAAATATTTTAATTATTAGCATATTGATATTATTAAAAGCCCTGTGTAACAGTAAGAATGTTCTTACTATGTTGCTTTTTGTTATCTATAGTATAATTTTTGAAATGGCATCACAAATCATTTACTACCTCTTTTCTGAAGGCCACATTTACATCTGTACGTATGTAAATTTACACATACTTCTATATCCCTTCTGACATCTGAATGTTAATTATTGTGTGAATTATCAAGGCTACTAAATTGCAAGCTGAAGTTCACATCAAAAGAGTAACAGATCTGGTAATCTAGAGAGAAAATTATCCAGGATTTAATGCTTTAGATGTATTTGTATTCGTATGAATGACACTTCATTGCACTTTATACTCATCTTAAAGTTCTATAATTTCACTGATTTCAGCTAAAAGTCTTCTCTGAATGTCTAGTTCTTCTGAGTAGACTACCTTTGAATACCATGAACCTTTGTCTTTAGGCACTTCCTGAGTAAAATAAACTTCAGGTAAGCAGTATAGATGAAATACTGGACTGCTTAAACTAATAGCATTTTGCCACTGTGTTTTCTTTGGTCTGGAATTTAAGCTTGCAGCTCTTTATTTTCCATCCAGGAACTAAGGAGTATATATTTAGGTTCCTAACTTCTTCATCCCTCTTTTTATCTTTTATATAAGACAAGGAAAGAAGAAGAAAGAAGGCTTGGCTCACCTAAGTTTTCCTTTTCCTGTACTTGAGAATTTGATATCAAAGGTGTTTTCTTACAATTAGAGTCTGAGAGGCAGATTTTAGCCTAAGAATTCTGATAAGTAGTCTCCTAAGGTGAAAGGAAAGAAACCTTGGGATCGTTGTGTGAACAGTCTTTGGAAGTGTAAGTTCCTAAACCTTTAGCTGAACTGGCAAAAATAGGCATGGCAGTATCCTCCCTTAGTAAAGGTGAGATTCTGGGAAGACTCTTCACCAAATACTGACTAAGTTAAAGTGAAAAGGGCTCCTTTAAAATATACTTTGGCAATGCAGAGGCCTATTAAGTCAACTGCCTTTCTCAGAGCAGCAGTTGCCTGGACTAATGATTTTCAAAGAACTGTAAGGAAAGTGAAAACCCAGTGTTGAGAAAAAGGCCCTTAGCAGCTGCTTTTGTTGCCAGAAGCCCTCTTGATTGCATCACATGTTTAGCTCAAAATAGTCAAATTGAACACAGTGTCTCACTGATAATTATAGCTTTTTATCTAGAAAGATGGACAAGCCAAACTGTCACTTTCATCTGCCAGACTCTGTGATGCAGAGCTAATTGGCAGGATGCTAGAGAGGTCATAGCATGGTCCAGTGAGATATTAAACACACCTGAGCTCTTAGAAATTAGCTCAGAATAATTTTAGACTTCCCAGGGAACCAGTTATCATTTAAAGTTAATCATAGTGAAAACAACTAGGAAAAATGTTTCTTGCAGAGGGAAGTCCTGTATTCAAAGGAATGGACTGTGAAGTACAGAAAGTTTTCGTGAAAACCTATTGCATCATTCAGGTAAAAATAAATCTTAATCTATGGCCCCTTAACTCCTTTCCTTCTCATCTAAAAAACTTGCAAGAACAGCAAGAACCAATATAGTGAGTGACACACACAAGGTGTCTATCTAACCTAATATGCTCCATCGAGGATGACCAATAATGGATGCCCAGGGAAGAATCTTAAGAATGAAACAAGTATATAATGAATTTCCCAAATATTTTCCTAGCCCTTAGCCATTCCTGTCTAAGACACTTCCCCAGCTGTTTCTGTCAGATGTTTTATGGCTGTTGGATAAACATACTTAAGCATAATAAGTGCTAGCAAAATGCCAGAAGCATTAATGTATCCATGATCTCACTGCAAGCTCCAGGCAAAAAACAGAGTAGTATCAGGTGATTCAAGACAGAAAAGTGCCTCTCTGCAGCAGCAGCTGCAATTCTAATTTTTCCTCCTCTCATGCACTCACCCTGCTCCAGTGAGAACATGATTGGTAAGCTCTTTCTTTTTTTGGGGGGGGGGCTATTTCTCCTGACTCTCCATTGAAGCTCTTCCCCTTTCCTGTGCATCTGTGCTTCCCCTGGAGGAGTGCATCTGGCTCCTCATTCTTCAAGAAGCAAAATTAAATTCTTTATGCTGTTCTTTGTGCTGGCTTTAGACAGAGGATAAGCTTACGCATATACATGTACACTTTTCTCAGAAGCTTAAACCTAGTTGGATGTTGAGAGCAATGTAGTCATGCTGAAAACTGACTCCGAAAATGTTAAGGCTGTATTTAACATCACACAGTGTTTGTCTCCATGCTACATCAATTTGATCCCTAATAGTACCTGTGAGGCAGGGCTCAGGATTGTTTTTTACAAGATCTCACCTTCCAGTGCTCTCTTTTTTTTTTTGAGTAACAATTCTTTTTATCTTCAAAGAAATTCATGGCTGTGTTTATAAGGTTTTTGTAAGTGCAATACAAATATTATAGATTGTGCAGATTAATAGGATAATGCAGTAAAGTATCGGTTTGGTAGTTAGAAAAGTATAGGTTGTCAATATGCGGAAAAGGCTTGTGAAACAGATTTGTGTTAAGGGTTTTTGAATTTGGAACTTTGCAATATTGACAGGAAATAAAACTCAAATTATATAAAGTTCAACTGATTTCTAGAACAGGGACTGCACAAGAGTTTCAAGCATAAAGTAGCATTCTTAGTATTCTTCTATATAAAATTTTGACTTGTGAAATATTTTATGAAATTATTGAAAGGTTTGTTATATTTAATACAGCTCCCCTCTCAGCATGCATGTTTATATTAAGTTCTAACTTAATTCTACCTCAGTTTTTTGTTCTCTCATTTATTGTCTCATACATGTTTCCCAGGATAGCCCACTGGTCTTACAGTCTGACAGAAATGTAACAGTGAATGCAAGAAATCACATGGGACAGTTAACTGGACAACTGACAGTAGGTGAGTGTTCCTTATTAACTGTTACGTTTATCAGTTTAGCTTTATGAATAGGTATAATTAATAAAAATCATATATAAAATATTACTGAATAGTCAGGAAAAAATCTCTCATCAAAATATGCAAAAAAAATCAGTGCCTACAGTGCACAGTACATACACAATGATTCATCATTAGCTCAAGGCAGAAAAAGTAAAATGATCTCAAAATAGTTAAAAGAGCTTAATGAAAAATTATTAGTTTTGAGACAACTGTAACAGAACAAACTAAAAAAAAAAAACTCAGCAAAACATGTTTCAACAACACCTTAAGTAGGAAAATAGCTGTAATTTTCTTACAAGATTCAGCTAGTCTTCCATTACTTCAGTGGCAATTGGTTAGTCCCCATCACTTTTGTAAGACATTTGTATCAGTTCATATTCAAAGAAGTTGGAGTAATGGAATGTGAAAACAAACAGAACAGAACAAAAATCAAAATGCTTTCCTAGTCATTACAGAATTTAAAGGGAAAGTGATCATACAAACAGTCATTCATTAAAACTGATATTTTACAAAATACAGCAGATCAAAGTTCCAAATGAAATGACAATAAAAAAATCCTCTATTTATCTGTTTCATGCATTATGTGTTTTCCCCAGCTTTCATGATTTTTACCTTGTTTTTAGTAGAAATCATATTTATTGTGTTAGTAAATATGGAGTATTTTATATATATATATATATATATTCAGAACTAGAACAGTACTGAAGATATTAATTGCTTTTTAAGAATATTGGCCAAAAAAATCATTGGAAATAGATGTTCTAGATATGTTACAAAACAATATATATGGACTGGGAATGGGATAAAAAAATATAAAAACATACCTGTGTAAAACCTTAATATAAATAATATTAATAAATTATATAAATTCAGGTATGCACCCCTTAGACCTCTATGTATTTTCATTTTTTTCACTTTACTTCTAGGTTAAGCTACATTTTATCCACTTCTTCTCTGCATGCGTTGAGGTTATGCTCACAAATAGTTTTAAACTCTAGTTGTAATCTACACTAAGTTTTCATGCTGGCTGGGGACAGTGGCTTCAAGTTGTAAAAATCTTTGGCAAGCGCACACACAGTGACATACCATCTGCACTGATTTCCCTGAATGACCACATCAAATGAGTGCAAAAAGGTAACTAGACTTGCTAGAGGGTACAGATGAAGAAAATTAAACCAACACCTGTTCTAGCTGTATTGTACTTGTCCAGTGTGATTATGGAATGCAGTTCTGTATCATTTGCTAACTATATTATTAAAACCTTCTACTTTAGCTGGTAATTGCTAAAAGGTGAGTTGCCCATGGCAGACGTTCACATTGGCTAAAATATATATAATATTTTTATCACTGACACTATTCTGGCTGAATGAATCCAGCACAAAAAATGAGTGTGAGTGTATTGAGACTGACCTTCTTAAAGGCACCACACTAGAGATTAATATTCTAAAAACATAAAGGCCTGGAAAAAAAAAAAGTGTTTTTATGTTTCCATCATTGGGGTGAACACCATTAGGCTTCTTGGTGTACATCTTGTCTGGTGTCTCAAGAGCAGAAGTTTGTTAAATTACAATATTGTATTTAAATTATTTCTTATTCTTTACCTCCCTCTTCATTCCTTAAAAGCTATATGGCCTTTATGACTTCTTATACTAATATAAAAGTCTGCTTCTTTATTTTTATAAATTCCCTGTACTGTATTGGATGCATATTATCATATTTCTTATTTTCTTATCTCTTATTAAATATTTCTAACTCAGTAATGTCAGTCACCGCTGCCAGTACAATCAGTAAAACGTGGCCATTCTACTTAAGAAATCAAAGAAATTAACCTAGAAGTAAAGGTGTATTATTCCTGCCCTTCCTTCTAAAATTTTTTGTTGTGTGAGATAGAGCAGAGAAAGACAATTTTTCACTTTTGCCTAGTTAAAAGCATGGCCACATCTGCTGAAATAATTGTAGGGGACTTTTCTATACTGTGTTTGCTGAAATTAGAAAATATTTTTTCTATTAGTTGTAAATATGCTCTGGAACATCCCTGTCTTCTTTAAAAATGCTCTCTGTCCATTCACTAGTGCTGTGTGCTGAAGCTGCTGTTTGTGTGGCTGCCCAGTGAAAAGAATAAAAATAAACAATGAAAAGAAATGTTTTAAACAACAACTTAAGTAAACAAAAGTAAATTACTATGCCTTGGGGGCAAAAATTATCTAGTTAACAACTTTGAAATCTCCTTATCTGTTAACATCTTTAAAAAGTTGAATAATAGTTTTTAAAACCCACCAAACCTACAAATTTAAATACATTTGATATCTTCTATAAAGAAAGAAGGATACCAGTGCTTTCAGAAAGATGATAATGCACTTTTTATATGTGTGATACCACTGGTATTTTATCTGTATTTCACGGGACATAAATGATATTACAAGGCAAGGAATAGGGTGGTCTCTTCCTGTCTTTGGCATCCAAATTACTGGTCATATCAAATTTTAGGACAACTGAAAATTCTTTCTATGGTATTTGAAACTCTGCAAGACTAAGACAGCCTCAAGAGAATGTACTTAGAACTGTAACTTGCAGATAGATTAATGTAAAGAAGTGGGGTCAGGACTGGGAGGTAAAAGACTATATGTCCACTCAGGGAGATGGAAAACTGACAGAGAAACTCTTGATAAACTGTGTTATCAAGTGAGTGTCACTGTGAGTGACTATGGAGAACAAAATATTTAATTATAACACCTCATTTAGACATCTTGGAACACATCCTAACCTAGGAGGAGTGAAGAAAAAGTATATTAAAAAAAACCAAAAACCAACAACCAACCAAACAAAAACAACCAAAACAAACACCTCCCCCCCCCCAGCAAACTAAATATACTGGAGGATTGGAAGACTGAGTGGTTGTATTTTTAAATAGTATAAATTCAAGTCATGGCTCCAGGTCATACAATATGAATACCCATTATTACAGAACAGTGTTTTTACACTGGCAATAAAAACTGTACAGAGAGAAAGTCACAGCCGTAGCAATACTTTCTGTTGGGATTTCTACCAAGTAAGCAAAAAATGTTGGGTTGTGCTCCAGTCTATTTGTGACATATGGTCAGGAATCTGCCAAGTTTATGTCTGGATCTCCAAAAGGACTCCACAACCTTCAGTTCTTAGACATGCCATTTAAGACCAATGGAGCAGATGTAGCACAGACGTGAGTTATATCTACAAAATAAAGATTAAAAGATGGCCATTCATTAAATGTTGTATCCAAGCTGGAAAAGGATAAGTAATCACATCTCTCCCCTCCCAGTCTTCCCTTAGGAATACCTTTTGCATTGTGCATTCTACTGAATTACCTGGACCCAACTTTTCCCCTCTGTTTAATCAGTGTTTGCATAGTTTAAATATATATGGAAAAATATCTACTTCTGTATTTTTACCACTCTTAGAAATGCACATTAATTGCTCACCTTGAGAAAGAAGCTTGGTTTTCCATGCTGTCTTCACATATCATATATACCTCTTCCTGTTTTTGAGTGGAGAACATTAGGCTGGCAAGAGCTTAAAAAAAAAAAAAAAAAAAAAAAAAAAAAAAAAAAAAAAAAAAAAAAAAAAAAAAAAAAAAAAAAAAAAAAATCTGATGTTTGAAACCCACTTTTGTACTATGTACCATAAATTCATCCTCAGATTTTATTTTACTTCACCAATTTTCTCATTTTTTGTGAAGTTGTGGGTTTTTTCTTATTTTTAGCTTGCTGCTTCTGACAGGTATTTCTGCTACTTCTTGACCCTTTCCCATTCATAAAAATCTCTGGTGATACCTGAACTGTGCAAAAAAGTGCACTTTTCTGCTAAGGTTTGAGCCCTCAGACAGAATCATAACTCTCATAGAGGTCCAGAGCTATACAAGTCACAGCTTTAGAGAGCTCCTGAACCTGTCACTCTATTTGTTGAGATCTCTAGAGCAGTGCAAATGGAGAAAAAAATATTTGAGTAACAATGAAAGTTATATTACTCCCTTTCAATTATTTTTTGAAAATAGGGGGCAGAAGTGTGATTTTCTATAATAACACTGCTTAAGACTGACAGCACTTCTAAAAGATATAGCTAGTCAAATAACTTGTCAAACTTGGTGATGCTTTCCATACATTTACCACAAAATTTATCTTTGTGTATTTATGATTTTTTTTCCTTTAAAATGTGCTTGCTTACTTGCTGTGTTCCATGAAGAGTACTTAGGTTACTGTGCAGAAACTCATGGATGTTAGGAACCACGGTTACTCTGTGAGAGTGGGAACAATCTCCTTACCTATATCACCTGTGGCAGTTGCCTGTGCCTGTATCTGCGGATACCTTACCAGACAACACGTCCTGCTAGCCCTTCACTTCTGAGCTGTGCAGAGTAACTCTTCACCTAAATGTTGCTTGTGGTGTTCCTTTTGCAACATTTAGATACCAATGAAGATTCTGAAGTAAGATACATTTCAAGCATCCTTGGTTTTTTTAAAATTATCTGGGGGTAGTGATAATATGTTACATTATTACTCTCTGCAGTAGTAACAATAATAAGGTACATGTAAAATATGTGTACAGGTGTAACACCCCAGCCCCAGAGCCACTCAAGGTGGTTCCGACCTGGTTATTGATCTGGTGTCTAACAACATGTTGCTCTAAATCTTTCATATCTATTGTCAGACATTTACTTAAGATTTTTATGAATTTGAACTAAGGATCCATTAAGGAAATGGAAGTAATAACATGCTTAAGTAACAATGGACGAGAAATGTTTCTGTGTTTTCTAATCATGTTTACAGCCTCAAATGTAGGGTCTTTTCTCCTAAGTGTTGCAGGAAGAAGATATAATACACATACACTCTTTCCTCACAGTAGGAAAAAGCAACATAAAGTCTCAACTCTTCCCTCTCTTATCTGCATAACTGTTCTTGTGTCATCCATAGCAGGGTGCTGGGGAGAGAAGGGATGGTGTTGTTTTACAACAATCCCTCATTAGCTGCTTCTGCCCTTTATCTAGGCAAAAATGGATCAGAACTTGTCAGGAACATGTGAAATGTTCCTGACAAGAACAAACCTCTTTCCCTTGCAAAGAGGTTTGCCTACCTGTAGTCCTAAACTACAGTGAGATTTCCAAAATTTAAAATACATTAAACAGTCAGCTAGTCTAATTTTCATATTAAAGCAGTTGCTCTTATAACCACTGTGGTGTCATTGGATAATTATTATTGCTAAGAAGATATGTTGCAAAACCAAATTCAGATAAACGAGTTAGCCATTTCTCATCATTCTCTGAATTTCTATTCATTAACTGAAATACAGACTGAAACACCAACAAATTTTGGTCCTCAAAACCACCTTAGAGTAGGCAATTCACTTTATTAGATGAATTAGTTCAGTTGGTTAGCTCATGATGCTGATAACCTACTGATGACAACCACCATGATGCTGATTGTGGGTTTAATCCCCACATGGGCCATTCACTTAAGAGCTGGACTTGATAATCCTTGTGGGTCTCTTCCAACTCAGAATATTCCATGATTCTGAATTAGGAGTCCAGCTTTTTGCATTGATGTATTTTATATTGAAAATCAGACCGAACATAATAGCTTCTTTTGGGACATTTTGTCATTAATCAAGTTCTTTACTTTGTAGCAAAGGTTTTTAACTTATAGCTAATTCACTTCCTATTTTTTCTGATACAAAAAAGACAACAACAACAACAAACAAGCAAACAAACAAACAAACAAAAAAACCCAACACCAAAACACAGAATCTGTCATTTCTGGGCTGAATTATTTACATTGTTTACATTTTTTCCAGATGTTTTTTCACTTTATATGAATTTTGTTTTTTTAAATTGCTTGGTTGTCTGATGTTTTCCCTTGTTTCAAGTCAGTTATCATTCAGAGAATACTTAGATAACTTAGACAGCAAAATATTATACATTCTGAGTGTACAAATTTCACAGTATAATGTTTCTTAAGAAACTTTTATGACCAGTTATACACTCTTTCCAAGTATAGGGTTATAAGCAATTTATCAGGAGGTGATAAAGTTCATCTGCTAGCTGGTGGTATAAATCCATTGTTAATCCTTTTAAATGGGGGAAAATGTCAGATAACTTGCCCTTTTTAGTACAGGTTAGCCTACCTTGTACTTAACTGCAGAGTTAAAGGATCTCTCAGCTTCAGGCCTCACTGCAGAAGGTATGATGGAGCAATGCCTGGAAGGCCATATGGCTTTATGTCTCCTCCTGGCAAAGCACATGAGATGAGCCAAGAGGCAGTCAGGAAAGTGAGCCATGTCGTTCATAACAGTTGAAATGTCCAGCTGGAATCTGAGTCTTATCTCTTCTCGTAATTTACAGTGCATTGTGATGTTGCTTCTATTTCTGTCTGTGCAGTTCGTAGAAAAGTCTTTTTACAAACCATCTATACTGTAACAGGTTTTGTAAAAGGACCTCACTTAGTATAAACTCAGATATACTCATAAAGACTTTGGCTAAACTATCATGAGAATCCACTCCCATTAATTAATTTTCTTGAAGTGCAGTATTAGGAAAATGTGAATCTCTGAAAACCAGTCAAAAGTTCAGCCTCTTTGCCAGCACTTTGATGGGCCTTCCAAAGTAGTCTTGAAAAATTATCATGATAATTTATTTGAAATTCACCCATATTTCTCCTGCAATTCTCTGTTTAAGTCATTGACAAATAACAGAAGGCATCTGGATTTGTTTGTTTTGATTCAGCATCAAGAGGCAGTAATAGTTAATGGACCAGTAAAAATAGTTGCAGACAACTCTTTTCTAATTTTTACTTCTATTTCACTGGTAAATTGGTTGCATAATTTTTTATGTTATTTTCATGTCTACTTTTGAAATTCAGCAATGGTAAATATGCTCTTGTGACAAACAAGCCCTTGCATTAACAGGATTGAAAAATAATACATTTTTATACATATATTACATAATTAACTGATAAAATTATTAAATATACTACATTAACCATTTTTAAACCAGTTTGTGCTTGGTTGAGAAGATCTCTGAAAGAAAGAGATGCTTTACACAGTACTTCAGATTGTTTTTAATAATTCAGGTATATTTTTCAGCAATATCTTTCGTACCTTAATGATACTCTTATTATATGTTATGTACAAACATAGCACTATATTGCTGTTTAATATTTGAAATACCCTATGGTGTAAAATGTATCTTAAATCTCCCTTATGAATTACCACATGAAAACTGTGCTATAAAAATAGAGTAGTAAGCTATTTCTCTGTCACTTATTAGGACCAAGTGGTAATTCTTTCTGGTAGGTATAACCATTACTTAACCTGATTGCTCCTTCCTGAAATATAAAAGCATATCACATCAGTCAATATGTCAAGAATTAACATTTCCCCCATTGAATAAATACAAATGCAAGCAGCAGTAGGACAGTAATTGAATTCTGTGCAATTTCGGCATTGTTGTTTCGGGGGAGAGAGAGTGCTTGTGCGTTGTTTTTATTAAACAGCTTATCCAAAAAAGTCTATACTGTGGATATAAGGTTCCTCGCCTTAAGTTTTATAATCCTCACTAGTGTGTGTTATACATAATCTGCTTTGGATCTTGAAACTAATAACTTCAGTTCTTCCAGATCTGGAGTCTTGAGACCTCTTCCCCTTATTTCTGCATTCAGTATATTTTTTTCTTCTTTCTACCTTCTTCAGACTCTAAAAGTTTTTGTCATTTGAGTCTTGATACATCTTTTCTTCTTTTCTTCTTCGTTCCCTTGGTCTGAGCTCAGAAAGACTATTTCTAAAATGAATACAAGGTACAGCTCATGTTAGTTCATGTATGAAGTTGTATTGATCTAACATGGAAAGCACCTTTTGCGTCTGTAGCTGACAGACAAAAAACCCCCATAATTTTATAATTAATCTGATACTTCTCTCTGTAGTATTTATAGCATAGACAAAATACATGCATCTTATGTTCTCTTTCCTTTTCTAAGTTTGTTCATCGTCTCAATTTGGAGGGAATTTTAAGGTCCAGTACCTGATTTTTGATGTGGTTTTCTTTGCACAATCTGGAGCTGGCTTGGAAAGGACAAATACATAGAGGAAGAGATTCCTTTTCAAAGTCAGAATATGCCTTCTTGAGTTTGAACTTCAGAAATCTTCCAAGGCATATGCAATTACTGGGCAGGGTACTTTCTTTATTCTTCTGCAATTATTCCAATTTTCCAGTATATACTCACTATAAGTCTTATTTTTTGATGAGCTGCTGTTATGAAATTTGTCATTTTTTTCTTTGCATGTGGAAAAGATTTGAAGCTGTATCACAGGACATAGATTGGATTTAGGAAAATCTCTTCACTGAGAGTGATCAGTGACTGGAACGTGGTTTCCCAGTGAAGTGGTCACAGCACCAGGCCTGCCAGAATTCAGGGGGCATCTGGACAATGCTCTCAGTCATTTACTCTACTTTTAAATAGTCCTGCAAGAAGCAAGGAGTTGGACTCGATAATCCTTGTGGATTATCCAGTTTGAGAAATTCAGTTATTCTTTCAAAGGGATACAGAATAAATCCAGGGAAAGGAGAAAGAAGGGCAAGTAGCAGGTCTTCCTCAGGCAGTTTGCTGGAAGCTGGGCCTCAGATCCCAGCTGCTCACAGGTGGTGCTGGCAGGAGCGTCAGGCGCTCTAAGGACTGGTGGTGGGCTGGCTTCTTTCTGGGCAGCCTTCAAAAAGCAGCAGCCACAAGCCTCTCTTTCTCATGAAAGGACCACAGTTAATGTTCTATACCACTGTCACTTTAGAGGTGATGTGGAAAGGATGAAAGAGAGCACTAAGTCAGTGTTTTCTAGGCAGGGATTGTGGAGAGGGAGCAAAAGTGCAGCAGGGATTCTGTGCAGAGAGATGTCTAATCCACTTGGTAGGAGCCTCAGCTCGGTGCCTTAGTATTTCATCTCAATCCTAACTTTCATCCTAGAGCATCTGCAGTGAGTCTGGACATATACTGAAGTGGATTTCAATTATCGATGGCTATTTTACCAGGAGTCCTCTGTTTACTTTGTTTCTTTATAGACTTTTTATATTACCTTATGGTATTTTAAATGCAAACCTGGATGTTTCCACTCTTTCTAGAAAATTGGCACGGAAAACTAGGAGAACTAGGTATTCTGCTGTAATTCTCAAATATTTTATCCTCTTCCCCCACCACCTGCCCCCATACCATACCAGAGGACATGATCTATGAGCAGTTGATTGATTTAACTGTAGAAGTAGAGTTTGAGTGGGAAGAGGTAATTAGTGTTTTCATGGTGGTGCAGAAGTGTTAGTGTTTAAACATTAATCCGTTGCCATCTGTCCTGCTGCTGTTACCCACATGCTGTTGGCCAGTACAGACAGCATAACTACTACCCAAATGTTCAGAGAAGGGAAAGAGAAGTGATTTCCTTTTTTAGGAAAGAGATCCCTAAAGTCTAAGGGATATTATTTAGATGTATATAAGTGGGTTTTGGAAGCATATAAGTAGCTTTGGAAGGATGCAGCATACCTCTTAAAAAGATGGTTCTAATTCTTTGTCTTTAGCTTTATCAACTGTTAATACTTCACTTAACTTCAAAAACAGCTGCTGTGCATTCATTGTGACATTCACAAGGCGGCTGCTGGGTGCTAAGCATTATTAAATTACATACAACATCTGGACCTTTAACAAGTCCCTGACAGGACATTAAGATTTTATTTTTACCCCTTTTTTCCCTGATGTTCAGACAGCTCATTAATATTGTTAAGAATATATTATACTAATGGGGGTGGCTGAGGTGAAGGACAAAATAAGGGCTAAAAAATTAGTAGTCTATTTGAACTTAATTAACTCCAAAAACATGGTTAAAAAGAAAGAGAAGAGCAGTAAGATCTTTCTGATGTTCTGCTTCATTTCAGAGTCGCAGAGAATACTTGGAAGTAGAAATTCAACAGCATGTGGGTGCTTTTAAAGATATTGAAGTGACAGCAAAGAGATTTCTCAAACATGGGGGGAGGAGTAATTTGATTGTAGACTTAGATTTTTTATTCAGCTAAGTTATCTTTAAAATGTCTGAGTTCTACCAGTTTTCTTATTGAGCCAGCTATGGGAAATTTACCTGTTTCTATATGAGAAAGAGATTCCTGCAAGTGAAAAGTCAGGCTTGGAAACAGTTGTGTTTACCCATGAAAATTATTTGGCTATATGAGATCGTGAACCTCTTAGATAGCACATTCTAGTTTATATCTATTAGGTGACTAGTATTAAAAAGTAAATTATAAAAATCCTCCAGTTTTCTGGAATTTTCCCCTCACATATCTTTAGACTATCAGAAACTGCATCTCACTGTTATGTTAAAATTACTGTTTTTTTAAAAAAACATTAACGTTGAAGTTTATTTTCTATTTATTGCATTGCTCTGAGTCCTGTAAAAATATACAGTTCCAAAACCAACTTCACTGCAGCTTTAAAAACATATTGGAAAATATCCATAGCTAGGACACTACTGATTTGTTGTGCTGTTTGAATACAATTGTATGTATGAATAGTGAATACAATTATGTTTATTTGCCTTTTTTTTAACCTCCATTCAGAACAGTATTGAGTTTTAAGTTCTATATTATGCCAACACTAGACATGCTTAATTGGGCCATTTGTAGGTGGACAGAGTATTCTTGATGTAATTTGTCTCAAGCATGTACAGAATATTTAAAGGCATATTTATTCTGGATTTTAAAATCTTCTTATATACATAAACATATCTCTGAAAATAATTTCTTTTTCCTTAGGTTATTCTTTGAGTGATAAATATTGCAGTTGCAACTGAATTATGGGCAGATGGCATTGAATTAATGATTACCTGAATATTTTAAAATTTTGTCTAGATTTCTTCCTGTGAAGAAAAGCATTCCATAAATCTGAAATTAATTTGTTGCTGTGAATAGTTATCCCTCAATAAATCACTAACATCAGTTAGAGATCAAAATACTACGGAATGAGCATTTTTTCCAAATCAAAATTAAGGACGACATTGCCTTTAAAAAAGTTATTGCAACATTAGAGTCCCAAAATTTTGCGACTTTCCTTTTGTGATACTCTGGACAAATATTTTGTTTGGAGGAGTTGTTTTGTTGCTCTTTTATCATGCATATTACCAAGGCACCTGGACTTGTTACCACCATGAAGTTGTCAGACACTTAAAGCTTCCTACCCATTTTGCTTCTGGTGCAGAATAACAAGCCAGGTGCTAATTTAGCACATACATTTTGTTCTGTGGTCGAGTGATTCTGGTTGGCTTGCCATATTAACAATGCAAAAGCTTTCAGCTATTCCAGACAAAAATTTCACCTATGCTGCAGACCTTGCCTCTGAATTTGTACATCCATCTGCATCTAGGTTATATTTCTTTCCAGACACAAAATCACATGTTCCTGTAAGGACACTTCAGATTTCCCAAGGGTATCCATATAGCTTCTCTAAGTGGGGTATTTCAAAGGTAGACAATCTGGCAGGGATTCAAATCACAGATAAAGACACAGAATTTAAGTGACAGCAGGGTAGCTGCCTGAGGTAGATGTCTTCATCTGTGAATTGAATTGCATCTTATGTGTTACGAGTCAACAATGAACTCCACCGAGAATCTTAATCAGAAGAGACACTTTCAGAATCTAAGAGCCTAAATATGCTTTATCCTGCTTCTGCAGCTTTTCTGGCCCTTATCCCACTGTCAAGGGCAAAGAGACAAATAATTTCCTAAATGGATAAAGCAAAAATACTGAGAGCTGGGCTAAGCCATCATCATCTTGTGCCATCATCATAGCAGGTACTAGTTGTTCAGAAATCTGCAAATGCAGCTCACTGATCTTCCAAGTAGCAAGAAGGTTTAAAATTATCATTTTATGGTCATCAGACTTCATTTTTTTTCTTTTGTTATGCTACCCAATAGTACCCAGTGGTAGCCTTTCTGTACATGAGTCATTTTTAACTTTTAGTATTTTGTAAGTTCTTTCATTAAATCCTTCTCAGATAAAGTGTGTTTATATGAAATGCTGACACTGTTTGCATAGATAACTTCAGGATATTTATACTTTCTAGGCAAAGCAGATAATCTGAAAAATAGTCAATTTGGAAAAAATAGATTTTTCCATTCTCCCCTGTGTTATAGCTATCAGTGTTGAATTAATGTTATAAAAATTAAAATATTCCATTTTCAAGAAAGCTTCTTAGTGCTCTAATAGCTTGTATCCTTTATTTCTATCTTCTCTATCTCAAAATGTGATGAACTCAATTCTTTATCTCAAAAAGTTTAATTTTCATTCAGAAACCTCTAAATGGTCTAACTCACTACACTGTGAGTAATAGTATGCAATATGTTCGAGTCACAACAGGTTTTATTTGAAGTCCATGGAAAACAGCCAAAAGTGTCTGGAAGGACAACTTGTACTGGGGGGAAGAAAAAAAAAGGAAGACTCAATGCTAACCTCTCACTAACAAGCGTATATAAAGAATAAAGTGATAAGGTGGAGATCGGTCAAAGGTTGGACTTGGAGGTCTTTTCTAACCTGAATGAATCTGTGAACATGACTGAAAATATTTGTTACTTTTATTTTATGTTAATAAACTACAAAAAAAATGTTCACAATGCCCACAGAGTAGAAATAAGTGCTGTCACAATAACTGTCTAATGTCTACAAAGAATATTACCACTAAAAAAGGCAAAATTGAAACACTTTTCTTTTTAAATCTTCTTTGTAGATATTTACAAATCATTGATTTTTTGTAGAACTTCTGGTAAATTTGTAGAACATTCAATAGACAAGTCAGACTAGAAATCTGGCCTAAAGGAAATACATAATGATAAATAGAAACAGTTTTAGAGAGGAATGAGTGACATTATGATCTGCAAGTTATTTCCCAAGGAGAAATTCAAGATTCCTGTTTTATCTTTGAGTTTCATCTATTTAATTAGGACATTTCATACTCCCCTTAGTATTTGTGTGTACTCTTGCTATTTGATAATGTGCTGTTCATTACGTACAGCATTAATCAGGTCTCTCATACTATGTATTGTTCTGTCTTTTTTTAACTCTTGTTTCTCTTCAGTTGAATTTTCTGCAGTTACTTAGAGGCAACTCTGGATTTTCATAAAACATGTAGTGACCAAACAATGTAACAATAACCTTGCAGCTTAGTTTAACTAACAGAGACAATATAAATTTTCCCACTGATTTGGTATGGAAATGTAATTCCCAGGCTGCTTCAGTAAGCCTCAGCTTCCAACAGGTTGTAAAAACCAATTGTATCATGGAAAGCTAAAAATTACAAGGTTAAGAATAATGCTGAAAACTTGGAAAATTCCCTTAGGATTTAGTATTATACAGGTTGCATTCCTCATGAGTAATAAAAATTGATAAGCTTTCTATTATCATTCATGCTTTGTAGTACAAAAATATGTTAGAGTTATAAATAATTCATTTTCATGAGCTGGACATTTGAGCTTGTCAGTGGAAGCTTAGTTGATAAATGCTGCTATAAGAAGAAGTTAACATAGTGTGGCTATTTATTGATGTCAGAAAGAAAGATTTCTGGGCAATAGAGGAAAACATGCATGGGAAAGGTAATGCAATTAATCTGGTAATAAAAATAATATATAATTATTTATAATTTTACCTACTATTTACTTTAAATATACCTCATTTAATAATCTAATTTAAAATTTATCCACTTTTATGCATCCATTTATATTTATTTACTGTTAATCTATTTTATTATATATGATTTATGTATGTTTAAAATGCATTTATAGTATTAGGAGAAAAGTCAGTCTCATAGGAAACCCATTATGTTGCCACAACCCTCAATTCAATAATCTAGCTTATGTGTTGAGGAAACTAAATTTAATGAGATTATAAATAGAGCAAAACATACAAAATGTTTGTCTTAAGCACACATTTTGATGCCTGGCCTATCTTTCTTTGACTTGCTTAGCTTTCTTGTCTAGGGACCCATATAAACAAATAATAGGTATAACAATTATAGGTAAAGTTACAGACAATGCACATGCTTTTAGCCACTACAGAAGCAAAATAAATGTGTTAATTTAAAGCTCAAACAACCTTCAAGAAGCAAAGAAGCACATTTCACCCACTTGTACTGTTGTGGTCTTGTGTAGAAGTAGCTTGGAGAGTGCTATGTGCTGCAACTTTTATACAACTTTCACTTATATATATTTTCATGCTTGGGGTTGCACTGCCAAGATGCACCAGGAAGACAGACTGCAGGAAGAATGTCTTCTGTCCATTGCAGAGGTGGCAGGCAACATTTTGAATATGATGAACTTGATATACCATACCAATGGCAGACTTATCAGTGCTGGGTTAGTGGTTAGACTTGATGATGTTAGAGGTTTTTTACAACCATAATGATTCTGTGATTATATGACGTTCCTTGAAGTAAAATCAGCCCAGCAGGGAAGAACTTTTCTGTAAGCTTCCATTTGACCAAGTCCTAAACCTGTAATATCACTAATCTTTTATACATATTTCTGGGTCCATAGATCATGAAGAAGGAAGTGTCATGCATCCACTATACCTGCTGTTTGATTCAGATGGTTCTAACTAATATCCTGTTATATAAATGTGTCTTATTCCTTAATAACTTGACAGCTAGTATTATTCACTCTTGAAAAGGGTAACAAATATGCATTGCTGCTTCTGGCCTACGATTTGCTCCAGCTTCCCTTGTCTGAGTAGGCAATCATTCAAACTAGGAAACATCGAAGATCAATCTCTCTTAGAAGCAGCAGCTTTCTGACATCTCTACAGCATGGCCATCAACTGCTGACAGACCCCACTAGGGTTTTTTTTTTTACCTTCTACTTTCACACATTTTAGATATAATGAAGATGGTCCTTCCCTTCCTCAGCAAATGGAACACAGAATATGCTCTGATTGCTGTGCATCTTTCTTTGTGTAGATGACTTGTTCTCAGCTGAAAGTTCTCTTTTTTTTTCAGATTCATCAGTGCTTCTTCTATTTAGCTGGTATGAGTCCTTCATTTGTGTTATTGCACTTGTATCCAGGGAAAAAATTTTGACTGGCCAAAATGCTATAATATCTAGCTTTCTTATTAATATTCCTATGAATATTAACAAAATTTTATCTAGGTGTATATTTCACAGATATTGATTTTAGACCCAGCTGAGCATTGAATCTTTATGAAAAATGCTTTCTCTCTTTTATCTCCAATCTCAGAAGCGTCAACACGTTCTCATAAAAGTAACTTTCTTTGTCATCCAGCTAAACTCTGCATTTAATAAATGTATAAATGACCCATTTTTCATTGAAGAACCAGAAGTATACTGAGCTTCATTATGTTTTACATATACAAGAATCATAAGTTTGTGATAATTCCATTTGAATTCTAGTCCTTATATTTAACGTAAGGTTGTTGATTTCTTATCTATGTCTGAATTTGTTATCTGCCAGGTGGACACGGAAGGTGATTTAGAAATCAGACACAGCTGCTAGTGTTCATCTAAATTGGGTATAAGTATAGAAAATATCTTTGTCAATAGAGGAAGAGAAAAAAATTGAACTTTGTGTGTATTTAGTATTGTTGACAGTTTCAACTTTTGTTTCATTATGTTGAGAATGAATGGAAATTCATTGTAGGTATTGGAAACAAACTGGAAGAACCAGGCAAAGCAAATGTTTGCTTCACCCTGATTTCAACATTTATGTTACTCTCATTACTGTTGATAGAGTGGGAGTGGATCGCTTTGCTGCCAAGAAAGAAAGAGCATATGATCTTAAGTCCCAAATCTATTTTGTGTGCTAAATGAGTATGAGCAGTATTACATATTCTTCAGAATCTAAAATCTAAGTCTAAAGTAATGTTTGGGTAGAAATTTTGGAAAAAAAAAAAACCAAATCTGAGGGAGATTATTAATTTTAGTTTATCTGTCTTGTCCCCACAGTAATAACTGTCTACATCAATTCTCTTATTACCTCCTATTATATAATTTTGTGGAAAAGGGGATGAAAGGGAGATGAACTATGTGGAAAATACTGAGGAAAATAAAAGAACCTCAAACCTATTGTTCAGGATGCAGTATATCATAAAGCACAATACGCACATCCACAGAATTATTTGAGATTCAGTCTGCTGGTAGGGGAAATTCAAGCTGGTCAGGAAGCTTTAATCCCTGTACATGCTCTCCAAACAGTGAAAAAAACCACCACTATACGCTACCCAGGAGGAGAAGTAATTTCCATAGCAATAAATTGCAGTAATGCAAAAAAACCCAAACAAAATAAAACAAAGAAAAAAAAATAGCAAACCAAAAAACCCTCACCTGAACCACCTGTGCGCACTTACCTCATACAGACAATTTGTTCTAATCACTAACAACCACCAGCAATTTACATTTCTGTCATGCCATTACAGTAGTATATGAATCAAGATTTTTAACCTGATCAGCATTAAATTGTATTTAGTAAACAGAGTGGTTTCCCATCCATCTTTCAAATTGTATCTTTGTAGTCATATCTATACCTTGTAAGACTGGTGAGTTACTATTCCAAATAATGGTTCTCATTAGTTTTCCTTAAAAATAATGAAGTACTGCAAATTAACACTGACTTTAAAAGCAAAAAAGTAAAACACACATTCTTCATATTGTTATTATGGTATTATTTAATAAATAAGTCAAACTAGGCTCTACAAATTCAAAATAGATACAGTTCTTGTCTAGAAATTCAATCTCTATTACTGTTAATCTGGATTAGAGAACTGTAATCTTCTGTATTCATACTGCATATACTGCCTAACATTTTCATTTAACCCATCTTCACTATAGCTAAAATAAATAGTTTTATGCTTTTTACAATTTTAAATGTAGCTGGTTTAATGATAGTTTTGATTATGCAACTGCTGTACAACAACTGTGTTATAAACCCTCATTATATATCATGTATGGATGAAGCATTCATTTTTCATCTATATACTTTAAATGAAAGGAATTTCCCAGAAACGTAATCATTTAATTGAGAATCATACAATTGAATTTACAAGTAAATAGTTTTCCTGAACACAAGAGGAGAAGAGAGTTTGTCATGGATATCCCTTGATCCTGATTAAAGCTGTTATGGGGTCACCTCCATCTCTAATATGAAGTAGACTAGTAGTACAGTAAGAAGTAGCAAAACTAAAAAGTTTTTCTGGTGGCCATGTGTTTAATTGAAACTATATTTCCAAATATAATTTAGAAGTTAACTTTACGTGATTTTCTGGACTGAAGTATTTATTATTCAAGCAGATGTGACTTGCTGAAAATAGTGATTGCTCCTCCACAAAATATTTCCTTTGTTCATTCATGATATTCTAAGACATGATGCATCTTTTTTTTAGTAGTACTGTTAAAGATTCAGACATTTTATGTTCTTGGAACACAGCAATTTGCTTTGCAGATAGGAAGTTAATACACGAATACACTGCAAATGCAACTGCTTGCTCTTATTTCAACTGGGAAATGAAAATGTAATGAAACAGAATTCCATTTTGATAGCATTGATTACTCTGTAGGCAGTTTAACTTTTCAAAACCAGTTTTATAACATTCACATCTGGTTCTACATCAAAGAGACAGATTTAACATGCATTATGTTTTGTTAGTAATCTCTCAAGTGACTTGAATACACTTACCACTGTTGCAGCAGTAAGTAATACCGAGTGATGCGCTGTTAAGTCCTGAGTGCAACATAAAGTAAAAGCCCATTTATTTTAGCATTAAAAAAAAAAAAAAAAATTACGTCCTGTAATGTTATTTTGGCCTAGCTGAATTCTAGGTGTACTTTTATATAATGTGTTGCTGAAGCAGCACAAATGCTGAACATTTGAAACATATGCATTTCTTTGTGGAAGCTACAGATTATCGTTCTTTAAGTCATTCTTCACGAAAGCCTATATTACCCTAAATACATTGCAAGCTTTAAAAAGGAGATATCAAAACACAGGCTGTCATTTGCGGTGATATATAAGGAGTAATAATGTGGCAGGTCTTTTCTCTTTTTGATTTCTGACACATTTTCTGTTAAGAGCAACAACATTAATGGGTGTAAATTAGCAGCATACAGTACTTACAATGCCTACTTACTTTTAGGTACCTAAGCAGTCATCAGCTCTTAAATAAAGATAAAACTATTAAGTATTAAGTTATTTGAGATTATCCTTTGGTTTCCTGAACCATAAGTATGGCTGCAGGACAAGTATATCTCTAACATTCTGTATTTGGTTTGAGTGGGAAGATTGCCAGCCAGCTTAAAGATGGACCCATTGCTGGCCATGGCCAAGCCAGTCAGGGATGGTAGTAACATCTCTCTGATAACATATATAAGAAGGAAAAAAAAAGTTATTGCAGAGAAATATTTGTGACCAGAGAAGAGAGAAAGAGCTCTGCAGCACCAAGGTCAGTGCAGAAGGAGGGGCAGGAGGTGTTCCAGCCTCCGGAGTTGAGATTTCTCTGAAGACTGTGGTGAAGACTGGTGAAGCAGGCTGTCCCCCTGCAGCCCATGGAGGTCCATGTGGTAGCAGAGATCCATCTGCAGACCATGAAAGACCCCATGTCAGAGCAGGTGGATGCCCAAAAGAAGGCTGTGACCCCGTGGGAAGCCTGTGCTGGAGCAGGATCCTGGCAGGACTTGTGGAGAGAGGAGCCCATGCTAGAGCATGTTTACTGGTAGGACTTTTGACTTCATGGGAGACCCGTGCCGGAGCAACCTGTTCCTGAAGGACTGTACGCCATGGGAGGGACCCACACTGGAGCAGTTTGTGAAGAAGTGCAGCCCATGGGAAGGACTTAGGTTGGAGAAGTTTGTGGAGGATTGTCTCCCATAGGAGGGATCCCATGCTGGAGCAGGGTTAGGACTCTTCTCTCTGGGGAGGAAGAAGCAGCAGAAATAACATGTAATGAATTGGACATAACCCTAATTCCCTGTCTCCTTGCACTGCTATAGGGGATGAAGTAGAGAACTGGGAATGAAGTTAAGCCCAGGAAGGAGGGAGATGTGCAGGGAATGTGTTTTAAAGATTTGGTTTACTTCTTATAATTCTGCTCTGATTGGTAATAAATTCTATTAATTTCTCTCAGTTGGGTCTGTTTTTGCCCTTAACAGTAGGTGGTGAGTGATCTCTCGCTGTCCTTACCTGATCTCATGAGTCATACTCTCCCTGTCCGGTTGAGGAGGGGAATGATAGAGCAGTTTTGATGAGCGCTTGGCATCCAGAGAGGGTCAAACCAACCACAGCTTCCATGCTTTTTCGTATTTATATTCCTGTTGCTGCATGATTCTGCTGCTCTTGTCAGGCAGGCAGTGCACTGTGGACTCCTTGCTTTACAGCCCATCACTGTTAAAAAACCAGTCTCCTGGACCATGATAATAGACCCTGGTTGTATTGTATCTTTTTTTTTTCCTTATGAGTTGAGTGGAGCATTTTGAAATTTGCTTCTACAACAGAATTCTTACCTATGCTTTTCAATAATGGTTCAAAATGCAGCCCTTGTGAATTGCAATACAGTGTATTTTAAGGCCTATCTTAGAGCAGAATGAAATTTAGAAAATGACTGAAAACTAAACTTGTGCAGAAAAAGAAACATACAATTCCAGAAGAGCTTTGAGATTTTGAAATCAAACTTTCTACTAAATCAGAAAAAATGATTGCTTCTGATTTTTCCCCAAAGTGATATATTTTGGGTAATTTTTAGTATGGCTTTCATAAATTTTGTATTAAATTAATGCATTTTAATTGTATGCCTTTTAAATATTTCAAAATTAAGAACAAGTATTTCCAAACCAAAAGCAAATACTATTCAAAAAATATATCAAAAGTTGAATGTTTTCATAATATCAGAACTTATTGAAATTCTGAAAAAAATTCAACAGAAGCAGTAAGAAAATATATAGCGAATAATAAAAGCTAGGCATTGTAAAAAGGCTTATGTAAAATGTAAATGTTTATGCTATTTGATTTTGAACCTTTAAGTCTATGATTTTATTAGGGCAACATGAACAACTGAGTAACAGGCTCTTTTTTTTTTCTCCCTCCAAAGGACACAGTGGTAAAATATCAATGGTACAAAGAGAGGGCACAAATGTCATTCCAGTTATAAATAAGTGGTTAAATACCAGCATGCATTCTTATTTCAAATATTAAGATGCACTTATTTTGCCATAAGTAATATTAGCTTCAACTCTGATGGTATCTTGAATATCTTCCTTTGAACCATGAGGTCATGACGTTTCTGGAAGCACTTATATTCAACAAGAAAACATTTAAGTTTTTAACCTCTGCTCATCTTCCCATTCTGACCCATGAGAAGCATTCTGGAATAAGTATTTTTGTTCAGTGCTATTTAAAGAGGATTACAACTTGGTTTTACTGTTGTGAATAGTGTATGCTCATGACTATCATATATCATTTTGAGCATTATATCATAGCCATGTGGAAATTATCAGTGGATCACATAACCTTCAGAAGTCATCTATAAAAGGGCATCTGTAATTTCTACAAGTACTTTTAAAAGTCTATAATTTATTATAATTTCTCCCTCTTTTAAATGAATTAAATAGTAATATAGTAATTTATTGCAGTTCTTAGAGTAACTTGAGTTATGTGTTTGTCCCAATTTCATAAAGTAACTGGATAGTCAACAACAGCATGGTTTATTTTTTAATTTAATTATTTTGCAGAAAAACATATAAGCTTAACTTATATGCAAACTAAGGAGTAAAATTGAAAAAAATGATAAATTGACCTTTTAATTTCCTCTTGTGTTTCTGTTGCTGGACAGATACACAACAGCCCATTGAACTCACCAGAGGTCTGTTAAAGCCTCTTCTCACTGGATTTCATAAAATAAGCACTCAAAAGTAAATATGAATATGTTTTTAATATTTTTTTAAAAGATATCTTTACCTGTGACACAGTGCAAGGGAATAGAGTATCCTGCTAAACTTTATTGTTAACATGCTAAATGATTGCATTTTAAACAAATAATTCAAATGTGCCTAGGGGGCACCCCTATCAATGACATCATCACTGATCTTTGGAAGATATTTAAGAGTAATGGATGAATTCTGTAAGACAGATATTTATGAATATATATTGTGATATGTTTACCTGAGGGACTATTAGATTTCATTATATCTTTTTATTTGTAAGCATTCTGGAAGGTTCTAAGGTGTAGCATTTATCCCATGGCTGACATAAGATTATCTGAAATTTGCCCCGACTGTCTTTACAAAAATTTTGTATTTTCTCAAAATACAAAAAATAAAGCCAACAACCTGTGTATCACATTTTTAAAAAAGTATAATTGGGGGGAGGGGAATACCAATTTACACACTTACCACAGAATAAACCTGTCTAATATCAACAAAATGGAACATCACAAGTATTTTTATAGTTCCTTTTCATTTTCTTTTTACTTTCATAAATTAATGATAGCCAGAATTTTTTTTATAGTACGAACATAAGGTCATATGAAAGTAAGAGGAATTGCTGTTTTGAATTCTTAGCTGATTCTGCAAACTAAGGGCTGATATGGCAATTCCTTCTCCAAAATTGTCTATTACACCTTTTATAATTTTATTACATATTTTGATGATGTGCATTTGCATATTAACTTGAAAAGTTCTATATTTGAGAAGCAGGAGAATTGACAAACCTATAAACCAGATTGTTAAACTGAAATAACATACATGGTTTTCTTTGTCCATAATGCCTTCCCCATAAAGATTGCTTCCAGGTGTACATTACAAATCCAATTAGGGATCAGTGAGAAAATTTCAGGTAATCAGAAACCTTGTATCTTGCCTTACATCTGGTTGTGCCATATGCAGTTCATTGCTTTTCAGGAAGAATTTAGTAGACAAAACACTGAAGAGTAAGGATAAGACCAATAGATTTAAAAGCATAGTAAATTTAAAAGAGCTTTGGTATCTGCAAACTTTTTTATTTTTTGTTGGAGTTAGAACAATTCTATATGTCTGTCTAATTCAGAGTTGCTTTAGGGTTTTTGCTCTTTGAGATATTTGGGAATATTGTTTCATAAAATATTACATAAATTGTGATAGTTCATCTTTTTTGTTATCTTGATTTTTTTGTTTTCTTTTGTTATTCCACTGTTTAAGTTTGAGCAGAGCTGAATGAAAAATACTTTTTTCTGCTGTGTTGATTTGTTTGTTTTTATGGAATAAACTCCATTGACAAGACACTGCAATTTAAATTGAACAAATCCCAGAAAACTCTGTCTAAATTAGCATTGCCAGATCTCAGTGTTTAAGTACATTCTAAATTCTAGTGTTCTAGAATTCCACAAAACTCTGAAATAAGTGTTTTTCATAATTACTTTAAATTCTATCCTGATATGAAATAGTGAAAGAGTTACTCTGCAAATTATTTTAACAGTATACAGATTATATGTCAGGCTTACAGAAAGCCCAGTATTTTGTCAAAACCTCATGGAGTCGATATGTTTTGGATATTCCAGGTATGCTGATGTTTACTTTAATTCTTACAAAATATCTTAGATGAAACAATTACTTACTTGATTTCAGGAGCTGATGCTGTGGAGGCTCAGTGTAAGAGATTTGAAGTGAGGGCAAGTGAAGGTGGAAGAGTATTGTTTTCTGCAGATGAAGATGAGATTGTCATTGGAGCTGACAGACTGAAAGTAACAGGTATGGTAACGATGAAGTGTCTAAATGGATGTAAATATTATATTTTTTAATATTTTTAGTAATCATTAGACAACTAATCTTCTACAAAATTTTAATTCCTTGTAGAGGAAAAATTCTTCTCAGCATCAGTAATTGCTTGACCAAGGAAAAGATGCTGCATAATCTAAAAATCAATTCCTCTAAAGGCAGATATGAATTTAAACTCTGTGGGATCAACTGTGGTACAAATCACACTTACCATTGTGATTTGGTTTTTATATGTTACCATTAAGCATTGTTTTGTAGTACCTATGCCATTTGTTTAATAAAAACTATTGTCATATACTATGACCTTTGTTTATATTGTATGCAGAGTATCAAGTCAAACTTCCAGATAAATTAACAGTATGTACTCTGCTTTACTTCATGAGGCTCAGCTGAACCATTGTAAATAGAAATCTTGTTTTAACTTGACCATTTGTTCAAGAAAGTAAGAAAGTAAAAAAAAATAGATGTCAGTGCTAGGTAAATATATATATATATATATATATATATATATATATATATATATATATATAAGTAACTAATTTGATATTACTGTTATGGATTCACCCCAGCTGGCAACTAAGCCTCGCATAGCCACTCACTCCCTCACTAGTGGGGATGGGGGAGAGAACTGTAAGAGTGAAATTAAAAATACTTATAGGTTAGGATAAAGACAGTTCAGCAACTGGTAAAGCAAAAGTTATGTGTGCAAGCAAAGTGAAAGAAGGAAATCATTCACTTCTTTCCATGGGCAGTCAGCTGTTCATCCATCCCTAGGATGTACTGTAAAAAATAAGAATCATACTGAATCCTGCTAAGGTTCGAACTCAGTCATAATATTAAATGCTGGTAAATTTAATCTTAAATATAAAATTAACTCAAGAGATTTCAACGTATATATCAAAAGTTGAAAAAACATCTTACAAATGGCACTAAGAATTAGATTTCCTGCCACTGAGAAAAGTTTTAGATGTCATGGTAATTATTTTTTAATCAAACGTTTTGCACTATGAGTACTATTATTGTCCAGAGATTCTGTGATACCTTTAAATTCTCCAGCAAACACGTGAAAAATTGTGAGTCCCTATGAGCTGCATCAATCAGACTGCATTACTTCACATGATATGATATGGCTGATGAAACCAGGCAGGACATCATAATGTCAAACATCAATCAGAATTTTTTTCTTTAGTTTATTTTTCTCAGTTGTGTGTTGTGATTATCATGGTGCCTTTGGGGTGAATGTAGGAAAGGAATCATTAAAGAACAAATAAAACAAAAATTGAATATCAAAAAGCAAGTATAAGCTGTGCTTATTTGGAAATAAAACTCTCACAAGTAGTTATTTAAGTGTGGTACTACAATGAAATGATTTTATTTTCTTCTGTAGAGATTATTGCACCTCTTTGGAAACACTTAACTGTGAAGAGGTCCAATAAATGATTCGTTTTGGTAATAATTTTCTAAAGTATGGCCATTTCATGGGCATTTTTAAACTTTTATGGCATTGTATATGACTTTATCTCATTTTAGAAGAATAAACATATTTTTTTAAAAAAATTATTGTAGGACAGTCTAAGAAATTTTTGATTAATAAAAACTTGTTAGATTAAGTGGAGAGCTTCTCACTGATTATTTTTATAACATTTTTATTTGTAAATTTTTATATAGATAGCCTATTTTAGGGAGAAAGGTATAGTAGAAGGAGTGTAGTAATCCAGATATCCAGATATCAATATATTTACCAGATAAGAAATATATGGAATCAATAGTACTATTTCCCTATTAAGAGTCTGTCACTTTAAATTAGGCAGTTGGCTGATTTAATTTAAAATACTTATTACTACTTCCATTGTAACTTTAGTTTTTTTGTTTAACTGTGTTAGCTCTTTTTTACTTTATTATTCACGGAAAGAAGAAAAAAGATTTAACTTTTTGCTTTATTAGCACACCTGTTAGAATTGCAGCTGACTATCGCCCCTTTGAACAGAGATGCTTCCTGATACCAAGTTCAATGTGTATCACAGAGCTTTGTAGGGAGCAAAGAGAAAGGCTTGAATTGAACATACTATTGAAGAACTGGGAAATAAGCAGGAACAAGGAGCTGATTTTCTGGTGGGCTCACAGGTTCCTTTCTGCAGATGGTTAAACCTTTCTCCATCCCTTTTATTCACTCTATCCTAGTGAATGGACAGCATCTGTAGTATCACAGTTTCCTTCTCTGTCTATAGTTTTTGAAGGAGAAGAGACAGCAATTTAATTCTTATATTGTCTCCTATATGTTCCTCTGATCTATACGTCTCCATCATTTTTCTATAGCGTTCTTTATTTAACCACGATTTCATTTTTGATGCTTTTTCTGAGATGCATAAAAGTTATACTGTAACTTGTTTTGCTACAGGTTTTACATGACTGCTAAATCAGGTGCACTTTTATATGTGGCTTTTCATGTTTATTAATCATGTTTAAAAAAAGTCAAAGTAAAAATGGATTTGGAAATTAAATAAGTCTTCCATCAGAAACTATCGCTGCTTTGCAGTCAAATTCAATTATGTTTTCTAGATATAGCAAATAAGATGTGTCACTTTTTCTAAATAACCCAGTCTAAATTGTTTGGAAAATATTACTCCCTTTTATGGAGAACTAATTTGTTTTGTTCCCTATTACTTTCTTAAATGCTGGCTTATTCTCTTTCATCCCTTAATGCTACATTTCTGGGCACAGGACCTAAAGTCCTTTCTGGATAGAACTGAATTTTGTTATAATGATAATCAATATGTCAGCAATAATATTTTCCCTCTAAAAATAAATAAGAAGCTACTTAGAAAATTGTCAGTTATTGTTTTACCAAGATTTTAGTAATAGTTCTATAGAGTTCAACTACTTCCATAATTGTTAAAACACAAAACTTTTCAGATACATGGGGTTCCATGTCTATATTATATGACCTCATATAATTAGTTGAAGACCACTTTGTTTCCATATTTCAAACATAAAAATAGACCTCGTTATGGGAAGTGCAATGGTACTAAGGTTTGCACATTGTTGCCAGCAGTAGTAGGAGAAACAAAAAGAACAGTATAAAAAACCTTGCAGATCATTACAACTTCCTAAGAACCTCTTCCTTACCAAATAACATAGCTAAGTAGAAAAATGGAAGTCAGAAAAGGACAGCATACTTCAGTTGTAATGGAAACTTTCTCGGATTAATAACAGGATGTGTATAAGTCAAATCTAATTTGACACCAGAACAGTGTTAGGAAAAAATCTGTGAAGAGCTGCAAGTATATTTTTCATTACACCAAAGTGTATGCTTACAGGGGGTTCAGTATGGCTTTTGATCAGTCATTACCTTCACTAGATGAAAGATGAGAGCCTTGATGTATCAAGGAAACTTCAGAAGATACCTACAGACTTATATTCTGATAATATTCTAATAATAATCAAAATTAACATGCAGAGGAGTACATCAATACTTCAGTTTTGATTTTAAGATTATGATGCAGGACTGTGAGTCTGCAGGTAATTGAAATATAGAAAGGTCTTCCAGAGTAGTTAAAAGGAAATGATAAAATAGAAATATGGCTTATGGCTGTAAAAAGGAAATATGACAGAAATATGAGGAAATATATGTGAATTGCAAATTAGGTTGGAAAAGTAGAAATAAAATATTTATAACAAGTACTGAAATGTAGAAAAATAAATTATTATTTTATGTATGTTGTTATTACAGTAGGCGTATATCTAATGCATTCAGAGACTGAATAGTTATTTCAGTATGAATGGGAAAGAAGACCTTGGATTTGCCATGTCCAGTTGGTGGATTGTCATTCAGGACAGATGGAGTTTGGAGAGAGAAGTGGCACAAGATGAAGGGAAACACTTAATCACTTTAAGCTGGCTTATGCAGCCAAATTATCTGACCACAGTAAAACTACTGTATTTGATGTTGTTCTAAAAAGTTAATCCTTTAAGTAGATAGGCCAGATTCTCAGTATCCTGGACATTGCATGAATCGGAATTCTTTTGTCGTCATCACTCAGTAAAAAAAATGCATCACATAAATAGGACTGCTGTGTTTTCTCAGTGATGTCTACATTAATATGTACTGCAAAATGTACTGGATGAATAAGGTTTCTGATGAGCTTATCTAGATCTCAGGAAAGCACTCAATGTCCAGACTTGTCTGTATGAGAGCTCTGATTGGAAGATAATATTATTGTGGTAATCTAATCAGTTGGCAACAGAACAACCTGTGAGGGCATTACTCTGGAGGTACAACTACAGAGCTCATTACAGTCATATGTATGTGGGCTCCAAGCTGTCTATGAACTGAAAAATTTATAGGCAGCCTACAAGTGGTGAGACTAAATAAATAAATTTCTTATCCAGGACATTGCATAAATAGATTTATGTTTTCTAGTTAAGAGTAGAATTCACCCAGCCAGCTCTGACTCCAGGCTGTGGGTACTTACACCAGCCTGCAGGTGATGGTGGAGATTGCTGGAAGACTAAATTGACCTGAGCATAATAACAACTAATTCACAAAAGAAAGATTTTGATTTTTGGCACTTGAACAAAAACATGCCAAGGAACAGAAGAGTTGGTCTCAGGAATGTATGTAAAGGGAAATAAGCCTTGGTAACATAATTTTTTTTTTTTTTGAAAAAGGAATAAACCTAAAGGCAGACAGATATGCAAACAGCTGTGTCAGCCCAGAAGAACATGCTCAATTTCTTACAACCATTTCACTAAAAAATACTCATTTATGCTGTTCTGTAGACAGAGACATATAAGGAGACAGCATATAGTCAGACAGAAGAAAGGAAAAGAAAAGGAAAAAAAAAAAAAACCAAACCCAGCAAAATTATACTCTTTTGATGTGTAGGTAGAGGAAAATCATCCTCTACCTAGAGAGTCAACCTTTCTATAATCCATGTTTTATGAATACCTCTCCTTAAATAATCAACTTCTTTTTTTTCCTCCTTTTTTCATGATAGCATCATGACAGAAGAGGAAACAGATTTCAATCCTTTCCTCCCCTTCTGGGCTGTAATCTATTTAATTTTATTAAGTAGGTTTGTTTGGTTTTTTTGTTTTGTTTTTTTTTTTGGAGCTGATTCTGTGTTTGTCTGAGCTGTTCCTTTGCAGAACACAGCTAGCAGTTATCCAAAGTTAGTGGAGATTATTTATCCTGTTCTGGTAAAGAGCAGTATCAATACAGAGCCCAGTTCAAACTTATTGGAGTGAATCTGATTTACAGGCTAAACTTTTGACATCAGGATTAAGCTATTGGATACTTGTGGCCAATGTAAGAATTAATAATTTTAGGAAAATCTGCTAATGTCTGCATGATGTGATCAGTCATATTCCACATTCCCTGTTGAGGAACTATGCAAAGTCCAGAGATGTAACTTAGAATAGTTCTAGTTTTGAAGTGTTCAAATTAGATGATTCCAGGCAAATCCACAGGACCTATGGAAGGGTCAAAGCTCAGTAGAAAACTGCCCCATTATTGATAAGCTGAGATAACCCTTAAATCAAAACAGTTCAGCTTGATTAGAAAATTGACACTAAACCTTCAGAAGGTTTAGAAGCAGGTATTGGATATTAACTGGGTTCAGATTTTGTAGTAATATTCTAACTCTTAAACCCTCAGGCTTTGTAGTTTTGAAAATGTACATTTAAATTGCAACAGTCAGACCCTTCTCTATTTTTAAGATATAACCACTCACAGGAGGGAAAGGTGAATCATAAAAGTAGCTCCAGCGTTACTATTTTCCTTTTTTTTTTTTTCCTTAAAGAATTTACTTGTGGTTTATTTATGACTTGAAACGAAATTTTGTTGTTGAAGATCAGGGTCAGGCTGCAGAATACTACAGGATTTTGGTTCAATGAAAAGAGTGTTTTGATTCCAAATACTCTCCCTATAATGATGACACTACAGACCAAGAAAATCTTACTTTGTCCTGGATCAATATTCTCATTAAATGATAAAAGATGACATAATTTGGATTTCAATTTGTAAAGTTTTCAGAATAGGAGAAATACTATTACATGTTCAGGAAATATTGCAGGCATCTGACGTTTTGCAAAGAATATACTGATATACCTCTTACTGTGAGCCATGTAATACATGTAATACATACCAGAACTGCACTTTATTTTCTCTGAATTCTATCCAAAACCCGTACAAAGTAGCTTTTTTGTTTTTATCCTACCTTAAGGCAAATTTTTACTCCAACTTTAAGTATGTGCTAATGGATTTAGTAGTCATAAACTGCATAGTGAGATTATGTATGCATATGTCATGACATACATCACACTTTCCAAATTTACTTATGAATGAACAGGAGATCTTGACTCTAAATTTAGGTAGAAAAGAGCTCAAATCCTCTCATGAAGGTACTGTTTGAGTGCATGGCAGTCACAGTTTGAAACAAAGCCTTATTCAGAGGAAAATTTTGCAGATCCCCACCAGTAACATCTTGGACTTCACTGTTTTCCCTATATCTATTTATAGAGCAGGTATGCAGGCAAAGCTTGAAAAACACGGATTCAATTAATGTCTTCTCTGCAATACATTTCAAAGCTTATTCATAGCCGACTCCTATAAACTAGGAATAATTTCACATACAGGAAACGACTCCAGAAAAAAATTATTTCACCCATGAAAATATGGCCTGCAGCTTTCAGCCTACATTGTGAATTTAAATTCCTATCCTCACTGTGGCTAATGATGAGTTTACATTTCACAGTGTCTGACAGCATTAAATTCAGCACACCAAGACACAAATATAATAAGCCATTATTTTGGCTGTGGAAAAATATCATCAATGTATATAGACCTTTGTATTTGAATTAAAAGTGTATAACAATATAGCTTTGCTCAAGATTCAGAAAGTACAGAAGTGTGTATGTGTTATGAAGATTAAGAAATGCAGATAAAAATGTTTAAGAATTCAGAACAGGAATCCAGAAGTAAGAGTGGCAAAGATCAACATATATTCTATAGAAGACATGAAATTATATGTGGTAAGAATTATCTCATAATAAGGGAATGAAGCAAAAACCTCAATATCCAGAGAAAACTGTATAACTGCTCTGAGATTCAAAAGGCAAATGGATTTATACTTCATAGGTGTTGATGAAAGGGCAAAGAATCTATGTGGTAATGTTGACCGCCAAACCAAAAAGATTAAACAGATTAGCTTTTTATAAAGAAAAATAATCATCTAATGCACAGGACTTATTTTGGAATATTGGAACTAACAGAAAAAAAATTCCAAAGCTTTTAAAAGAAAGAATAGTGACACTTTGAAATAGTTTGGCTGTAGAGAATGTAGAATTTCCTTCATTTCCTTCTTCAGAGCTAATTATATCATCTCTTGAAGATGAACTGATTTGGTCCTGATTTGGTTTTGAACTTAATGATCACAGCAAGGAATAAGCCTTAGAGGAGATCAGATATTTTCTTTTTATGTCTAGTCACAAGAAAACTACTTTAAATTCAATAAAATTTGTTCTTTCTAACCTTAGTTCTTACTGAAGTGTTAGATACAGTCTTTCTCATTGTAGTTTTATCTTCATTTTAGTTTTATTTATATTCTTTAAAGGGTTTTTTTAGCTATAATACATTGGTTAGAACGAAAAAAAATGTGGGTAGCATGACCAAGACAACAGAGATCAGTATATGCATTTGCAGCTAGGTCTCCATTCTGATCTCTGAACTAGCCACTCATGAAATATATCAATTACAAAACTCTCATTTTGACTTTGTGTAAAAGCGTTCCCATTCAAGTTAAGGTAGGATTCCTTTTTTCTTTTTTTACAAAGTAAAAGAAAAATAAAAGCAAATTTTTTTTCTTGACATTTTTCCTTTTCATTGTGCACTGTGGTCTGTCTGTAAATCCTGAGCAAGTCATAGCATGATGGGACATTATGAGAGAGGTGGAACACCCCTCTGCTACAGCAGTAAGGGCATGCATCCTCAACCAAGGTCCAGCAAGTAGTGTTTGTACAGCAAGAGAACCAGCACCTGCTTTCTTTTGGCTTTCTTTGCTGGCTTTCAGCATGTGCTTTCAGAGACAGGCAAGCCATGTACCAGCTCTACTCTCTGCACTCCTTCACATTCGCTTAATACTTTTGCTCTGGTTTGTTCCAGAAAAGTCCTTCAGTTCTCACCTTTTCCACATGGCAGTTGACCAGTCATAAGCTGACCAGTGACTAGTTAACAACTTTATTCCTTTAAGTCATGAATAATTATGTTTCTTGCAAGACATGTCATTAAGATAAGGACAAGTCTTTTGGATGCAGTGGAACTTCATTATGTATTACCACTTCTATTTAAAATTCTTCTTCTCCAGGGGGAAGCTTCCTTTTTTTGAGATCTGATCATCAGACAAGAATCTTGAGTTAAGTCTCAGTAGTATACTGTATGTAATTGCAAACAAGTTTTCCTTTTAGTTGAAATCTAACCAGACACAATCTAGCAAGAATGATCTTGAAAATGCTAATTACATTCCTAATTAGGAAGCATTAGAATTCAGTTTTGTGCTAACTGTTCCCCAGCACATATCTTAGTTTTCTTTGCAACTATTAGATAACAGGTTTGTAAAATGTCTGAAACATTTTTTGTGAGCTGTCTAGAGAAGCACTGCTAGAGAATAGATCTAAGCACACAAATACACACACACACATGCACAGTCATGCACACGCAAATGACTTCAAGTTCCTCCAGGCAGCCTTACCACTTTACAAATGCCGAAATGTCATTTAGTTCAAGTAGAGACTTTTCCCTTAAGTCATCATCATTCTCAACCAATCTGACACCAAAGTGTGAAAGAAAGGACAGCGAATACTATAGGTTACACCACTTACAGTGTTAAGAGTGTGTTTTTGTGTCCTTTTTATACATCACTGCAAAGCAAGTGTGTTATGCTGGTCAGAGGAAATTTTTAAAAGTACTTGAATATCGTGCTAAGATGCAAGATAGTTCCAAGTTCAGCAAAGCAAAATACTAGCAGTAGCCCAATGCTAGGTTCACTTGAAAAATTTCTGTCCCAATTTACAGTCAAAAGCATGGGGTGGGATTGATAGTTGCACCTGAAAGTCTTTCCTCATTAAACATCAAAGGGAGATAGCTTTTAAAAAAATATTTAGATTCATACCAAGTAAGCCAACTGTATTATTTTTGCTATTTTTATCTTAGCAGCATTTCCAAATGATGGACTACTTTTTAAATATGTTTTTACACTCTCAGTGTGGAGCAGAGAAAATGTAATAGATAAAGCATACTGTGAAGAAAGAGTATCTATCAACAAGTTTGTTTCATGTTTTAGCCATCAGAACTGTTTTCAGGCTATTTTTAGTTGCAATTTTTTCTTCTCACTGTCAGTCTTGGCGTTACCTCCTTGGTTTATATTTAGATTTAGGATGAAAGGAAAAGACCAAGTAGAGTCTCTGAATTTGAAGTTTTAATGAAAATACTCCTTTTTTTTTTTCTTCTTGACAGGAAAGTGTAATAGCAATTCAAAACAATTTCATGTTGGCAAAACATTACCGTAAAAAATTATTATAGATATTGAAAGGAACTTTTAATACAAAACAAGGGAAGGAGCAGAGGGAATATCCTGCTGCAAAAAACAGAACATGTTACTTACAGTGATAAGATGCCTAGAGGGCAGAAGGAGACTAAAGGACAAGAAAGACTAAATCTAAAAGAAATATATTCCTTTGGAAGGTTTAACAATAAAAGAATAGAGGTCTTTCCCAGTCACATGCTTTTCAGTGAAAGCTGAAAGGCTGGAGTGGTAAACATCATGACAGTTTATTAGCGCGATAATATAGAGAAATACCTCTTAGAGTTGATCTGAAGAAAAGGCAAAATAAGAAAGATTTTCTTTTTTGTCTCTTAACCTGTTTCTGAAACTAGTAAGGGCTTTTGTTGCTAGTTGGACGAAAGATATATATTCTTTCTGTGTTTTAACTTAAAAATAATAAACCAAAATAACTGATTCACGGTGACTGTCAAATTGTATGACACTTTTTTCCCTAATCATGACTGTTTTGGTGCCCGGGATTCAGTTTTCTGTTCTGAAAATGCCTGAATATAATGTATTTTAAGAGGATGTGAATAACAGGTTTCTCTGGCAGCTGACCACACCAAATTTTCATGCAGCAATAAAACCTGTTTCACTAATTTTAGCCAGATGTACCTTGGTATGTAGCAAGGCAGTGGAAAAATGCTTAAATCTTAGAAGTCTGAATTTATGATAGGTATGTGAAAGGTGAATTTATGATACTTGTATTGCAGCAGTGACAAGAGTGTGATTTTTGAGTCTCTCCTGACTCACAAACAGTAAAAGAGCAAAGACTAGACGAGGGTTGTGCTGCAAAACTCACAGCAGAGCTGGGCTGTTGCAAGATTTGCCAGGTAATCTGAATTGTGGTCGTAGTCTGAGTCCTGGATACTGCTCCTTGGTGACACAGAAGGGAGTACTGAGACTGGCACTGATAAATTACTCTGTGACCAGCTCAGTCCCATCTTGAAAATGGAGTGGTGGATCTAGCCGTAAATTACTGCCATAATCCCTCTTCCCACAGCATCTGCAAGGTATGTGGCAACTCTCTTGTGGTTCTTGCCTAAAAAAACATCTGAGGCTTTGGCAAAAGATGTGCATTTCATCCAACTTTCACATTTTGCAGTATGCTTTAGTATCTTGTCCCTTCCTGCAGAAAATGCTGTCTTTCCTGTGACTGATACAGATCACACATAGGCACGTGTTTGCTATCATGGCCATTGATGGTTTAGTCACTGCAGTTAATTGGTTTGAAATACATCTGCTTCCATTTTGTTGCTGAATGAAAAGGTTTGCTTCATGGCTATGCAGTCTTGAAGACGAGAATATTATGTGACAAAATTATTGTTGCACATTCACTCTCTGTCTCAGAGCTGCAGAATTTCCATTTAAAGCTGCAGTAAAGACTTACCTAATGGCAAGTCTGAATGTGCTGTAGTCATCTGAGTAATTTACTTCTAGAGAGAGAACCAGAACATTAATAAAGAGCAGGAACACAAAGACAGTCATAATAGGTTATAATCACTAGTAGTAATATCAACTTTTTAACAACCTTGTGAGGAACTGATATTATAGCTTCATTTTCTTTCTCATATCGGAAAAAAAAATAGATTTTCAACAATTAGAGATGGTAACATTTTTGTTTCATTTTCATCTAATAGGCACAAAAACGCATTATATCCACATATCTCTGTTTTAGCATTCCAGAAATACATGGGAGGGTACTTTCCAGATTTTCATTTTTGCTTTGATTTTAAGGTATTTGGAAGTATTTGCAGTCTTTTTAAACACATACTATGTTCTTGCATATAATGGACTCCTACAGGGCGCACAAATGAACTTATCTAAATATTTGATTATAATTTATCAATGACATATAAATTCCAATACAGTAAAAATGCTTTACCAGAGCTATTTAAAAAAAATCTGGATAACAGACCTGCTGCTTTGTGGCCTCCTTTGCATAAATAAAACAATTTACTAAATTGTATTAGTGCAGCAGTAATTATCACATAAGAATTTTTCGGTATGCTGCAGTAATGGCAAAGTAGAGAACAGAAATAAATGCACATTTCCATGTGGCATAGGGAACTGACCACTAAAACCTATGTAAGATGCCCTGTGAAGCAGTTTCAGTGCTAAGGGTAAATTAGGTGACTTCTGATATGGCTAAAGTGGAATCTTCAAACAAGATTTTCTCAATCTAGAAAAAATTCAAATCGTCAGTTGCTAATCAGATGGTGAAGGCAAAATCTTCAGTGTGCTTGAGTTGTTTGTATTGTTGCTCTAGTCTCAGTCCATTAACAGTAGATAACTAACCTCTAGAGATGCCACTTTCTCTATTTTGGCTGTAGATAAAATGTAACTAATCTGTTCTCTTAGCATAGACAACTAATGAGATGTCTAAACTTAATGGTGAAATTCCTGGTAAATTCCTCTGAGCTTCTGACTTTTCAAAATCTAACCATTTATTTATGGAATATTTTAACTGAAGGGCAAATGCCCTTCGCTTTTATCAAAAGTTAATAATTCAGGGGGGTTTATAGCTTTTTGAAGCAAATGCATTCTAGCCTGTACCTGAAATAGTGTGGCCAGCAAGACCAGGGCAGTGATTGCCCCCTTGTACCCAGCACTAGTGAGGCTGCACCTTGAGTACTGTGACCAGTTCTGGGCCCCCCACTACAAGATCTTGAAATGCTGGAACGAGTCTACAGAAGGGCAACAAACCTGGTGAAGGGTCTAGAGCGTAAGTCATAGGAGGAGCACCTGAGGGAGGTGGGGTTGTTTAGCCTGGAGAAAAGGAGGCTCAGGGGAGACCATATTGCTCTCTGCAACTACCTGAAGGGATGTTGTACCAAGGTGGGGGTTGGCCTCTTCTCCTAGTCCACTATTGACAGGACAAGTGGGAATGGCCTCAAGCTGTACCAGGGCAGGTTCAGGATGTACATCAGGAACAATTTCTTCACTGAAAGGGTGGTCAAGCATTGGAATGGGCTGCCCAGGAAAGTCACCATCCCTGGAAGTGTTCAAGAAACAACTGGATGTGGCACTTAGTGCTATGGTTTAGTTGACACGGTGGTGATCAGTCAAAGGTTGGATTCAATGATCTTGGAGGTCTTTTCCAACCTTAATGATTCTATGTTTATATGAAATTGGGTATACATTCCTGGTGAGGTTTTGTGGGTAGGCAGCAGTCAGTACTCTATAGTTCTGAAAACTATTGAGTTTTCAGGTGTGAGAAACAATTTTCTTATTGTTTCATTTTGTACTTGGAATATCCAAGTTTATGTCTCATTCTTTTACATCCCAGGTGAGTCCTCTGGTTATGAAGCCATTGACTATTGTTTGATAGACCTTTCATTCATTGATTCATTCATTTTTCATCAAGAAAACAACAATTCTGCTTTGAAACGTATTAAATATTCATTAGAGCATAAGCCTGAGTGTTCCAGATTCTAGGGTTATCTACTACAACAAAGTGAAAATGTGATCTTTTTGATTTATTAAATATGAAAATAATCCCATTAAAATTCCATCTTTTGAATGTAGACAGGACAGTTTTTGTTCTGCGTTCCACTATGGTGAACAAAGAATACTTTACACCATTGTAAGAAAATAGTAAATTCCAACTATCATATACATGTATCTAGGAAAAGATGATGAATTTTGGGTAGTTATTTTAGAAGTTATTTACTGTGAAATCTAAAGGTAAGCTTTAAGTCCTTTCATATATCTAGCTACTGTAACTTCAAGGAGATTGTATCAATTCAAGCAGAAAATGGTTGTGTTTCATTGTTTTTATTGTCATGTATATCTCCATCTTTCATACATGATGGGGAAAAAAGTAAAAGATGTTACAAAAATTATTATTTTTTAAAATCTGATTTCTGTAAACCCCTTATATATATTTCAGTTTTGTTCATGTTTTGAGGAAATGTTCAGTTTTAATGTGACTTCTCAGCAGTTAAATTTACATTTATTGACTTTTTCATCCCAGAATTAGCATTTAAAATAGCCTTTCCAATTATTAATTAAATTAGGTTACTGACATGTTTAGTCCAAATTTTATTCAAATAGATTCACTTTTTTAGAAAAGTAAACCGACTTGTGGCCAAACAGATTTTAGATGTGAACCTTCAAACAATTATATGGATGAGAAACTGAACACATAGGCATAATCCAGTTTCATTTGCATTGCAAGGCAAGAGGTATTTTAACTGCCTACCATTAGGAAGCAATGTCTCAAATGTTTGTACTCAATAAGTTAAGATGATATTTAAGAAGATAAATAGTGACTGTTACAATTTTGCAAGTATTTCCTGGAGCTGCAATTTGCTTTGATCAAAATTTAGCACAACTGAAGATGCTGAATTTTAATTTATTAGGGAACTTGTTCTTTTTATTATCTAAATGAATGGCTTAGTAGATGTCTTGCTTTAGTAAGATTGCCATACAGAAAATATGCAACAAACATTAGTCATATTCAAGGGCCCTGAGTAATGAATCCAAGTCGTTAAGTTTAGAATTTACTTTTTAATAACTGCTTACCTCTGAAGATTTCAATGCTTATGCATTTACAAGTGAAAAACTGCATCTTTCAGGCTATACTACAACTTCCTACCTATAATGTATCTCCAGCAAGGCCACATCAGTATCATATCTGAAACCTTCACTATTTAACGTTAGTCACTTTTGCTGCTGAGGGACTATGTAAGATTGAAATGCCACCAATCATGACCATCATGTTTTCAAAAAATAACTTACTTTCATTTCAGTTATGTACACCTCAATAGCAATAATCCAGTTGAATCATACTTTTTAATACAAGTACCTTTGTAAATTACAATTCAAGCCATTTATAAAATTGGAAGTCTTGAAGAGCTGCACAAGCAACTTGCAGACCAGAAGCTGCACTCTTTCTCATTCCAAAAAAAATACCAATAACTGGGCTTTCATAAAAGAGGAACAAAGATTTTATGTGGTCTTTTTATGATCATTTGCATAGTTGAATATCTCTGGGTTTTTTCCAGTTTGGCAGTGATTAGCTTTTCCAAGGTCTTAGTGATGAACAACAGCTATCAAAACTCACAAAAGCCCTTTTAAATTTTAGCTATGTGCACATGGTAAAAGAATTAAGTATTTTACTTTTTTATTGCAATTAAATTTTTAGAACAAAAAGTCTCTGTTTTTAAGGTCTCTTTAATGGTAAAACAGTATTGATTAATTACTCCTTTTTCTCTGTGAAAGCTTTAACTTAAGAACTGTTTGGAAACAAGTAAAATTACAAGTTTCAAAAATAATAAATATTTTACAAACTGTTCTTTAAAGTCTCTAACTCAGAGGATAAATTGGCATTACCATCTAGTAGTTGCATAATCTTAGATACTTGATGTTTTTCAAAAATCTAGTGAAAGATCAAGGCAGTTAGATTCAGCTGCACGTGTCACTGCAATTCCATCTGGTTTGCACACATCAAAATGGTACACAATTCCATTGTCAGTACCTGTAATTTGCTTTCAAGAAAGATGTGAAGGAGTGAGATAATGGTAATACATGGGTCATTTTCCACAGCGAAATAATTAATTGTCAGCTTATCAACTCTTCAGCCAGCATTCTTTTCACACAAAAAAAAAACAACTCAGGTGACAGTCTTTTCATCCAAGTGGGTCATAAATCCTCTGAAAAGTACCATTTTGTTATATAATCTAACTATTCATAAACTATGAAAGGATTATTTGCTGATTAAAAAAATGACAAAATTTCCTAAACATGCACATACGTAAACAAATATAATCCAGAACCAAATGCCAACATTTTACTTCCATTGTTTTTATGAAACTTTTAATTTCCCAAAGGCTGTATTTCAAGAACCAGTAAACTGAGCAGAAATTAGTTTGCACTGGTCTCTCTCAATTCTGAATATTCCGTTTCAGCAGGAACATGTGACTGGTTCTGCTTGTTGTGAAATGGTAATTTTGATTTGCTCTGTGCCAAAGAAGACTAATTTTAAAGGTTTGGTGTTCATAAATCAGCTATGCATAAAGAGGTTTCTCTATAAATACGTAATTGAACTTTTGGCCTTTTCCCTTGATTCAGGCTATTTACTGAGTTTTCTCTACCAACCTCTATAACAACTGATATTCTTTGATCAGTAGTTTGCCTGCACAGATGCTTCTCTCTTAGTGTAGTCTTCACTTGACTTATTCTCTTCCAATGGAAGCTGGAGGTGTGAGTAATTTTATTCAGTTACACTTATGGTTTTGATTTCACATCCTTTGCACCTACTCCGTGCTCTTACTGTTTTATTTCCTCTAAAAGATTAACTTTTTATAGTTATCCACTCCAACTCATGTTCCTTTGAATTCAGTTCCCTAACTACTTCCTTTTGAGCTGTACTTGAAAGAACTTGAAGGTTCAAGTCTTTTTATTCTTTATGTTGTGCACTTCATCTCTCACTAGAATTGCACTCATCTCAAAGTAGGTCTTGCTTATAATTCTGTAAGTCAGGGAATACAGTTAATAGAATCCTCTCTTATTTGTGTAAAAAATAAGTATTTTAACATTGTAAATTATTAAATACCTGAAGTATATTTATTTCATTAAAAAGAATCATGATATTCACTTTGAATCTGGATTTATATTGTTGTATTTATTATTCATTAAAAGGCATTTTCATAGTACCATTTCTTAAAAGTGCTGAACTACATAATCTAACTTCCCGTCAAAGTACTACAGATTTGCATACAGTAAATTGAAAAAAGAATATTAGAGTTGGAAATATTCTTGAAGCTGTTGAAAGCATTTTTTTTTAAGGATAAAGCATTTACCACAAGCACTGTTATACTTTCACTTTTGAGGTTGTATGAGATAAAAAAACATATTAGGGATTGCATCTTCAAATAGCACAAAGAACACATTTGGTTTGGTTTCAGCTTTAACTATATTTTATTTAATTATATGAGTTTACCTGTAATTCCACATGCCTGTATTTCCAGTCTACTTGGACAAACTTGGTCTTTCTTTCCAAATGTATAGTTTCTTTGGAGAGAATTACCTTCTCGTCTTTTAAACAAATGCTGCCCAAACTGAGAAAAAACTAAAGCTCATTTAGAATGAGCTGTCATTTAACTTTTGTTATCAGTTTTTTCCTGATATTATCTTTGATACTTCTGGTTGATTTAATGTCTGACTCATAGTACAGTGATGTTTTGTGCATCTTTGCTTTGATAATGCTCTTTTAAACATTACAGACTTGGTCTTCTCATTAAGTAAAGACTAGCAACTCTGCATTCTTCTCAGTTATTTACATCTTCATATCCCACTGTCACCTTCAAAAATATAAAAAGCCTTTGGCTTTGAAAACATTTAATTTTACTGATGAGAAAGATGAACGGGATTTAGAAGCACACTCTGATTTTGGATGTTCAGCTCCCACAGAGTTTCATTATGGATGAGATTGAGCTTTATTTTGAGTGACAGAAGGCCTGGCTGTGCAGACATGCTATTCCTGTCTCTTAAAGGTGGGAGAATACCAAGTCAATATGTCAGATTTAAAGAAATTATTCTGCACAGCAGCTCTATGCATATTTTTAGGAAAAAATAGACGCTGTTTTTTTCCTTCCCATGATTCTCCATAACACTCAGCAAAGTTTGGTTATAGACAGTTGATTTTGTTAATTTCTTTATGAGATCTTCAAAGGAAAACCTGTAATAAAATTATTTCTAGTGTTCTTTGCCAAGATATTTCTAAAGGTTATAGATCTCTGGACATAAAAAACTAGAAATGTAATTCATTACTCTCATAAATCTTCGCTTCCTCTCTTGGATACTCCATATTAGTACACCACTTTACAATGAATTTTTTTTTTTTGGTTGGTTAGGTTTTTTCCTTTTAATGAAGATAGAGTTTAGAAAATTATTAACAGTTTAAAGTTAAGTCAGATAATTTTTTGGCTTCTTGCTCAGGCAAGAACAGTTTTAACACTATAAAATGATATTATCAATTCAACATTTAGAAGCTCATTCTGCTTTTAAATCCTGGTAAGATCAAAGATAAGTTAGCTAAATATTATTTATTAACTGTAAAAATATCTAAATAATTATCTCCACTGACAGCCAAATTTCTGAAAAAAACTACCAAACTTGTGAAATATTTACTTAAATAATTGCAAATACTTTATGCTTTTAAAATATTGTAGCAATTATAGTTGCGCCTCTGTTATGTTCTTGCACAGCTACTGTGAGATACTGTAGGTATATTTTTAGATTTACTCAGAATTCAAGGCTGCAAACACAAGAAAGCCTCTGTTGTTGAAATATGGCAATTAATCCCAGAATCAATTGTAATTATCCCAGACAGTTTCCTTGATTTTATTTTCATAGAAGATAGATGCATTACCTGTTTAACACATTTTTTATTCAGTTCTTTCACCTTTGCTGGCGACTCTCTGTTGGAAAGACCTCCGCTTAATAGTTCTACACTATTTGCATTACACAATGCCCAGTCATTGTGGTTTAACTCCAGCCAACCACCAAGCCCCACACAACCTCTCACTCACTCACCAGCAGGATCAGAGAGAGAATCAGAAGGGTAAAAGCAAGAAAACTCATGGGTTGAGATAAAGACAGTTTAATGGGGAAAACAAAAGCCTCACACACAAGCAAAGCAAAACAAAGAATTCATTCACTGCTTCCATGGGCAAGCGGATGTTCGGTCATCCCCAGGAGAGCAGGGCCCCATCATGTCTAACAGTGACTTGGGAAGACAAACACCATCACTCCAAAAGTCTCCCCAACCCTTCTTCCTTCTTCCCTGCACCTTATATACTGAGCATGATGACATTTGGTGTGAAATATTCCTTTGGTCAGTTTAGGTCACCTGTCCTGGCTGTATGTTTTCCCAAACTCCCAATTTCCTCACCAGTGTGGAAGCATGAAAAGCAGAAAAGGCCTTGGCTCTGTGTAAGCACTGCCCAGCAATACTGGAACCATCTCTGTATTATCATCAATGTGTTCAACATAAATCCAAGCACAGACCCTTATGAGCCACTGTGAAGAAAGTTAATCATACCCCTGCTGAAACCAGCACACCAGTACACCATCTTCAGGGAAGGAAAGTGAAGTTTATGTAAAGTTTATAGGCGACAAAAATAATGGCATTGGGCAAATCAGTAAACAAAAACAGATGATTGGGGGAAAAAAAGAAGACAAAGATTGAATGCCTAAGAACATAGGTAGGCTAGTGCTATCTATTAAATATAAATTGAGTAGTATAAATAACTTTTATGTGTTCAGACCTTGCATCTGAGAGTGAAGAGAAATGATGATTTTATAGTGCCATTCATTATGTATCAATTTCTTGAGTTTATTATTATATTAACAAAGAACCTGCTGTAATCTGATAATTATTATTTTTGTCTTTTTTTCCATTTTCCTTTAAAAATGCATTTAAAATTGATTATTTAAACATCTGTCTTTTGTTCAAATAACTTCCTTGAAAATTTACCAGAATGTTATTTTTTTTTCATGGAAAAGGAGTTTTTAATGAAAAATCTTGGTTGTCTAATTAAAGATGTAGAATTGTCTTTTTCAACTTGGACATAGTTATAGAAATCAAAATTCAATAGATAATCAATTCAGTTTTAAGAAATTGTTACCAAGTTTCATTGCCTTGATTTTGAGTGCCCAGGAGATACTTTAGTGCCCACTAGCAACACTAAATCCAAAACACATTCCAGAGAAGTCTCTTTAATTTCTTTGAGAATAAAGCTTTTCAATAAGAAGGTCTGATGGAAGGAAACTGAAACTGTGAGATATTGCTATTCAGCCAGTAACTTCTGTGAGTAGACTGTTATTTCAAAAGTTTTGAAGGCTTGGCATCTCAATTTGAGTAATAAAAATAACCATAATGCAAAATACAACAGGTATTTCTCTAATGTGTTTTTTTCACAGAAACCTGTGATATTATTTTCATTTTCTGTAAAACAACCATTCTACAAAGCGTCAAGATAAGCACTCAGGCAAATTGTTGCTGAAAAATTTGTATCTATAAGTGTTTTCAGATTTGTATGTGAAATTCATATGCTGACAGGCAGAAGTCTAAAGTTGCACATGAAGTGCGTCCAGATTTTGATACAGAAATGAAAACATAAATCTGAAGAAACATTTATAACCATTAATAAAGGATTTTATTAGATATTTGTCCTAAAAGTGTCAATTTGTGGTCATATATTTCAATGTGCTTTTATTTTCCAAAGTAATTGTACTGTGTTTTATTTATGTATTTTAGGCACAGAAGGGGCAGTGTTTGGGCACTCTGTGGAGACACCTCATATCAGAGCAGAACCTTCCCAAGACCTCAAGTAGGTGTTGTTAAAAAAGTTGTTTTAAAATCAAATATTCTCAAAAATAATTAAGTCTGGATTAAAAGCAGAATATCTGTACATTAATATATACTGCCTACTTAATGACTCATATGTATCCAGAACACTGGTAGACTCTAGTTTGTTCTAACTAGTCAAAAAGCCACACAAAATCCTATCACACAAAATGTAAAATACATTACTTTTTATGTAGCAGAATCCTAGAGAAGTATATTTTACCTAGAGACTGGAATATTCAGGCATTTTTAAGGTCAAACATGCACAGTACTGTTCAATAGCATCAGACCCAGATTTTGATTTTTTTTAATGAGCTGTTACAGAATATATGAGCCAAGTTAAAGTAAACTCTTCCCAATTTTCCATCGAATGGTGTTTCTGGGTGGTTGGGTTTTTTTGAATACTACACATACACTTTTCAAAAATCCATTAACAATGGAAGGTACATCTGTAAATGTAAAAAATCCAAAGTTTTCTGGACAGAGTCACAAAAGCGGAGAAATAAGTAAATTGTAAAAGATCAAGCTAAAAACTTACTGTAAAAACATTTGTAGACCAAGAGAAAATTTAGAAAAGTTTATAGTGAAAGCTTTTTTTTTTTTTTTTTGAGTGCATATGTGCACTGGTAAATACTAATCTGAGATTTATATGTATGAGAATATGTGACAATCAGAAAATCAAAGATCCTTCCTTAATTAATTGCTATATAAAAGCATTGTTAAATGCTCTTACCTACATTTGCAAAGGCATTTAGGTTATTGCAGAAATCATTTGCAGGAATTTGACTGTTGTATATGGAATGTATGAAGTAAAATATTGTGTTTGATTATTTACACTAAACATTTAATAGTAATGTATAGCTTTGAGGTCTTCCAGAGGATCCTACTCACTAAATTTTTATCTTAAAAAACTCTGTCCCCTTGCAACACTCCTGTCAGTCCTTTGTGGAAAGTAATTGTAAAGGCATTTATTGGTGATAACCACCAAGGTGATATGGTCTCTAATCAGAAGGAGTTCAGCAGAAATCAAAGTGGAAACATAAGAAGCTTTTCTTTTTTCAGAGTACCAAAAATTTGGGTAAGAGGCTGGAACTTTTTCTGCTCAAAAGAACATGGAGACACTGCTTTATCTACTTCTTTCTAATCATTAAATAATATTAACAGACTGAAAATGTATGGTAAAACAGATAACCCTATGTCTTCAGGAGTAATTTTAAGGAGAGATAAAATCATCTTGTGTTGGTTCTGAAATTTACTCATAGGGCATTCACCTTTCTGGTCTTTTGTCTTTATTCATTGCCATGATTCCTATTGCCTAATTTTTTTTCAGCTCCACCATTCCTTCATCTTATTTTTCCAAAGTTGACTTAAATCAGTAAGCATTTTTCATTCAACTTTCTGCCCTTTCATTAATAATGAATGTAACCCAAACTTTTTGTTAAAAAAATTGATGAAACAGAAACCCTTGCTGTTTGGCCTAACAATGTTAGCTAATCTATAAGTGATTTTATTCTTAATATATTCAGTCCATATTGTGTTCTGCAAGTTTTTGTACTTATGTGCTCCTATACATCAGTGATATTCTTTTTGAAAACTCTCAAGTCAATTTAGTAATTTTAAAAGGGTGACAATTAATATTAGAACAATGACTTCTTGGCTGTTGGCATAAATCTTTGTAGCAGGTATAATCTGCAGAACCTTTTTAACCTTGTGTCTTGAAAGAACTATAAATAATTACAGGGTTGTGTTATTTTCTGGTAGCAAAATACAGTTAGACAGATCACCATAAGTAGGTCACCAACCCCTGTGACCTCAGAAGGTACCTCTGTCACAGAAATAAAAAATATTAGAACTCATTTTCCAGGCTCAGATTCAACTGATACAATCACACTGATATTGTAAAATCATCCTATCCTCTGAAACAGAATACTTGCATCCTAAATGCCAAGAGGGAATGGTCTTTGACTCTTGCTACTCTCCAAATAGTGCAAATTGTTTGTAGAAGTTGTAACTGGCTCTCAATTGAATCAGATATTTAGCTGTATGGATTATTGAGTTCCAGTGATCTGGTCTGGGCCTTAGCGCTTTTCTTGTTTTAGTATAAACTTCCCAAACTGTCCAGTACTGGCAGTCCTAAAATGACATAGAATATTTCTCCGAGTGCCTGCATCACTGTACCTTTGGACATGTAAAATTAATGGTAGCATGGGACAGTAGAGAGTTTGCTGAATTATCATTAAAGGTCATTCTTTTCAGTCGACAAACTTGAATGCAATTTGATAGCAAGTATATTTGGCTATGAAAATAATTATATACAGGACTGAAGTTAATAGAATATACATTAGCTTTTTAATTAAAATATAAATCATCCCATAATTTTCATATTAGAATACATATTTGTGGTCGGATAATAAACCTCAGACATCAGATTTTTTTTTTTTTTTCTCTTCAAAATAAAATATGCTGAAAACCTATTCATAGCATTGGTAAAACAATTCACTACTGAAAAGAAATGGAATACTGACCACCTTGATTGCTGTCAGTGAAACATAACTAGAAAATTTGGACTAAGATTTTGATATCCACAAGGCTCATATTATTTCTGGGGTTTTTAGCTTAATTTTTTCTGGACAGGGAGACAAAAAGTAAAGGTCGGATATTAGTGTTACATATCTAAACTTTGACTCAGTCACTCTTTGTTCTATAGCCAGATTTTGTGGTTTTCATACAGAGAAACTTACCTAAAATTTACTATTAAAAATGTGTTGTGTAAAAATAAAATTCAGTTGATTTCTAATATATTTCCTTCATATGTGTCCACCACTTTGGTCACATCTTTCTCCTTTCTTGCATTTTCAAATAATAGCTAGCAAGGTTTTGCTTTCAGAAAATGTTTTTATACAATCCTTTTTGAATGCTTTTGTGTCAAATCCCCAAAACTAATTAAAGCTGACTTTCATTAGTTGGGATAAGCAGCATAAAAGAATCATGCATTAGAATCAGGAAGATGAATTATATCTTAATAATTTAATCTTCATATTTCTTTCACTACTTTTCCTCTCAGGAACACAGTGAGGTAAACTAAACTCTTAATATAATCCCCAAATATTGATTTTAGGCTAATAATACATTAAAATATGGTGCACTAATAGGTAATATCCATGCAGAAAAGACACAGACAGTAGTTAAATGCAGATAGCTTTGCCCTCAATAACCTCCTTAATAAGGGGATAAATTAATTTGTTGTTATTCTCTAGAGATAACTGCAAGATCAACTTTAATAGGTTTTTTTCTGTGTCAAGCCTCACATACCATTAACTATCAGCTAATCCTGCAATGTAATGCTGGGCATAAAGGTGAAAATTGATCAAGCAGCACAGAACCACCTAAGCCAGTAGAATCCTACTTTACCTCTTATAAGAATTAAAAATACACATATCTTGCACAGGAGGTCTGCTTCACTCAGAGTTGTCTGATGGTTTGTAAGAGACACCTTTTGTGGCATTTAAGGAGTGGTTTACTAATAGGGCAAAGTATATATTCTATAAAAGCCTGGAGCCAGAGGATGCATCAGAAAGGCGTTTTGACCTTAACTTATTAGTCATATGAGCAGGCTGAGAGTGAAAAAAGCATTTGGACTGTTCATTTATTTTAACCCAGAAATCAAATAATAAACCAAATCTCATTGAAAGGGAGAAGATGTAGAAGAGTAATAAAGCACAGTTTCTTTCCTATGTTGTTTTAATGATGTCACATTCTAGTCACTTTCATAGTGTCCTCTTTTTAATATAGTGAAAATAATTGCAATTTTTCATAGTTTCACAATTTCTTTGTTTGGGCATGTATATTGACAGAAACTTGTTTGCTTAATCTTATCATTTGCTGTTGAAAATATGTTTGTTTTGGCTTTTTTTTTTTAGGTACATTTTCATACAAAAATAATTATGGGTGTAGTAAAATTTCCAAAATTGGAATTTCCAAAATTTCCAAAAGTCAAGCTTATGTTTTTACATATCCACGTGCTTTTATATGTGTGTCTATATATATGTATATATATAAAATAATTAAAAAATACTTTAAAGTAAATAGCGAAGAAAGATGGTAATAAAAGGTTTTAATTACTATGCAGATAGAACACAGTAAGAATAAAAGGTAGCTGGGTATGGCTGTCAAACTGAAAGAATTACTTGTTTTATTATTCAGTGATGATGATTATATTCGACATTGGAAAGGAAAAAGGCTCTAGGAGGAACTGAGATACAAAGGATAAAAGTATTACTATCACAATAGACAGTAAAACTCATTGAGTTTTGTGTGGTTAATTTAGGGTGCTGGATAATCTCTATCCTTGATCTGTTTCTGAGCTAATTGTGAAAACAGGTCAAATAGCCAGATTTATAATAAAGCTTACGAACTGGAAAGGAAACGGGACTGACGGTTTGGTAAAGGTAGCACTTCTAGTGAAATGGATGAAAATGACAGATTAAGAGAGTCATCTAGTAAATTAGACCCTTTAGTCTGAACTCACTAACATGCAATGCTGTACAATATTATTTTGAAAGAATCATTAAGGACTTGAAAGTAAGTAAAAACTGGGATGAAATAGAAGCTGGGTAAAATCCACCAATCTAAAGAAATATTTTTCTCTTGATAAGATATCTGATCTTCTAGAAAACAGAAAATAGGTGGATCTTCGATTTAGAGTTTAAGTAAACTATTTTGTATATGGATATATCTAATGAGAAATTAAAACACAGCACAGAGAAATGCATATTCAAAGAAGTTTTAAGTGGTATATAATATGCATGCATTGTTCAAAACCTTCCTTCAGCCTGGAGGGAGATTGCAAGGCAAGTAGTTTCAGGTCTGATCTTATTTTCAGTTTTAGCACTCTTTGTGCTAGAATGAGGTACATAGGTTTGAGAAACTGGAAATCAGATCTTAAACACTAGATTAAGGAAATTTTGAAACTCAGCAGTATGATGATGAATATTAGATGAAATATTAGATAGCCATTAGCATGATGTCTCTCACATACAAGAGTTTCTGTAACTGTCTTTCAAAAGTAAAAACACGAACAATTAAAATTTTTATTATCAGTGACTGGTTTATAGAAACAGAATCATTATGGTTGGAAAAGGTTTCCAAGATCATTGGGCCCAATATTTGAAAGAAACACCACCTTTTCAGCTAAACCACAGCACTAACCACCACGGCCAGTAGTTTTCTGAACAATTCTAGGGACTCCACCACTCACCTGGGAAGACTGCTCCAATGCTTAACTATTCTTTCAGGGAAGAAATTTTTCCGGATATCCAACCTGAACTTCCCCTGGCACAGTGTGAGGCCATTTGCACTTGTCCTGTCCCTAGTGGTCTGGAAGAAGAGGCTGACCTCTCCCTTGCTACAACCTCCCTTCAGGTAGTTGTAGAGTGACATGGTCTCCCCTGAGCCTCCTTTTCTCCCAGCTCCCTCTGCCAGTCCTTGTATGCTTACCGTAGTCCCTTCACCAGCTCTGTTGCTCTTCTCTGGACTCGCTTCAGCACCTCTTTCAGTGATGGACCCAGAACTGGACTAACAGTGCTTGAGGTGTGGCCCCACCAGTGCCATGACAGGGGAGTGATCACTTCTCTGGTCCTGCTGGCCACACTATTTCTGATACAGGCCAGGATGCCATTGGCCTTCTTGGCCACCTGGGCACACTGCTGGCTTATGTTCAGCAGCTGTCAACCAGCACTCCCAGGTCCTTTTCCTCTGGGCTTATGATTATGTTTGCGTATGACTGTGCCATGGCATGGCTTCAGAAACCCACAGGTGGACTCCAAGCATAGCTGTCTCAGGCTATAGAGGGTTATGAGTCTTGTCTGAAAACACATTTAAAGCTTGTAGCAGTGGAAAGCATTTGCACAGTGGTGAGTTAATGAAAGACAAGGCAACTTTACACTGCAGGTTAGTGTGAAGGCAGCCAAGGTTCTTTCTTTACATGCAATCCTATCTGACAGCAGGCATGACCAGCAGAGGTGCTCAGAGTGCCAGGGGGATATGCTCTGTAGGTTTCAGTAGGTGCCCTGCTGTGTGCCCTCAGCTCCTGCAAGGCATGTTTCATCTGTGATTGCTCTTACACTGCTTCTAGATCCAAGCTGCTAATTAAGAAATTCTAATTTCACGTAGGTCCAGCTTAGGATGTTAGTGCCAGACAAAGGATCTGGTGTTCATCCAGATTGGATGTAAGAAAAAGGAGGCTTAGAAGACGGGGTTTACATGAGTTTATAAAACTATTATTTCTACAGCTCCTATTGCTTATACCTATAATTACACAGAGAACTCCAGAGATATCCTAAGCCATGGAGAAGAATGAATATTTTTGCTTATCTTCCAATTCTCACTCTATCGTTAGTTGTATCTCAAGGTAGAATTCACTGCTTCATCTGCAGAGATCAAAGCAGAACTCTCAAAGGAATTTCAGCAGAATGATTTTCCACAAGATGCAGTTTTCTCAAAATGTGGATTGAACTGTGACCAGATGTCACAGTTTGTCTCAGCTAAAATAGATCTGTTTATATCAGCTTAAGGCCCCTTAGGGAAACAATACAAAAAAATATCATTAGATGACTAGAAGTGATCTGGACTGTTCCTAATCACAGGAAGCTAATGCTTTTCAAAACTGAGAAGATTTTACGTCAACGAGTTCTCATGTGCTTCCAGTTGTTCAAAGAGCCCGGTTTGGCTCTTCAGACTTCTCCAGGCACTTTATCTTGAGATCTAATTCTTGATGGGCACTTGAGCATTATCTCTGGACATGTTGCTTCAGTCTCTTTCTGACAAGATAGATTTCAATTTTAAAGAAATCTGTTCTGAAAGACAACTGAGATAATAGAACTATTTCTGGAAAGAAGATAAACTTCATGTAAGGATGTTTAGCAGAGTGGTAGAGCATGTGTAGAAGGGGATTCAGGTCATAATTAAAGTAAGGAAGATTATGGGAAGGGGAAAGTTTAGTGTAGAATGGGTAACTTTATGTCAGGGCTACAACAAATCCTTTTCCCATACCTTTTCTTAAATTACTATTTTGGATTGTCTCATATCTAGAACTTTGCCTCACAGCTTGGAAATTAAGACTTTCAAGCAAGTTTTGGTATTTTTTTTAGAAATAAAAGTTCACATTCTAAATCTTACATTTCTGCTCATTTTCTTGATTTTCCAAAGTTTGAGTTTTAATTGGCTTATGAATGCATGATTTTTTACTACCTGAGATTCCACTTATGTTTTTAATTTGTTTTCTTAATATTACTTCTGATTTTGATACTTTCCTTGTCTTTAGCTATTCTGGCTCTGCCTTCACCCGCTCTAACATGCGCTCACATCCCTCACATCACCTGCTTACTTAGCCAAGCCTTTGCTTCAAACATTTACTCTCTCCAGTCTTCCTCACCTTTCCTTGATGCTTCTTCACTTCTTCTAGTCCCTTAGTAACAACTATGAAAAAACTCTTCAATTACATTCTATTCCTTACTTTTTCTACTCCGTAAGTAATATTTTTAGTATTCTCAGAAGACTTCCTTTATTTCCCTATGTGGGAACTTGTTTTTCTGATTTATCATGATTTTTCTGATTTGTCAAATAACATTAAAATATTCAGTTAATTTAAGTATTGCTGTGATAATGAAGACCTATTGGATTTAAACCAGTGGCATGTACAGGGCAATTAGAACACAGTTTTAAGCCCACAAAAGTGATTTCTATGTTAATGAGAATTTCAGGAATTATAATAAGGGCGTGCTGACACATGCCAAAGTCAGTGACATGCAGAGCATGGACATGAAATGCTGTACTGAATGCCGTTCTACTGTTCTGATTTAAGTCACAAAACTTTCCTCTCTATCTAAGTTTATTTTCCATAAGTTGCAACTTGGAAATTGGAACACTTCCCCCACCCTCCCACCCCCCACCAACACACAAAAAAAGTTTGTATTTGCTGGTTTAGGCCAATACCAATTCCATAAAACACTTATTTAACTCTATGAGTTAAATACTTACTGAGCAGTTGTGTTGTCAAAAAACTGACAGCCAAATCATGCTCAAGTTTAGGTTATCACAAAATCGAAGTAAGTTTCACGTGAACGTATGAGAACTTTGTTTCTTCATAAAGAAAAGATGATCAGCAAACTATATTAAGGATTTTGAGATCTGCACATTTACCTTTGCATTTCAATAATAAAAATTTAAAAAAAAACCAACAATATTGGAATACAATAAGGTTCAGGAAAAATAATTATTCTGGCAATGATTCATATGCATTTTGAAGAGGTGCATATTTTTATACATGCAAATTTATCAACATATTTTTAGTCACTTTTATATATATGTCCAAATATGCATGTATAATCTTGTAAATAGTATAAGTAATGAGATTGTAATGACTGAATAGGAATTTTATTTTCATATCATTTCCACTGGGATGTCAAATGTAGTTATTCAGGAATTCACTGTTTGAAAAGTTGCAATATCTTAATAAAAGGCCTTCAGATTTTATTTGTCACCATGATGATAAATGTCCCTGGCTGTTCCTTATGTTGCAGCCTGACTTCCAGGAAATGGACTTAGTATAAACCCTAATTTTACCTAGCAACATCAGTGTTCAGTGGACACCTTTAAGGACCCTTAGTCTCACTGGAAGACTCTTGAAATCAGTTTCTTTGAGCACAGGGAAATCTTCTATTTCCTTCTATTTTAAAAAATACTTTCTGCTATTTAACAGAGCAAAATTAACATAGATAAATTTTATCGCATGTGAGTAGGAGGGATATTTAAGAGGTAAACATAAAATATTGCTTGAAATCCAGAATGAAACGTTTGGGTTAATTTTTTTTAATTATTTTCCTCTAATTCAATCTAGGTCAGCTTGTAAATGGAAAATACCAAATGAAGAAAAAATGTTTTTGCATTTCTGATGAGAAATATTTTAATACCTTCAAAGGAACATATTCATGATATTTTAAAAGTTTCCTTTTTTAGAAATAATTCTTTAATTATTTCAATTCAAATTCATATTGCTTTGATCTTATGAAATTTGTCTTTTTTTTCACAAATTAACCAGTGATGATTAAAAAGCAAAAGCCCTTCTCTGCTGTGGATAAGATCATCTGTCTTTATCTCATATATCAAATTGAAAGATTATATTATTTAAAAACCTCTTTTAAAAAGCCTCTTTGTCTTTCCGACTGTTTTGTAATTTCTGTCTAATAATAGCAATAGTTACCTTCTCCATCAGAGCATTTTGCTGTTTGGGCAAGAAAAATTAATTATATGAATAGGATTCACTCATAGATGTAAATGCCACTGTGACAGGCCATCAGTAAATCTCACAGAAAAACAAATTCTTCATATGCTATTGTAATAATGCACTTTTCCTTGGAGGAATGAGTATTACAATGTGAAGTGTTACAGTAAGTTTATAGTAGAGATTAAAGCTTTCAGAAATGTGGCAAAGAAAAATATTATAAAGAAGTTGCACATCAAACCTAATTTATCTCAAAACATTGAGGAAATAATCTATGTATATAGACTTTTGTATTTCCAGTAGCATGCTGCAGATTGTAGCTAAGTCGCTTTTCAGGTGCAGATCAACCAGAGAATAATAATAAGAAAAGTAAATTAGAACTGCAAAACAGATTTAGGCATTAATTTTTACTAATTGATGGGTGGTGTTTTAAAATCTACCCTGATGATCGTCAGTCCTTCCTTGACATTTTGACCACATTATTCAAATTCAGGAGACTAAAAAAATCTGTTTTTTGAAAAATAAATTTCTTCCCCCTGGTATGTATCAGGCTGATATTACCAGCTTCTCAAGTTAAGGAATTAATTGCCCAAATATCTTAATTTTAGACCAACTGGAAGTTATTTATGTTAATATAGTTCATGGAAAACTGATGAAACCAGAACAAATAACTCTGATCTATGCACTCTCTTAGGTTTTAGAAAAAAAAAAAAAAAAGAAAAGAAAAGTTTATTTTTCAAAGAAAACAGTAGTTTCTTGATGGATATTCCTAAATATATTTTTACTATCCACCTGCTGAAAATTTTTGGTCAGGTCTGAGAGTGGTTTTGATGTTATGAATCCAGAAATATTTGTGACCTTGTTAAGACCCATCAATTCAATGTAGCTAAGAGCACTTTTGTCTTTATGATTACTAAATGGCAGCAGAAGCCACTGAGAAATGTTAATATTCCTAGGAAAATAGGTTATAAATTGCAAAAATATGCTGTTAAAAAAGATGGAATGGAAGAATCCAATCATTTAACATTTATACCATTCAGTTTCCTTTTAAGTTCAAGGTAAAACCTCTTTAAGGCAATGGAGTACTTTCAAAAACCTAATTGCTAAACTTTATAATTTATATGCTTTATAAAATGTTTTGGAAGTTCTTTTTCTGCTGTTCTGTAGTGATCTGTTCTGACATTCACAAACCACGTGAAGAACACTTGATTATATTTAGGTTCTTCTCTGGTACAAAGAACTGCAGAACCTTCTAATAACTCCTCCCTACAAAGTGTCAGGGAAAAAAAAAAAAAAAAGAAAGAAAATAGTCTAGCATAAACAGAAATACATATCCTTCTACTGCTCATACTGCTCATATCTATGTGTATCCTATGTATGTATGTATAGGTTTTTGTATAGGTATCTACAAATAGAGTTTTTCTCTATCTAGACACCTGCCTTTAATAGTTTCATTTTACCTCACTGAATAAATACTTTCCTTTTTATTTATTTCTTTCCTTCCTTTCCCTATTGAGTGTTAGTGACATGTAACAAACAGAAATGTCGGTGACTTGCAAATGTGTAATTTTAAAATGATAATCTAGCACTATTCCATGTACTATAAAAATGCAGTAGTTGAAATACATTGAAATTCTCTTGTTCCATTGCTTGACGGATCTTTCATTAAGCTTTTCTGCACCAAGTTATTGGTCACACTACTCTCTCCTTTATACATATAGTACCTCATTATATTTTTGGATGGATATGACTTAACACTCATAATTTGGTGAAGAGGGAAATACAGTGTTTTCTTCAAGCTACACAGTCTAGACATTTTTATCATTAGCATATTTCATCTTAAAAAAAGCCTTTGTTCAAGTAAAGTGGAACTGTGTCCAAACATTGTATAAGTGAGATATAAATAGACTAAAACATTTTGTCTCCCTTCCTTGCAATGCTATGCAATAAGTCTACAACAACACAAGAGAATCTGAAATGTTGTTTCCTAGTTCAATACAGTTGTCGTCCTATCATCTTTCGTATTCAGCATGTGAGTATGACTTCTACAAAATCTTTGCATCAGTACTTCCCTTTTAAGAGAAACCTCTGCAATATGATGAGGTAGCTCAGCTAAAAATGTATCAAAGTTCTGCATCAAGTTGATGGAGGATCTTGAGTGTAGGGTAGAGAGAAGTGAAAAGAACAAGAGTAGCTTTGAGTAAAGACATGAAAACCCAGTGATATGTGTCTTAACCCTATTAAAACAGGGTTATATGAGGATAATATTTTGCAGAACAGAAAAAGCATGTGAAACCTCGCAATAATAGTGACATAACAGATTTTCCTTTCCTGTCTTCTTCATCTATGGTGCTGCTAAACATACCAAAAATATGAATAAGCCTGCGAAGGAAAGTCATTCTAACCAGTTTTACATCATTATTTAAAACTTTTAAAGTGTTTCGTTTTCTCTTTATTTAGTTGAACATTTATAATCAGTCACTTAGCAGACTTTTCTGTCATTACGGAAACATTCACAGAGACATGGGGATTCTTAAGTACCTATATTTTGGTATTAGTATGAGTAGTACTGTGAGTAAATTAGGTGCTAATGCCAGAAAACATCACTAGGCAGATAAGTTTATATCAGTATATTCTTAAATGCTGCTTTAAATAGGAATAGATTTAAATACATGCCTAAGCTTTTTCGCTCTCTGTGTCATGAAAGGTAGTTAAACAATCACACTTATAATCTGGTTTTACTTCTTTGCCTTTGAAAGTATATAATATCTATATGTATGATGGGTTTTGAGCCTGAGAGGTTTTTGGTGGTTTGATTCAGTGCATTTTTTCTCAGTGATTCTCTTTGTCTTTCAGACTTGAATCTCCTACTAGATCTTTGGTAATGGAAGCACCCAGGGGAGTGCAAGTCAGTGCAGCTGCAGGAGACTTAAAGGCTACCTGTAGGAAAGAACTGCATTTACAGTCCACAGAAGGGGAGGTAAGTTCAGCCAACAGAAAATGTTGTACAGTTCTGCCCAGTGAAACACAAACAATGTGAGGAATGTTTACTGATTAACAAGGTAAACATCACAAGAAATGTACTGCATTTGCCTTCATTAAAGTAATTTTGGTTTAGCTTGCTTAATTATTAGTACTTACTTCCTTTCTGCAAATATTTGAATCACTAAGTTTCATTCACACTGACAAAAGGTTATTTAAATTAATATAGATTAGAATTATTTTTAATCTAAGATTCAAGGAAAAAGCTACCCAGGTCCTCCGTGGAAAAGAGCCAGCTAAGTGAGAGTGGTAAAAAATTAATTTGGATGAATCTGACAAAATAAAAGAGAGAATGTGGATTAATTTGGATTAATGTGTCATTAAACCACGAATAAGAGGTTTAACAAATTTGCTCTACCCAAGGTATATCTCCTTAAACTCTTACTATCTCTGTAAGAAAGACAGAGTACTTTAATGGTATGCTCACTGTCCTGTTTCATTACTGTCTTGTTTCAGTGGTCAGTGATCAATGATCAATATAAAAAGATTTTGGTATAAATTCTTCACATATAAACCTAAGTGAACTCATGAAAATTATTTAAAATTGGATCACTTGTTTTCATGGTAATCCAGGTATTGCAGAAATACATGAAACCTTTTTTTATCTTCAGACCCTAAAATGATACAATATTTAAAAAACAAAACAACTTGTGGAAGGCTATCAAAGGATCTCAGATTTCTATTAGGCAATTTGGAGAAATGACTAGATTTTCAAATTGTTCTAAAAGGGACTTGACAGGTTACAGCATTTTTGGAAAACCAGTTGTTTAATGTAAATGTCTAATTGGGAATGGAGCTCTTTAGAAATTTTTTTCCTTTTAAGTTTGCTTTTTGTATTTTCTAGCAAATGTTTCCGGATACTTTACAAACTATCCAAATAAGCAAAATCAAACAAAACCAGCATTCACATCTGTGACTGTTCCCACCAATGCACACTCTGGACTATAACACAGACAGGAACATTTTGGCCAATATACTGAGTCAAAGGTCTGCTTTGATAACATATTTCTCTTGATGCAAGTATCTGTCCTGTGTAATTAAAACACTATCTTTGTCTAATTTAGAGTCTCAAATATTCATATACCACAGGCTGCATCTTATTTCTGAGTTTCTCCTAAAGGTAGCTCAACAGCTCTTTCCCCTTCTCTCATCTTTACTTACCACCTCTGTTACTATTTCTGAACATTGCTGAGATAGAAATAAGTCAATGTAATCCTCTTTTACTAGTAACTATTATCCTCCCTCACCCTTGTCCTTTCTATGGGTATTTTTATTGCAGGGTCTACTGCTTTCTGTCTTGTTCCCCTTCATAAATTCCTATCTGGCCAAATCTAGTATGTTCCACACATTTATTAACATAAATTTTAAAACTAGAATGTATTTCTCTGTCCTCCGTCTTATTGCTGGAGGGAAAAGTAATACTTGAATGGAAATTATAATTAAACTCCACTTTATTGGAAAGGCAGTTTTGAAAATAATGTCACATGACCTCATCTGGACTTTGAGAATGGGAACCTAAGAAAAGGTATAATGACTATATTATGTGTTATTCAGAACCGGAATTCAATTCTGTGTTAAATATTTTGCAGGGAAAAAAATGGCAATGTAAAGCAGTTAGCTGAATTTCATATTAAAAATCATTATTTTCTCTATGTGCTAAGACTTTGCACATCTGTGATTTTCCACATAGATGAAAGATTGATAATTATCAGAAAACAAACTACCAACCTTTCCCCACTTTTTTCCCATAGAGCTATTCTGTAAACATACTTCTGACAAAGTTCGAAGTCTTGAATACTTCCAATTTCGGTAAGATCTGAAATTAAATGTAGACTAAATCCACAGAGAAATTCTATCATGAGGTCTGACCAATGCCTTTATAATCCACTGTTTTATCTCTTACACTGGAGAGGGTTAGAGGAAAATGCAGAAACACTTTGGAAGGCATATGATAGGTTCCACAGCATCAGCTGTTGTGCAGAGTTACCATGGACACATTAGGGAATTGCTGGACTAATTACAGCCTGGTGTGAGGAACCAGGGTAAATATGTGATGGATTAAATGTCTACACAACAAAATATTGATTGTTTTCCTTGTTTATAGCCCGACAGATAAACCACAGATTAGCAGACCGTATGAAAAAAAAAATCTATAAAGGGTTTATCATCGCTCATTTTTAAGGAAACCCACTGTAAAACAACACAATACCTATGTTAAGAATAATCCTCATTTTAGCCTAAAAAAGGTATGCGCTGTCAGTCATGTTTCTTCCACAAATAAAATAATGTTTTCTTTCTGAATTGGATCTGTGAATTGTTTTTGTGATGACATCTTTGTACTTGAAAAAATGCAAGTTTTTCTGTATTATTCTCATACTGGTAAATTTAAATTTATGTTTTTTAATCTTTGTAAGCTTTTTCAAAAATTCACTAAAGATATGTGAATTAATATTTTCTTTCTATAACAAAGTTCTTGCCCTATTATGCCAGAAAATAGCTATGTGGCATCTGGAATCAACCAGTTATAGCCTGTGACAGTACATTATGAATTTTTTATCCATGAAACATAGATTTTCCTGTTATTTAGGAATATCTTCAGAATATTTTTAATAGCATAAATGTGTTTATGAAATACTTTTTCCTCTAACTTTATTACTCATGCAATATATTCTCTAGCCTCCCACATCACAAACTGAATGCCTCTGCAAGCATTCTGAAATCTGCTGTTTGATACATTTTATTTACTGAAGTATTATAATAATCCTTTTATCCCTATTATGCATTATAATGCGTGATCCCAGACTGAATACTAGAGGCTGTAATTTAGGTTCAGATTCTGACACCCTTTATAAAGCTCTTGAGCTGCCCCCTTGTAAGTCAAGGCATCAGCAGAATCCTTTGATTCAATTATAGCTTGTCATTTAATTGTGAACTATGTATTATTCTATAAATAAACTATAACTAATGGTTTAAAGCAGCAATCAGTTACAAGGAATGTGAAATGTGAAGCTCCAGGCTTTAGCTGGTTCTACGAGTTCACATAAGAGAAAAAGAGCACTTCTCGTCTGAAAGTTCAGCACAATGTCTGCTAGTTGACTACTGCTTCTCTCACATAAAATCATAATGCAAAAGTACAGAGCGATTATGAATTCTGTAGATACTAGATTTTACTAGACATAAAAAATATTGGAATTGAACCTGGAACATGGTATTTTATAAAGATAACAAGATGAAAGGATTATTTGATGTTGTCCACTCATTGGCCTAATAATTAATTGTAATTGTGTCGACCATACAGAATCACAGAATTGGTCAGGTTGGAAGGGACTGCAGTGGTCATCTGGTCCAACCTCCTTGCATGTGCAGACTCATCCTAGGGCACATTGCACATCCATTGCACAGAATTGTGTCCAGACGGTTCTTGAATATCTCCAGTGAAGGATACTCCACAATCCCTCTGGTCAATCTGTTCCAGTGCTCAGTCACCTGCACAGTAAAGTTCTTCTTCATGTTGATGTCTTAGAGTTCGATTTTTTTTTTTAATTTTGTAGATTTTAGAAGTAGTTATATAGTGAGTGTAGATTTTAAAGTAGCAGCACATTATCCCTTACCCTTTAACACAGCAATTACACATGGCAAACCTGTTACCCATTCCCGTATCAATTCCCCTAAATTCCATTAGCCTGTTTAGTCTCATTTTCAAGGTAGAATTGTACAGAACACCCAAAAATCTGCGTAAGAAGATATAGCCATAGACACAATGACCATAAGGCCCAGAGCTCTGGAAGGCCTCCAAGAACAGCACATGCTCCGAGGAAGATGAAGATGAGGAAGAGGGGAATCCCAAAACTCCCCCAGACTCAATTCCTAAAAGACGTGTCGGGGAGGCAGAACCAGGGTGGTGGTCAAACTGTGATTGGGTGGAAATAATTCTAAAAATTGTAAACACCTGTGTTCGGGAGTACGGTGGGGGTATTCCTGGAAGCCTGAGGGCTCATTAAAGCCTTTTGTATCCCTATCTTACCTCCTACATAATTTGGCCTGGAGTCTTTTTTCCTCCACAGCATTTTAGGCAACAGTGTTCAGGTGAAACTTCTTTGCATCGGTTTCTGCCCTTTGCCTCTTGTCCTATTGCTTGGTATCACCAAGAAAAACCTGAATCCATCTTCTTAGCACTCTCCCTTCAGATACATATAGACATTGATGGTGTCCCCTCTCAGTCGTCTCTTCTCAAGGCTGAACAGGCCCTGCTCCCTCAGCCTTTCCTCATAAGAGATGCTCCGATCCCTTAATCATCTTTGTTGCCCTCCTCTGGACCTGCTCCAGGAGCTCCATGTCTCTCTTGCCCTGAGGAGCCCAGAACTGGACACAGCACTCTGGACATAGCCTCACCAGGGCTAAGTAGAGGGGCAGGATCATCTCCCTCAGCTTACTGGCAATGCCCTTCCTAATGCACCCCAGGATACCCTTGGCCTTCTTGGCTACAGGGGCATACTGATGGCTTATGAACAGCTTGTTGTCCAACAGGACCCCAGGTCCTTCTCTTCAGAGCTGCTTTCCAGCAGTTCAACCCCCAGCCTGTACTGGTGCCTGGGGTTATCCTTTACCAGGTGCAGGACCTTGAATTTGCCTGAGTTGAATTTCAGAGGGTTCTTTTCTGCCCATCTCTCCAACCTGCTGAGGTCCTTCTGAAGGGCTGCACAACACTCTGGGGTATTGGCTGCATCACACTCTGAAGCAGAAAGCTGCTAACTGTCCTCAGCTCTTAGGAATCTTGAGCAGCTGCTATGTGTCTTTGCAAGGAGCTTCTATATAAGCTAGGCTCTGCACTTTCATTGCATCCCATTGACTAACAAAGTAATTAAAAAGAGAAAGATGTACAGAGGCTTCTCATTTTTACAAATGTATTCATATTAATCGCCCTATCTATGACCTTTCTCCTGTTTACCTCTTTATGCCCTGGTATTTCCCTGTCAAATTACACTCCTTCATAGCATCATTTGTGGGCTATATTTTGTTGTTTCTGGCATAATGAGGCTGATCCCTCATTAGGGTAAGGCTTATAGCTGTCACATTAAAGATGAGCAATATTCTTTAACAGACAAAGTTTACTCAGTGTGGCAGACAAGAGGCCAAGTTTATATTTACCATTTTAGCACAACACGGTTAATGAAACACACACACAGGATTATTTTGTAGAGTCTAACAAATGCATATAGTACTAACATTTGATCTATAATTCTATCCAGTTCTAAGTACAGGAGATGTATTTAACACAGAGATTAATAGTTAAAGTTTATTAATACTTAATAAAACTGGAGTAATCTTCACTTTTAAGCTCAACTAACAGCACCATTTTAAAGCTTTGTTTTTGGTGGCATTTTTCTGGATTTTTTGTTCTGAAATACAAAATAAACAAACAAACAAAAAACAACAAACCAGGAATTTTTTTTTTGTTTAGTTAAATACACTGAAATGGAATTACCTTGTTATCCAGGCCACTTGCTATGACCGTGCAGGAATGACTGATCAAAGACAACAACATTTCATGGATAAGTTCAATTCAACCAGGTTATGTTTGTCTAAGATCAAATGTTTACAAAAAAAAAAAAATTAAATGTTCATATGCATGAATTGAGTTCAGTGAACAGTAAGCAATGGGAAGTTCTACAGCTCAAGAATTGATTGTTTATTTACCAAAAATTATCTAACACGTCCTGCACTGTGTTTTCAAAGCCTTTTTTCTGGTATTAAGCCGTTGACTTGACACTGTTGTCTGGGAAGAAAGAGATTAGTAGAAATGAATTTTTTCTGCTTTTTTTTTCAATTATAAGTTTCAATAATTCTATAAAGGTGTTTGGACAGATATTTAAAATTAAAATGCCATGTTATTTTTAAATGAAATCTTTCATTTTCAACTTAAAACAGTCATACACACAAGTTAACTTATAGTAAAAAACCAGTTTTCTGTAGCAGTCTACAATCAAAATGGAGTATTCCCAAACTACAAAAGCAAAGCGTTTAAATGGAAAACATCCATCTTTAAACCATTTTCATTATTCATGGCCAAATTTTCAAGACTTACACCATAAGGAATTTTATTAGAAAGGTAAAAAGAAGAGACAATGAATAATTTCTTATATTAATAAAATAGATTTTTTATTAGCATCACATTTTAATCTAGTGCTGATTTGAATGGTAATTAATAAGTCTTTGTACTCAGTACATTAAGCAAAAACATTCCAAGTACATTTTCTTTTCTTTGTTGTGTACATAAATCACAAAGACATCACATTTATCCCAGATTGAATGAATTTGCAAAGACAGAAAGAATAAATACATCAGAAAGGTTTTGCATAGGAGTGCATATAAATTGCACTGGGGCTATAACTCAGACCTTTAAATATATGCTTTTATGTATTCAGTGTGAACTTGCAAAAGTATGTACTGAAGATGAAAACGTGATCCTCATAAATACATCTTGGGTACTGAAGGGTCAAAACATAAATTCTTCCACTGAGGCAGGAACTGTAAACTTCACTAATGCACAATGTTATTTTTTAACACACATATATATATGTTATTTTTTAAAATCCCTTTTAGCTGTCAGTAGTTGTAGTCATAACATGCATGCGCGAATTGGAGCAATGATGCCAGGATAACTCTCTCTAGGTGCAGTTATAATCTTTAGAAAAAGAACATTCACCATGCCAGACCATCCTTAGGCTTAAAGGTCTCATTTGTCATTGATCAATTGATCCTAGTACTGTGGAGAATACTTTTTCAATGCACAGTTTGTACTAAATCTTTTGGTCTTTGAATATTTAGTATATTAAGTTTCATCTCAGTCATCACATAATTTCACTGTTTAACTATTCCTTGAAACTATTAATCACTACAACCAGTATGGTTCTAGATATTGTGCCAGCATATGTTTAGAATTTCCAGTATGTATGCTATCAAGTTAATATTTTAATTTTCCATTATGAATTTTTTTTCCTTTTTCTCAGAACTATCATTCAGATTTAATGAAAGCTAGTGTAGGTCAGCTGATTTAAAATAAATGTCAAAATCACAAGTAACTGTTAGAACAAATGGTCCATGTGAACTAAAGTACTGCAATTTATCCTATAGTTCATCTTCATATTGAAACATATTGGCATATGAAAATTATAAAGTTGAGTCTAGTGACCTAATATATATAATCCTCTTTGTGGGATGCTTCTGACAGGACATGCAGAAGAGCAAAAAGACTAGGAAAAAACCTTGCATTGCTTTAATTGAGATTGATTGAATTTCTAAGGAAATCCAAAAGATATATTTAGTGAGAAATCATTACACTGTCCTCTCATACTCATACCCACCTTTCAGATTTCCTTCTTTTCTTTCACATTTCCTCCACTTTACTGCCATTTCTTATATACATTAGCCCTGAAATATGCTTCTGCAGCCCTATAGTATTACCTGTTTAATCAAACAGTAAATGAATACAGAAAATTTTTCAATGCCTATAAATCCCAGGTTTTTCATTTGGATTTATCAACTTAAACTATCATCTGCTCTCTTGAGAGGATTTAGCCGAAGACCTATTGGAGAATTTTTGTATGTGACAGGTTTGTATCTCTTTATTAAATGGTTTGTAACAATATTTGATTTTTTAACTTGCCTGTATCTTAGCCATGGAAAGTTTTCTCTTTCAATTTAGTTCTTTTGTCAATAATCTGTATTTCTGGCTTGCCTTCCCCTCCCTCTTACTGTTCAGATTAACAATACAGTCTGATGAGAGTGTGACTTGCAGGTCTTCATTAACAAAAAGTGTGTATAAAAAGAGTACAATTTTTCCATTCCTATCCTATGCCCTACAGACTGATTCAGTTTGCTACTTTAATTAGTCAGAAATCAGGTCTACTTTTAAATATTACAGGGCTAATGTTTTTTTCTCCATACTAAGATGCACGGCACAAAGCAGTAATCTGGGATTTCTAAAACTGAGGTACTTAGTGGGGATGATGCTGCTCAGTGCTCTACTCTCTATGAAATAACATTACTCTGAGTAGCTGCTACCTTTTCAATTTTGTAAGTTTTCAGTCTCCCACAATGCTTCAAGAATGGATAAAAGCTTTCATTCATGCCATTTATCTGCTGAGGTATGAGACTCCCAGAAAGAGCATGACTAGCCTGCATGGCATCAATGAATGTGAACTATTAAATGGCTTATCTAGGACCTTTCACAGCACAACAGATTAGAGAAAGACCACATACACAGGCACTTCCATTAACTACTGTCATCTAGCTACAATATTCCCTAGGAACTTAATACTGTTTAATTTTTTGTCATGCCACTTCTTCCCTTCTGTTTAAACACCTGATAACATCAGACATATAATGGTAAGTAGTTCAAATTTTGCTGATGTTGGAGGACTTTTAAATCACGAATTTCAGTTTTTAGCAGATTGAAGGACAAGAGAGGGTATATCCTCAAATAGTCACTAGGTTCTCTGTAATTCCTTATGTATTGGTCTACTATGATGATATATTTGGATCCCTGCTTAACTAATAAATAGCAATGTTGCATCTCTAAATTTAGTCTTTTATTTATAATCTTGACAGCACAGGTACAGGGTAGATTTTAATACTGGCTTTAAACCATCTTTATTAATCCCCTTCATCTCAGGCTTCACCAGGTTGTAGCTATAGGAGTCTGATTAAATTGGACTCACTGCAGCCAATATCACCCTCACAAAAAGCCAGTTCAATTTTTCTGACACCATTCCCTAGTATCCGCATTGCTCACCAGGTGTTCTGGCATGCATGCTGGGACAGGACTCCCTGGCTGCCACTCAGGATTATGACACCTGATAAACCTGTATTGTTCTACATCACATAGTGTTTGTAAGTTTGTAAGCACTAGTGGAAAAGCCGGCACAGCTATGCTTATAAAGATAATTTCATTTAAGGAGCAAAATAGCTGAGCTACACTGTATGGTAATGCACATTCCAGAGCAAGGTGTTCTGGAATAAAGTCTTGGAGCAATACACTACAGAACTTCTGCAACGATGGGTTGCAGAAACATAGCTGTCCGCATGTAAACAAACATAAAATATTTTGAGCGCATAGCAAATAATATAATAACATTCAAAAGATTTTAATCTAGATCTCTGACACACAGGCCCTCTGATTTTTTTTTAATTTTTGTTTGAATCAAATCGTGTCTACCTTCTGTTTTGCTAGTAAATTTTTGTCCTTATTCTGTTTAGCATAGTTACTTTCACATTTACTCCTAGCTGAGCTGAATGTTTTTACATGTGTAATATTTTTTTTCTTAAATTGTAATTCTAGAAGAACATTAATAAATTTTTCCCAACACCATCCATATTTCTTGAATTGAAACTATTTCTGAAGGGGTTATGACTCCTCATTATCTAAGGTCTATAATACTATATATAAGGTCTATAATACTGGACTTTTCAAGCAGCACTGTGTGTATGTATGTCTAAATACCTCATTCCTTTTTTATATAAATTACAGAGCAAAGGTAATAAATTGACTATGAGTCAATCCCTCTAGAGGATTTTATCCAGACACTTTAGTTTTTTTCCTAGCCTGCTATTCTTCACTTCTCTACAGCAGGGGGGTCAGTATTGCTTCTGCACTGCTTTGTTGCCATATACCACCAATTTTATCATAAAATAATACTTGTCTCTGGTAGAAAAAAGGCATTACATGCCATAGCTCTCCAGATTATTGACATGTACTACCAACATTGTGGTATAATGGTGTCAAGTTGACTTTGCTGATTTTCTGTACCCTATAAAAACCATTAGCAAGTATTTGAAGAACTCACCTTTTCCTAAGCTTCAAACTTTACCTTCAAAGCTTAAAGCCATTTTGATTTCTTACCTGTTTTGTAAAAGTTCCTAGTCTGCTCCTGAAATAATGACTCATCTTACTTTGGCTCTTATTTACTCTTTCCATAGATAAAACACAAATTCTGAGTAGCTGGATGCTCATCTGTTTGGGTCAATGGAAGACATGGGGTTTTCTGAAAATGAAAGTGTAAATATTGCAGAACTCAGTAGAGATTCATGAATGCTACTGATATCTACAGTTTCATACTGACTCATATAACTTCTATATTTTTTAATTGTATTCAATGTTCAAAAACAAATGGGAATAGTTTGATGACCTTCCTAATAAGACTTTAACCCGAAATCTTTTCTCCTCTTAATTTAGGTCAAAGAAGCTCTTTATTTTGTGTATGACTCTGTAACCTTATTTAATTATTCTCTGGATGTAGCTATTGTTAAGCCCCTAAAATTTAGCACAGTTCAGCACATATTTCAGCTGCTTACACTGGGGAATGTGTTGTAATATCACTTCACACTTATTAAAACACAAATTATTCCAGAGCAAGGATATGCTGCTGCCACAAATGAATAAATTTTAATCATAAAATGTACAAGTGAAAATTCTACCTATTCAAGAATATTGTCAAAATGTTTCTGTATGATAATGTTTGTAACTGAATAAACATGTTGGGTGAAGTAATTGCATGTACTGCAATAATGACTACTAATGGAAAACAACTACACACAGATGCAAAACAATAAATGTTGACAGCTTTTTTATTTCTAAAAAAAAACCTGCTTGTATATCTTTCTGATACTTCTAATAAAATATTTCTAAAATTTTAATATATTTCTAAACAATCATGACTGCTTCAAAACACTTTTTAAAAATATGTCTCAATGCTGAAAGAAATTTAATTCCCTTTTTTTCCTCCCTCTTCTAGATATTTTTAAATGCAGATACAATCCGCCTGGGAAATCTACCAGTGGGTTCCTTTTCCTCCTCCTCGTCCTCTTCTTCTTCCTTCTCCTCCTCCTCCTCCTCACCCAGCTCTTCAGCTCCTCGCCAGACTATCTATGAGCTCTGCGTCTGTCCCAATGGTAAACTTTACCTGTCTCCAGCAGGAGCAGGCTCCACATGCCAATCCACTAGCAACATCTGCTTGTGGAGCTAGGATGACTCCATTTTATCCTCACACCAGAATAGCCTTTTGTTACTATCCCTCTGCTTCACAGTTCTGCTCGGTTTCCCTTGTGACAAGTTCAACGCTTCAAACGGCCTGCAGAGCAACTTCTTCCAGTGTAAGCAGGAATACAGCGCTGCCTTCTCTTGTGGTGTGTGGTGCCACTCAACATAGAGATGGGAGTGAGATACTCAGAAATAAATGTGTTCTTCATCAGGAAACCTAGAACATAAAATCACCTTTTTTTCCAAAAGGGACAATAACACAGGTGCCTTTGCTACTTGAAGTGAAGCACATAGTTTTAGATTTTTGCAGGACCTGGATATGAACTGCACATAAATATATATATAGAGAGAGTACATAAATTTGCCCAGAATCTGATGGTGAGATGAATTGGTTCCCCCTGTATGATAAATAACTTTACTGTCTAAAAGCACAATTTTCCATTCATCTTTTTGGATGTAAACTTTTATCCCTGAATTTTAAAATTTTGAAGGATTGTGTGATGCTTGCTTTATTACACAAATTCAGTAAATGGTTTTTAATACAAAAAGAGACAGAATCCCTCCCTGAGTTTGGTTTCTTTAAATATGTGTTGTTATTCTTCGTCTACCAAGTCTAGGGTTTTATACACTAGGTGAATTTTGGAAGTGCTCAGCAATATTACTTTTCAAAGTTAAAAAGACATATGCTCTTGTTTGTCAGATCTGAATGACCTTATATAATATTTTCATGGCTACTGTATGTGAAGTGATTGCTTTAAGTAGAACATACAACTTCTGGAAAAGAAGAACAGGGTAAAGAAGGAAATTCTGATCATATGTTTGTTGATCAGTGTATTGCTCTACACAAGGTACTTGTAATTGGCAAATATAAAACCAAAAGAGAAATCTTCAAAGGTTCATCTTACCCATTTTCTGGCTATGTCTAACTGCTGCCATTTGAACACAGTAAAAATGTTGGTACTAATGTAACATGTGATGCTGAGAAGCAGTGCACTAACAACTTGTATGACATTCACATTTATTATTCTCTTTTGTTTATCATCTGCTGCTAAGGTTTCAAAGTAATAGTAGCATATATAAAACCACATATTAAATAGTATTCAGTGTTAAAAAGTATGTTGATATTACATTGACTTTATCAGGTCTGTGTTTAAATTATTCAGCCACATTTGCACTCAGATCTCATTACTGACTTTCTTTTTGACGAATCTCATGATGGATTTCTTTCTTGTATCAATGTTCGTACTTGTTTGGCATGGTTGGTAACTGAAATATTATGAAAAATGCTTTGGTATACTGCTGGTAAATTTGTCACAACAGTGGTTAACAAGAGTATCTTGAAACTTGCAGAACCCAGGAATGTTAAACAGTATAAAATTGCTTCCTGTTGTGGAAGATGGCTTGATTACATGAGGTAAGTGAGCTTTTTTATTCTATGCTTTAAATTACATCATCTAGCTTGTAGTTTCAGAGGATTCTGAATGTAAGATCATAAATGCCAGCTTTTGCAAAGTAATTCTAAAGTCAAGGCAGACAGTGCAAGGTGGGTATTTGTACGCAATTTTTTTTCTTAGAGAAAAAAGTGAAAATGAGCAAACTAATACTATGATTGCCTTTGCATTTTATTACCACCTAATTAGATTGATTTTCTTTTCACTTCAGATGAAATTCACTCCTATGCAGAAGACCAGCATAAGACGTGTCAATGGCTTGACCAGTGCTTGCCTTACCTTTGGCCCTCTTCAAAGGTGTGAATTTCACCCCATTGCAAGAATTCTGTATTTGCAGTTTTTACCAGCTAAAAGATTAAGATTTTAAACTGATTATTTTCCCACTTCAAAAGAATATAGATGATTTGTTATTTTTTTGAGATTTCTATTCTTGGAAAGAAAATATATTAGAATATATTGCAAAAATATATTAGAATATGAGGATTTTTAGTAAGAGGGGCAAAAAGAGATATAAATGGCAAAGAAGATGATATTAAAAGATTGGAAAGTGTAGCCATACAATACACCCTTAAAAATGTAGGGATATAGATGTCTTTTTCTTATGAACACAAGTAATAGAATGGTAGTGTAAGAGTCATGGATAAATAGTATTTCATGAAGAAAAGTATATAGACATCTATATGTATTCATTGTCTGTGCACACCTACAAAAACCTGTTGCTGAAAAGATGAACAAACATTGGTGAATTAAAATATGGCTTCTTACAAATTACATATAAAATAGCCTAAGGCTTTTTTTTCCCCCTTAAATAAACCCATGAAATGGCTTGCAGATAGTTTATCATAACTGTCTACTGGAAAATTCTTGTTTGTTTGCTTTTTACCTTATGTAATTACTTACCTGTTATGCGTATAAAAAGGGTTTCTACCTTCTGGATGGAAAGACACAATCTTTATAAATTTTACGCAACTTGGGTGGGAATGGGCAGGTATGAAAAAAAAATCTTTTGTTACTAGATTCATTTTAACAGCAAGACTGGAACTATCGGCCACTTAGTATGAAGAAAACTCAGAGCAGACATGTGGATGGTGCATTAGCCTCCACAAAATGAAGCCAGTAAGTCCACATAACTCTTCACTGTCAGGATATTCTTTATTGAAATCCCTTCAGTCTGAAATAAAGAGTATTTAAGAGCTTCACCAACCTATAAGACAGTTTAGCAATGTCTTAATATTCTGGTGAATTTCATAATATTGATGTTCTACTTTAAATCCATCAAAAACTGTATGAAGGGAAAAAAATCAGTTTTTATTTTTAAAAGTATTTCTAGCCCACATGATTTCAGGGATTATTGGAAAAGCGATTTCAATGAATTTACAGAACTAAAAATTCAGAATGTCATCCTTATGACTGCAGTGAAATATATGAAAAGCCCTTATTGGCTACATTAATTTAATATATATCATAGATTAATCTCCTGTAAAAAAAATCTGTGTCATGATATTATAGGATACTGTCTCTTTCTTGTTTAAAAAAAAAAAAAAAAAAAAAAAAAAAAAAAAAAAAAAAAGAGAAAAATAAAAGCATCAGCCAACCTCTCTGAGCACTGTTATGGTTTTGTATTGCCGTTCATTCATCGTCTAAGTGTTAAGACCAAAGACTGACACTTCTATTATATCTAACACTATGACACTGCTGTTTCTACTAATTCTGTTGGAATGAAGAGATGAGAAGTTGTAATTACAACATGAAATTGTAAAATAGTTTAGATTTGTGCAGCATTTTGAGCTGTAGACTGTCACTTTTTTCTAGGGTTTAAATTTTTTGTCATTGTGTTGCAATTACCTTACTGTTCATTCATAGCAGTATCTTTTGGTGAAAACAAAGGAGTATGTATTCCAAAACTTGCCAAGACATTTTTTTTCTTTCAACTGAAGTTATACTGGTTTGCTTGCAAAACAGTGGCTTGACTGGATAACAGAACTCACTTTAAATCATTTTAGATGCAGAGGGCTATTAAGTCGGGATTGAAGATACAGCCATAGATGTTTAGAAGGATTTAATGAAGGATGTTTAAGACATTTCATTGCTAACATAATGTATTTTTTAGGGTTTTGCTTTGTTTTTATTTTCTAAATAATTGCTAAATAAAAAAAAAATCAAACCCCCAAAAACTAGACTGGAATTGTTATCAGCTGATTGATGTAATGTACATGAAACTTGGATCAAAGTCTGAGTGTCATATTGTTTCTATCAGTACTCAGTAAAGGTCTGCTAACCATCTTTATTTTGTAACCTTCATGTTAATGATTTTCTTGTGTATATAAATATATATAAAAAGATGGAAACTATTTTCTTACACATACTATGCAATATGTTTGTAGAACTGCAATATTACCAAAATTACAAAAGCTGTGCTTTTGTACTCTCTTGCTTTATGTAAAACAGATCTTTTTTCTATTCAATGGACTGTCAATCTCAGAATTGTGGATAACATTATTCAAAAGCAGTACACTAAAATTTTAAGATTTTTTTTTATTTTCTTTTCAGTGGATTTTTTTGTTTTATGAAAATAATAGCAAGGTTTTGGAAGTTGGAAACTACTTTTTCTTGGAAAGCTAGAACTTTTACAGCATGTAATTAACACTGTCGGTTTAAAATGTCTCCTGTACCTCTTTCATTTGGTCTTAGCATTTTCATCTGGTGCTACTATATAACCATAAAAAAATGTAATACATTAAATAGAAAACATATGAGAACTAATTTCAAGAATAAACGAGCAGGAAACCTTCTAAGGGTGAGAGGAAGATATAGAGTAGCTAGTGAGAAACTAGATCTTGTGGTGATGTCACTAATGCAAACAAACCTTCTCTATTTAAACTGGGTAGTGTCAATTCTGGTAACAGCACAGTCATGCACAAGGCTCTGGCAAAAAGCAAGGTGATCATTTGGGTGGTTTCAGTGCACTGAGCTCCTTGGTGCCATATTACAATTTCAGCAAATCCACAAGAGCCAGACAGCAGCTAGCTTCACAAGTCGTAAAAAATAAATGATAATTTTTGTACAAGAGCCACAATTGTATAGAACTATCAGTAGTATAGGTCCTGATAAGTCTCAAGTGACTAAGACACAATAGCTGATACAGCAAGAAAAAATGTTCTTAGACATTTTACTCAGGCTTGGACTAGTCCAATCTGGGGAAGCCTACTGGCAGTAAAAGATAAATGGAAGATATAGTGAAAAAAAATCTGCCATAAACATTTTGTTGATTCAATACAGTCCACACTGAGACTAGAATTTAATACAAGCTCTCTGTGTAAAATAGGGTCTCTTCTGAAACTTTCAACTGAGCTTCAGATTATGTTGTTTGCATTTGAAAGTACAATTTGATCTTTAACCAATATATTTCTTATATAGGCTAAGACCAAGTAAAGTTTCAAAAGAGCTGAGATAGAAGCTTATATTGTATATCTGGCCTGATTAGAGTCAATTAACCCCACTTGAGTTTGGCCTAATTAAATTAAAAAAAAATTTTTTTAAAAAAAGTAAAAAATTATTGAAATTGGAAAGTTTTGCTGAGTTTTGGGAAAAGTTTAGTGCAGTTCACTTTTTTAAGTCAACCAATGTCTCCAGTTCTGACGTGTTTAAGCAGTGAGAGTAATTTATATTACAAAACTTGGCTGTTGACCTAATCAACTTCATTTAATACATGATTTGATCTGAGAAATAAAGGTGGCTTTTAATCACATGCATACCTCCTTGTTTGTGATATCCCTACGGGAGAAGTTCAGCATCCAGCACCATCTAGAGTACAATCAAAAATAGGATTTAGATATTAGGGAAGCATTACTGAAGGCAAGATATATTGTTTTCTATGCTTTATGATATTATGTCAGCTTGCATACCATTATTCTTTGCCACTACGAGATCTGCATTCTAGCACAATTTCTAAGTATGTTTTCCAAAAATATTCTGAAAAAAGCCAAAATTGGTTTCTTTCTGAGGTTTACTTGTCCCAAACACTGCAGCAATTAGTGAAAGTGAAATCCTTCTCCTTAACTCCCTCCCACTCTTAACTCTTCAGCTGAGCTTGAATTGTCCCCTTAGAATTCTCCTTTCTTCACAAATAATGAAAGAATAGACAACAAAAAGAATTTAGCTATCTCTTTATCAGGGTCCTTCCTGTGTGGCTTACTGGAACTGTATCAAAAGGAAAGTTTCTATCAAAGAAGAAGATTATTTGCTTTGTGACAACAGAAGTTACATAAGAAGGAAAACAAATACAGGTAAATATCAATTTTAGTATGACTGCCTAGAAGAAACTTACTAGAGTGAAAGTTTTTAGACTATAGGCTTCTTAATATCTTTTGATTTCTTGGAAGTTTTGTAATTCATTTAATTTATTTCAAATACCATAAAATAAATATGCAAACTATTCTATCCTGTTACATTTTTGATAAGGAATATAATGGATCATAGAAAAGGAAGCACTGAGCTCATTATTTTTCCCTCTCCAATAATGCACTTATTTACTTTTACAAATCTGAAAGTAAAAAACAGAGGTAAAATGGTACATAATATACAGATAACTATTAAAAACCCTACTAATAATGGAATATTCCTTTAGTTCATGGCTGACATTCTTATTCATCCTAGGTAAATTAATTTCTTTTCCAGTGGCGTGCCTCTCTGTTGTTTTGTATGATCTTTGGGAGACAGGGAGCCCCTGATGATAAAGGAAATAGAATATCTGTGCAGTTCTAGAAGAAGCAACAGTGATAGTATTTCCCATTCTACAGTGGAACTTAACAAGTTGTGAGGGCATTTATTCATCTGAGGAGAGAGGGTCTTCTACAGTAGTTTTATATTGTAAAGAAAACAGGATCCGTGCTCCCCAGGGTGACTAAGACATGGCATTGCAATAACTTTTGATGGACAGACAGAAAGGCAGTGGGTATTTTTGATCTGCATGGGAACAGGTACATGAAACCTACCTAAAGAAAGAGCTAAAAATAGGCCAGTACAGTAGGGTGGATTCAAACACTGGTTAAGACAATAGGAAATGCTGACACATTCTGTGTCTTTGAACTAGGCTTTAAATGTTCACTAAAAGTTTATGCAAAAAAAAATTGTCCGTGACTTTTTACTGTGTATTTCTAAAATGCATCATTAACATTAGCATAATTTTTCCTCTACAAATTGTTCCCACTTCTAACTAGCAAGTACTACTTTGACTCCCCCACAAGGAGAGCTCTAAATAGTTGTGCAGTCTTCACTCATTTGTCAAAACCGCTTTAACAGGTTACAAGATGTCCAAAATGAGCGATAAAAGAAAATGATAAAAAAAATCTACTGCCACTGCCTTTTCATATTTCAGTCCAGTGCTTTCCTCGCAACAGAGGAGTTGCACTGGTTCTGGAAGCAATAAATTCAATATCCCTGATCTTCCCAGTCACTTTTAAAGAGGCTCTGCAGACCATGCTGCTTCCCTTCCCTTTCCCACAGGAGAGTAAAATTAGGGGACATAATTCTTCCCATTGGTTTTGGACTTGATTTTTGTTGCATGATCTATCTTTAGACTTACCTTAATCCCTATTTTTTAAGTGTAAAGGGGAGAGAAAATCTGATGGCAGCTGCTAAAGCTGAGATTATTAATTAGTTCAGGGAGTGTGCTATTGCTTGAGATAATAATTACTGCTATGATTGAACAAAATGCAGGAGGAGAAAGAGAGCACACAAAGAAAAAGGATGGAAAAAGGTTAAAGGCATGGGGAAAAGAGACAAAGAGTGCTATTAGAACAGCTTTACATTTAAAGGGGAAGAAAATTATTTTGTATTAAAATTCATCTTTACCTCTCTGGCTTTTTCAAATATATCACACCAAGGTGCAGGAAGCAGAAGAAAAGCTTGAGGATAACATTAATTCAGAAATCATTTTTAAGACCAGAAACGTACTATTCATAGGAACAAGACAGTACAAATAACATCAGAAAATTTCTGTTGCTACTCTAGCCGTGATGAGAGGCATAGCTGTGGAAGCTCTAAGCTATGGACACTGTATAGAAGACAGAACGTTTTAGGTACAAAAGGACAGTCCTGGAAAAAGAAGGGAGTCATTGAGGCTTACATTAGCCCATAGCAGTGTAAATGGAAAAGAGCTGGAACAAGAATTAGAAAATGAAGAATAGTCTATAGATTGGTGAGGGTTTGTTTGTTTTGAGGATATTTTTAACAGGAAATAATCCGGAGTGCAAGGTGTTCTCTTTTTTTTTTTTTTTTTTTTTTTTTTTTCCTCCAAACAGCATCTGGGAGCAAGCATTGACTTCTGCTGTGATTTGTTTCACAGTACTCAAGAAATGCATATACATATATAAAAACAAACAAGGAAACAGGGCAACTTACAAGCATTTTGGAAACAACAGCAGCTTTCTAGTTTTATGAAAGGTTCATCCATCAGCTAAAGAATGGGAATGATGAAAGCATATATTTGTTTTCAAGGTTTTTAAGCACCTTTATGTCTGCCCACATCACATTTCACAATTTTCAAGCCCAGATGAGTCCTCTTACATCACTTGGTGAAGAAATAGTTTATATCTCTACTTATGAATTAGATCATGTGCAGTGCAAATTAGACATAAAGGTATTTATTCTCTATGATGACTATTGGCAGCTCGTCTTCAAGTTTCCTACCATAAACTGCTGGACTATAGTAGACCTACTAAAATTCTGATCTTAAACTTGTGGTACTTCCATTTTTCTTTGGGAAAGTCTAAGACACCATACCAATCCTTTCGACAGTGCTGTGATAATAAACGTCTCTTCTCATGCATTTTACATACATGTTCTCATACATTTGTGAGCAAGTCACCACAGGTTTAACCAGATTCCTGAAGATGCTTCCTAAAATGGTTTCTTTTCCTCCAGTTTCCAAAATCTTGCATGGCTTTAATATAATGTGGGGGTTTATCTTTTTGTTTAACTATAGTACATTATGTACTTTTTAAGAGATTTAAATTATATATCTAAACCACAAAACTTTATTAATGGCCATATGTTCGTGAGAACTGAAAGGGAAAAATACATTTAAATCATATTGTGCCACATTTTACAGAACAGTATAATTTCACTTGATTTAGGCATCTATTTTTAGGAAACCTAACAAACAAACATTTAATTAAGTTTGACACTGTACAGAATGCCTAAGAAATATTGTTTTAGTTAGACTATTGCAATGACAAATTATTTACATTCCAAAGAAAAATTTCTAAATGGTGTATTATTCCCTTTTAGAAGTAAATAATGTATTATCATGTTGTGAAGTATGACAAGTTAAGTTATATCAATTTTTAAATAAATGTAAATAAAATTCTTTAGTATAAACTTCTGTGAATGTGCACTGTTAATTTATTGAACTTTTCGGGTAACATAATTAATATGAAAAGTAAGCTGCATGCTAACCCTTTTCATATTTTATGTTGTTTCCAATTGTCTCACATATCCTTTGTGTAAGTGGGATATACTTTTCTATGTTTTTTGCACCAAGTTATATTTTTGCTCTATTATTTAATGCATATGAGCTTTTCCTTTGGATTTATTTATCCTGAATGCAGTTTTGTCACTACACTTAACATTTAGGTCAAGCTTATCCAAAGCTCTGAATATGTATTTAACTGTAAGTATGTGAGTCACTCCAGTAAACTTAATGGGACTTCTGAAGTTTGAAGTTAGGAGCATGATAAAATATTTTGCTGGACCAGTCTTCATAAATCAAGCAAATTAGGGCAATATCCTGCAGATCTAAAAATTACTTACTGTAAGGTAATGAAGGTAAAAGACTATTTTGACTATTCTGCAATGCTTCACTTTTTCTTAGTTTAGTTAAGCTGCTCTTGAGAAGATGCATTAATCACTATTTCTCCTTTCAGATCTATGTGTGATTTCTATGCACCACTATCTCTCTGCATCATACCCATTTTTACTTCTAATTTGAATTATATTAGCATCTGTTATGTTGAAATTGTTTTGTGCAAGTCCTAAAAAGCCCTGCTGACTTTATATGAACATACTGTATTGCGTTTATGAAGACAAATTCCATCAATCAGCAAACTGAATCGGTGGTATTGGGCTATGTTTCGCATATACAGCTCTAGAAATTATTTATATTTGGAACCTTCAAGGGTAAAATCTTCACCCTGCACAAAAGGGGCAAAAGCAGCTTGATTCCAAGTTTTATTTAAGATTACAAGCTTTATGTAAGATTCTAATTTTTGATTAAGATTATTTATCTGCTGTAGTACAGTTTGTTCATACTGAATTTCTCTTACTGAAATTGTCTTCCCAGATACACTGGGTGGTGTGAACCCACATCATCAGGCATGAATTCCACAGGCCGAAGAAAATCAATTTGAATTGTCAAAAAATGAAGGTAGTGCAGAAGGCCAGTATATTGTCAGTTGTTCTACCACTCTGGAGTCTCCAAAAGGGATTTTAAAAACAAACAAGAAATTGGTTTGTAAATTGTAACAAGCTTCTGAGCTTCATCACTGCCCTATTTATTATCATGGGACACAGAAGAGCTCAGAAAAATGGAGAATGAAATTTTATTTACACTGCAATAATCATTAATGGAAGAGGAGGAAAATTACAGGTTTTACAGTCTTGCCCCCATGAAAATGTCAGCTCAGCAATATCAGATTTTGTACAGGGAGATCTGGCTATCAGCTGTGTAAGAATTGACTGTTCTATCTGTCGGTTCTACTCTGGGGAGAATTATCTGCAAAACTTTTTAGTTGTGTGTTTTCAATCATCATGATTATTCTGCTCATGCTTTCTCTTTTTCCATCCATTACTCTTATAAATCCTTATGACTCTTTCTGTAAGAACCTGTGGCAAATTCTAGTATTTCTAAAGTTCTCCAGGTTAATGGCCTTATGTTCTCAAGGTTAGTAGAATAACACATGGAAGTAATGCTTCATTTTATAAGACAAGTTTAAAAATCTAGTCGTAATTGCAAGTTAAATTTTCCAAATAACCATCTGAGTAAAACACCTTATATATCACTCTGCATAGTTCTCCCATTATCATTCCCTTTGGACTTCTGTGGACTCTGGAGAAAACACCCCATCAATGCACTTAGCCCAACGAATGTTCAAGTCTAGGTCAGACTGGTAGTGGCAGCAGGAGATGGTATTTAGGGAAAGCATGGGATTTTGTTAATTTACACAGTCCCTTCCCCACAGACTCCCACAGTTGTATTTCCTGCCTTGTACCTTTGGTATTGGTTTATGGAGCTGTTGTGCATGGGTTTCTGTAATCCTTTCTCAAAACTGCTGACAGCTGCTTTTCATAGCAGCAGGTTCCAAATGTTCCCCACTTGCTGCTCAAAGAAATCTTTCATCTAGTTTAAACAAATCTTCAAGTAATTTCACTGGCTGCCTCTAGTTCTGATGTTATGGGATTTAGGATAAAACAGAATAGACTGTTTCAGTTGGAAGGGACCTACAATAATCATCTAGTCCAACTGCTTGACCCCTTTAGGGCTGACCAAACATTGAAGTACGTAATTGATGATGTTTTCCAAATGCCTCTTAAACACTGACAGGCTTGGGGCATCAACCACCTCTCTAGGAAGTCTGTTCCAATGTCTGACCACCCTTTTTGTAGAGAAATGTTTCCTAATGCCCATTCTGAACCTTCCCTAACTGGATGAATAATGAGTCTGCAACCATCTTATCCACCACCATTAAAGTTAAACATATCCCTTTCAGCCTTCAAGAGAACACCCAATTTATTTGGTCTAGTAGTTCTTATGCATGTATTCTCTAGTGATTTAGCCCCTCAATGTATCTGAGAATATGTTAAGTGTGGGAATATCCCCAGTATCATCATCATCCTCTGCATTAGGCTCGTAGTCCTAGCACAGAAACACTTGTAAATTTTGCCTTTGCTCCACTCCTTGACTCCAGAGAAAGGGTGATATTCTTCACAGAAGATGTGAATAGATATCCGAATGGACTTCCAAGGGAGGTGATGGAGTCACCATCCTTGGAGGTGTTTAAGAAAAGACTGGAAGTGGCACTTAAGTGCCGTGATCTAGTTGGCATGGTGGTATTGGGTCATAGGTTGGACTTGATGATCTCAAACATCTTTTCCAACCTGATTGTTTCTGTGTGATTATGTGTTTGACATTGTTAATACAAGTCAGCCAGCCTGGGAAGCAGTCTGGTTTGTCAACTCTATTTATTGTGATTTTGACATTTATGCCCTCCTGGCCTTTCAGAGACACATTGAATATTAACCACATCCTCTCAGGGGACTCATCATTCTGAAACAGGTGCTCCTATGTTCCTGTTGCCTTTCACCTAGCTCCTACCATAAAACTCCTATACAACCTTTTTAATTTTCAGTGCCAGCAGACTGGCTTCGTTTTTGTTAAAGTGCGGTCTTAATAGGATCACTGTTAATAATAATAAATCTGTTGGGTTTGAAGTGTTGCTGCAAAAGGTAAACATGTTCCCCTGGTGTGATTCACCTCTCCTGAGAACAAGGGTCATGCATACTCCCAAGGTGTCAGAGGCCCATAACCACCCCTCCCAGAGCATGAGTCATGTTATGCTAGAAAATCACAAAAATCTGGTCTTGGACCTTTAGCTCTCCTCTTCCAAACCTGTATTAAAAACATACCACCGAAGCAGCATTTTTAGTTTTGTTTGACCATTTTATTCTTAGCAGAATCTGTCTTTAAGTAAATTCTGGTCATAGTTCCTCCTTTCCTAATAATTCTTTTTCTAATTTTAGTTTGCTTATCCTCATATTCCTAAAATGTTTATTTCATTAAAGTTGTCACACACATTCATCTGGCATATCAATTTTGTTGCTCTCTGAACATTCAACAAGTTAAGATACAAAATAGTTTTTATGCTGCAGGGGAAATGGAATTTTTGAAAAGAACATTACTTGGGGAATACTAGAGAAAATTTTGTGGTTTGGGCAGCTTGCTTAATTTTTCACTTTCTCAGTGTCTGACTAAATACACATGTTCTGGTGGATCCACTGTGGCTTCCGGCCCCATCAATCTCTCTGATGGTTTCTCTTCCTAGTGCCTAACCCAGTGTCTCTTCAGTAAAGACTTCCTACTCTTGACAGTCCAGCCTGTCTTCTTATCCAGCAAATCCTGTAAAGGTCAAAAGTTGGTTCAGGGTCTAAGTGATATTCCAGGTGTATCTGCTGGGTGTTTGCTTGGTAATCAGTGCTTGGAGTTGTTGCAGCTTGCAGTTGTTTCTTCCTCTGGCGAGGCTCCTGCCTTCCTGAGTACATTTGGCTCTGGTTCCAGATCAAATCCAAAGTCATTGCTCTTGAGCTGTCTTTACTGCTGACTTCTGAAGTAGTTGTCATGCTCTGCATCATCACGTTCCATGCCATGTCTTGCGTGTGAAGCAGCATGGTAAGTACTGTTGGAGGGAAGGGAATTGTCTACTACTGAATGCACAGTGGCTGGTGCCTTCTCAAGGTGAGAACTCTCTAGACGGATGAATAATCATTGCAATACATTGTTTAGTGTTTTCTTCATGGAAAAAAACCTAAGCCTTTTTCAAATGTTTGTTTTTTCTCCATTATTGGAGACCATCATAAGTGCTTTGCCTTCTGTTAGCTTGTTGCTAAGGCTTCAGTCTTATGGACTGCTGGTAGGCAAAAATCTTCAGTAAGTTTTATGAGGCTGCTCACAGAGTTAACAACTAAGTTGTTATGAACATCAGTAGACATGAAGTATGAACATTAGTAAATAATTTTATACTGCCCACTCTATGGGCTTTACCCAAATTCAGAGAACTAAAATAATGTGTAATGGTTGAGGCCAGATTTCTTTTTGAATGCCTTAAATCCAGTTTTAAGAGCTATTCAGGATAATACCTTAAAAAAAAAATCAAAAAAAAACCTGGATGAAGCTAAAATAAAGTCTTCAGAAGTATCACCAGCTTTAAAGGGAAGAATATTGTTTTTATAGTAAGTTTAACCTAATGTCTACCACTGTGATTTAAAAATTAAAAATCAAGGGATGATAAATTTTCAATTATCAAATTAACAACTCTTACAGTTATTAAATTAAGGCATTACATTTTATAGTATCTTGAGAGCCATATTTTTTATATCCTAAAATTTTAGGACATCATTTTAGTTATTAGATTTTATGCAAAATCTCTTCTTCCTCTTTCATGTTTAGCAAGAAAAATTATGAGGAAGAGAGGGAGGAAAAACCTGGTCAGAAACTTTTGTCATGATTTAAGTAGGGTATTTAAGTGTATGTGCTTTATCCACATCTGCTTTATCACTTTCTGTAGGAACCATTGTTGTTGTTTGTTTTCTGTCAATGATGAACAAACTTCAAAAGTTTAAGTAAAGTGTGTAAACTGGTAGCATTTAATATGCTTTAATAATTATTCCTGTTTTGACTGGGCATGCTGTTTTTCTAGGTTGAGAAAAAGTTAATTAGGGAAGACTTTTTTAATAACTTCATGTCATTTATGTTTTTAAAGGACATCTGCAATTGTCCATATTTCTTGTATATATGTATATGATAATTTGATAAAGCTCTGGATTATTTCCTCACTACAAAAAAAATTTGTTGCTCAGAGAAAGTCAGAGGTAATAGTCAGAGGTATGATAATTCAATCAAAATTATCCCCAAATATAGTGATATGAAGTAAAATCCAGAGCTAGTCAAATAAAGCAAAATCCAATAATCTCAGCTCACTGCATGCGTAAATATTTATGCCAAAGGCAATGATTTATGCTTTTTCTTTGTAACCTTACATAAAGGGATTTTTTCTCTGATTCTCCTGTTCACATAGTTGATATTTCTTCTTGCAGTATTACTTATTCCAACTTTAGTAATTAGATATAAAATATTATACTGTAGGACATGATAAATTACTTGTCAATAGATTTTGTGCTTGACATTTATGACTTTGGTAAGAGATTTATCATTTTAGTTAGCCTGACCATTTGCAAACTATTTAAAGTACTTCTCCTAGAGTCCAAAAATACATGAAATATTGCCATTATGCTCACTATTATTTATGAAATCTTATGGCTTTAGATGTCTTAAATTGTATTTTCCACAATTATGATAGGTAGATATCAAAAATGTAGGGATTACAACTTAAAAGGTGTTAGCTAATACCATGCTTGAGTGCTGTAAATAGCCCAAGGAGTATATTCATGTCTAATTGTCTACACTCCAGAGCACAACAGCTGCCACTTGTAGCAGATGCATCATCTGACTGACGATATTCTGCAATGTGTCGACAGGGTTTTCTCGTGCAGCTGATTATATATGATTGTATTTGGCATAGCTGCATACCCTTAATAGACACTTTTTTCATTGTTCACTGAACACTGGAATACTTTAGTCAGCTGTTTGTTATGCCAGCTATAATGGACTATCAGCCAAAAATTTTCATTAAGTTGGTTGTTTACTGGACTATGTAAAATGAATCATTGACCTTAATGAACTAGTGTTCATGAACATGTCAAAAATACACCACACTGGGAGGAAACAACAGCCTTGGCAAGAAGTCTTTATGAAGAGAATGGAGATTCTTCTAGTCTTAATGGGTAATTCCACTACTATTGGGCTGGTAAATAATTAGGTGATAGTTCTAGGAAACTGAGGTGCTGCTATCTGTGCAGATTTGTATATAAAGGTGTCGTTCCTACAAAGATCTTTGCAGCATAACTGCATTTGACAGGCTTTCATTTCCCAGGTCTTTTGCATGGCATTATTGAGAGAGAGGGATGGAGAGAGGAAAGAAGAAAAAAAGGAAAAAGAAAAAAGAAAAAAAAATTTAGCATCAAGTCTAACTTTGTTACTGGTATACAGTTTAAGAGTGTATCTTATACCCAAGAAAACAAAGACCCCTTCAAGCTACACAAAGCGTTGACTGATTTAATGAATAAAGAGTGCTAGAATCCAAAGTTTTCCAGGGTATCAGTGTGAATGAAGCTTGGGAATGGCAAGGGGAAAAAAGTAAAATTATCAACAGCTTTGAGATTTGTAAGAAGAGTAAGTTCATTTATTTTTCTCATATGTCTTCATCCATACTCTTGATTTTCCCAAAAACTTAATCACCAATCATTTTTGCAGGAAATATTAGAAAGCATGTAATCACTTACCTAACATTAGGCTGACTTTTTTCCCCCTCTCCTTCTTCATTGTCTACTTTTCTTTCAAAGCAGAGATTTCACTTTTAATTAGTGTAACTAATTCATATAGGTACTCAAACCAGGTTTTCTTGATTGCTTCTTGTTTTTATGCCAGAACTCCATCCTTAAAATCAATATAAAAGAGAGGGCCTACAATATTAACCCCTAATAACCTAAGAAGGAAGGAGTTCCATTCATAGAAGCTGCTACAAAACAAAAAGTCTGTAGTAGACTGGAAATTCAAAATGAACCACTCTCAAACTATTCAATACCTCTCTTACAGTTTTCAGCATCCAGGGAGCGACTTTCAGCCATTACCCCTTCACAAGGTGTAAACTGTATGGGTTTATTTAGTTCTATTGACTTAATGAGTGGAACAAAAAAATAAAACAGATCCAGGACAGTTGGTTTTATTCCCTCTAAAATACTGCAGTAAAAGTTTTGAAGGGAAAATATCAAATCACTTTTAGCTGATGAGGTCAAAACAGTCTGAATTAATAAATAACTGAATTATCATATTTGATACCAGAGTAATTTGGGGAAAACTGGTTTTGAAATCCATGGTAGATAAGAGTAAGGAAATTGTTTCAACTTCTTCTGATAGGTGTCCAGGATATATCTCATGCCATACAGAGTGCGGTTTTGTGATTCCCAGAGACAGGATGAGGCAATCTCTTAGAATAAATAAACTTGACATTCTTAGCTGTAATGGGACTTCAAACCATATCAATCAAATAAACCTGTCACTCAGGGCATTAGACAAAGGAGTGTGTGATATCTGACATGACTGGATATCTTCAATTCTCATACCTAGGAACTCTTATTATGTTTTAATAGCCTAATGTCCTGTTGTGGCAAAAATACTGTGCTAGAAATACTATTGCACTAAGCTTTTAATATTATGGATATATAAGAAAATATGCTTATTCTCTGTTCTATACATTAGGCAACATGTTTCTGTGTAAAAGTACCTACTCCTCATTTCTGAAATGGCTTCCATGTAAGCCATGTAAGCCGTGATAACTTTGAACAGAATTATCTGTTTAAAAGAAAATAGTTGTTCTTTAACATTGTGCTCAACTACTGTAAAAATATGCAGTTCCAGACACAGTCAAAGTTTGTCTGCCTTGTATGTAATTTACTTTGCCAGGAAGCCATCACAATGGTGCACCTAAAACTGTAGAGACAAAATATGGACAGTACAGCCTGAGCACTGATTTTGGCTTTTATGTCAATGTATTTGATTTTCCCCCACAGTCAGTACAGTGTAAATACTTAGTGCATATATGAATTAGCTCTGCATCCAAATGTGTGGGTTTTAAGCTCTGCATCAGTATGCACATTTTGATGATATAAATCTATCATGGGCATTGCTTGATGATGAGTAGCACTGAAACTCTCTGCCTTTTTTTTTTTTTTTAATGGGCCAGTTCTTTTCCTACTGTATACATTATCTTCTGTGAAAGCTTTGATGATAGCCTCTGTATTAGTGTCTCCTCAAACTCCAGCTTTGCCTCAGGCCTTTCCATTCTTTATAAAGTTAAAACATTTACCTACCCATCTTTGTGCTAATGTATAGTTGATAACTCAAATTTGGGGAAATGGAATTTCTTATCCTGAGTGTTCACCTTACTATTTGTCTTTTCCTGTCATTATTTAGCATTGCCTTTCTTTAGCCTACCTGTGAAGATATTCAGGATGTGCATTTTAGAAAAAAAGCAGAGCTGTCTAATTTTTTATTTTAGTATTTAGCTTCCTGATAAATCTTCTATGTCTCAAAAGGAAAAATAAAAATCTATCCTCTAAATCTATATTTCTTCAAATATATCTAAAATATTCTATCTAACTATTATAGTTTTCCTCAAGAACCTTTCTGCTTGCTGCATTTACACTACTTTATTTCTCAAAATCCCTTTTAGAGCTCTTTGCCTCTGAAGGTCCTGATTCACTTTTTTAATATTTTTTTTTTTACTGTCCCCTTTTTCATTGCATCCCTTTACTTTTCATGTTCTACAGACACTGATTTGGTCCAGTTTTAGTCACTTTGCACTAGTATCTTGCTTTATCTCATTACCAATAGTTTTTGGTATTTTTTTTCTCCATATCTTATTATGTCCCTCCTATTTGAGCATTCCCAGAGGCAGTAATTGTAGTCATCAGGGATCCATAACTAACTTCAGTTATTTCTTCTCCCAAGGACATTTCAGATGCAAATCTGAGATGCTGTGCAAGGATTATATGCTGCTTAACTTCACTGTCTCAAACTTTTCTTCAGTACTCATTGTTTTATCACAAACTACTTTCCTAAATCTTAAATAAAATTTTCAAGGAAAAAGTTAAATGCTTAATAAGGACACTAGTAAAGAGAACAAAAACAGGTGTATTTATTTTTCTTTTGACAATTCTCATGCTTTGCACAATGGTATGAACTGGTATTTCAGAGCCTTTTAGGAAGTACTTTTTACATTTTTGTTCTCTGATGCTTAGTGCAAAAAGAGGATGTCGGACTAGATTTTGCCCAAGTTGTTTCCTGTTCCAGTAGGCTATATCTTTTTGGGAAAAAGCCACCCTGATTTCAAATCTCCATTGCCATCACTGTGCCTAGCAAATTTCACAAATTCTTAATGAATGTTTCTATTCAGTGTACCTTATTTCTGAATTTTAGTTCCACATATTCTGAATTTTAGTTCCACTAATTTTATTTAAATCTTAACTGCTAGTAAAAAACATTAATTTTCTATTCTGTTCTATTCCCCATTAATCATGTATTCACACCTGCATTTCTTCTCTAAAGGTTGTTCTGTAATTTTCATTTTGGAAACTTGATGTTATCTCACAAACAAAAAAGGTGATGTAGGATTTAGGTTTTCACTCAGGATGGTTAAGACCTTTCAAGAAGGTCTAGGATGAGTTTAGGTCTGACCTCAGGAGATGTGTATGTACCTAGATTCTTGCCACAACAGCACACCAGCTTTTTGGCTGTATTTGGCACTTCTCTGATTTTTACAGCTGAAGATATTCACTCTCAGTATTATGAATGCTAATCTCCATATCCTGTTTAGTTTCACTACTTCTTTCCCCCTTTTTAGCTTAAAAGGTATTACTTTGCATTTTATGTATAAAACCTATATAGTGATTGCCTGTCTCTAAGTTACCAAATGATTTGGGTAGCAGGGAAATTGGCTCCTGAGGTCTGAGGGAAAGCTTCAAATGGCAGAGCTGTGCTGTCATATGTTCAGAAACAAATTTGTTGCTCTTCTGCTTTTAGGCATTTCCCCATAAGGGAGAAGTTTAGAATCACTTGTACAGAATTAGTGTTGAAGGCAAATTATTCCACCTCTCTCCTTTGTGAATCTTTTTATTTTGTACTGCAAATATCTTTATTTACACTGCATAGAAGGAAAGATTCAAAAGTGTATTATGGCAAAGAAAATAAATTTTCTATACTTTATGGAAAAAATACTTTCTGTCTCTCTTAGTGTGGGGGTTTTTTTGCCTCTGCAAACCACACTCCACACTCATGCTTCTCACACCACTTTCTCTTGAGATAAGAACTAGATTTTTTTCAAGCCTGTTTTGTGGAATTTCCATTGTTTGGATTTCTGGTTTATGCTCACTCTTTGCATATATAATAAAGAGGCTGAGTCATAATTATCACAGCCAATGTTTCTGACTTTGTCCTTTCTAAAATTATAGGTTTTTTGCAACCCATCTGTTTCACAGACAACCCAGGTATCTCAATGTATTCACATTGTAAACAACACAAAACATTTGACAATATGCAGTATTTATAACTCAATTCAGAGTGGCTCAGATCTGTCACAGCATGATAGATAAACCTTCTCTCTGAGGGAGAAACACTAACCAGCAAGATGTCCTTCTGAGATAAGCAGGTCAGGCTACAGGCATGCTTGTGAAGAACCATCATTATTAGTTTATTTTTTACTCATTGCATTTCCTATGCTTGCATCCAGTCTCCATACCCGGCCTTCCTACTTGGTTTACTATATTTATAAAAATTCATGTCCAATTTGAATGTATGCTTTCAAAGATAAGAGATTATCTTTTAATTTGTATTTTAAAAGCCTCATGCCTGCCTTTAATAATGTATCAATAATAAAGGTCAATTTTTAGTGAACTGGGCCATTCAAAATAAAATAATCAATCTCCTTTACCCCACATTTACCTTTCACAGTGCAGGGACAATGAGAGAGAGAGAATGCCTGGTGGACAAAGCAACTGGTAGAACTGCTTGTTAAGTTTCAGCAAAAATGGAAAACTTCCGGCTTTAGCAATCTTGTGAAAAGTTTACACACTGATCAAACTTCTAAAGGAAACAAAAATAAATGAGAGTGTTCAAAAAAGGATTTTTTATGAGAACAAACTGATTGAGATATGAAGAGGGTTGCATTCAGCTTTTTGGGGAATGTTGACATCAGAAAGCTATCATTTGAATAAGTAGGTCACTATAGTAGTTTGGATATTTTTTTAAGGGAAGACACAGGAATGTAACACAATCTTTAGCATTTGTTAAATGCATTTTTCTAGATTGAAATCTTTGAGATTCTTAGCACTCTACACCCAAAAAAAATCCACAGCAAGCAGTACCTACAGGTTTTTTTTTTTATTCTACGCTTTAGCTTTTTGAATAACACAGTCTTGAAGATTTTTGTGCATTTGATAATATCTGTACCTTTAATACCACTTCCACATGCAACCATCCCTGCAGTGTTTGTGAATACTTTGGTCAAGTTGCTGTATGTGGGAGCTCAGGGATCACTAGAATTGTAAATCAGTTTGGTTTAAAATTCTGTTTTCACCTGTACAAGTAAGGCTCAAGCAAGCTAAAGATAGATCTCAAGCTATGGTATTATTCAGAGAAAAAGTTCTAGTTTTCCTTGAAATAGTCTTGCACGTGTAAAGACTGAAGAAGTCTCTGAAGATGTGAATCACATACTTGCAAAGATCAGGAAAGATCTGATGTTAGATAGTGTCCAAAGAAGAGCAACAAAGACGGTGAAGGGCCTTGAGAGGAAGCTGCATGAGGAGTAGCTGAGGGCATTTGGTCTGTTCAGGCTGGAGGAGACTGAGGGGAGACCTTGTTGCAGTCTACAACTTCCTCATGAGAGGAAGATGAGCGGCAGGCCCTGATCTCATCTCTCTCGTGACCAGTGACGGAACCTGAGGGAATGGCCTGAAGTTGTGTCAGGGGAAGTTTAGGTTGGATATTATTAGAAAGAGGTACCTCACCCTGATTGAGGGTGATTAAGCACTGGAACAGGCAAAGTGGTCACAGCACCAAATCCAACAGAGTTCAAGAAATACCTGGATGTTACATGATATGACTCTTGGGGATGGTCCTGTGCAGGGCCAGGAGTAGGACTCGGTCCTTTTGAGTCCCTTCCAACTCGGCATATTCTGTGATTTTGTGATGTTGGCAAGGCTAGTACTCAGATGAAACAGAAAGAAAGGGCTGCAGCAGGTTTACCAGAAGAAAAATAGAGTAAACTCTAACCCCAAGTCTCTACTAGGTTTAACTCCAAGCCATAGTGAATTAGGTTCCCATCTACATCTGGAAAGCAACATCCTTTTTTTCCCCATCTACATCTTTAAAAGCAAGGACTGGTCATAACTGAGAGCAGAGATCTTGGTAGTAGTGAAATATAAAAAAGCCAAGGCTGGACAGACCTACACATCACTGTATCAGTAGACAAGGGAATGCCACAATTAAATAGATGCTATTAAAGGGAGGAGAACTAAAATATTTTTTTTTAAACAATTTGCTGTTACAGGAACAAAAAGACTACAATTGGTGTCTCTTTTATCACAAAGACAAAAACTGGAAGACACCGATAATGTGTTTATGCATTTAGAGAAACCTCTTTAGATGTTATAAAGAAAAATGTTGGATTTCTATGGGATCACAGAATTACCTGGGTTGGAAGGGATCTTAAGAATCATCTAGTTCCAACCTCCCAGCTGTGCACAGGGACAGCTTTCACTTTACCAGGTTGCTCAGAACTGCATTCAACCTGATCTTGAACACTTCCAAGGATGGGACATTCCCAGCTTCTCTGGGCAGCCTGTTCCAGTGCTTCACCACACTCAAAGTAAAGAATGTTTTTCCTAATATTTAATCTAAACCTACTTTCTTTCAGTTGGAAGCCATGTTCCCTTGTCCTGTCACTACATGCTCTTTTAAAAAGTCTCTGCTCAAAAGTAATTAGTGTGGGCATGTGATTTGAGATCTTAGAATAGAATAAATGACTAAGCATTTTGTTGGAAGTCATAAAAACTGAGCAGTAACCACAGGGTCTGGCTCTCTGAAGTAATAGACAAGAAATTATGTACTGAGCACCCACCACAGGAAGAACCATTATTCTGCCTGGAAATACTCAATCCACTTCTAAATAGGAAGTACTATGGGCTCACATATTTGCATAAAAGAATTTCTTTACTATTCTTAATTACTCTTCACAGTCTGCACTTAAAGACAAGCATGGCAAAACAGTGGTGCAAATCTCCAGAGCAGTGGCACCACTTCATGGAGGTTATGAACTGGTGACAGCTTGTTGCATAACAATGACTTCAAGAATTTCCATTAGTGTGCTGCCTGCACTAGCTTTATGCAGGATATTCAAAAACATCCTATCCATCTTATCAAGGCAACAACAACCGTTTCAGCAGAGTTTTCATTGTGCAATCCCTTCTATGTAGTAGTATACACAAAAATATTCCCCCTGCTGAGAGCATGAGCATTCACTTCACGCTGTTCAATCAACCAATTCTCTGCTGTTGAACCAGCTTACCTCTCAAGGTAAGTGCTGAGTGCTGAAGGGAGTTTGTTGTGCAACTCCAGGAAAATTATTTTTTTAAAGGTCCTGAAGCGATGGCTGCATGTCATGGATTGACATCACAACAGATCTGTGCACATAGAGAAGTATTAAGCTGCTGGTTCACTGTGATGAGTATCTTGGAAATCATTTACAGGGCCATTGATCTTCACACTGTCATCCTGCTCTTTGCTGTCCCCACCTATTTGTCTCACTGTTAGAGTGGGCCTTCAAAATGCCAAATATTTTGTCTAAGTGTGCTGAGGAGCACTGAAGCTATTTTTCTCCAGAGTACAGTGTTCCAAAAGTTAACTTAAGAAAGAAGAAAAAAATCTTCAAAATTATTATGGTGGTGGAAAAGGAATATGACATCCCCTTTCTGCTGTCAAAGCAGAGCTGTCCCAAGTATGGAGAGATTACCACTCTGTGCTGATGCTGACCAGTGCAGATGGATCTACACAGAGATGATAAATCCAAGTGGAGATGAAATTCATGTTTGCTATTTGATATTTTTCTTTATTTTCTCACCTGATGTTTTAATCCACAATATTTTGAACAATTTAAATTTAGAGAAGAAAACTACCATGGCTACCAAATATTCTTAGGCTATGACTGAAGGTACAAATGGATGATGGTGTTTTGTTTCTAATAATCAGGTTTTAGTTGTTTTTTTTTTTTTTTTCCTTTTTCTAACTGAACATAAAATTTAAAATAATGAGAATATTCACAACATTATGGTTCTGAATAGAAGGCATACTGATGAACGCTAAGGGATCACAATTTTAATACGTTCTGGATGGAAATGAAAAATAAAAGGCTGATGGCAAATCTCATCAATATTTTCTAACCACCTTTTTTCAGAGTTAGGCAGCAGGAATGTGGAGGCTCACAAGCCCTAAAAAGCAAATTTGTGGAACAAATTTGTGCAGCACTGATGTAGAAGTGCTTGAGTACTTCAATACTAGCAGTTATGTTTTAACTGTTTGTTGTATAAACTGTTGCCTTGTATCTTCCTTTTTTCTGCTTTTACAGTCCATTTAAGAGGATGGGAAGCTGCTCAATGACTGCTTATAGTTATAACCATTCCTTCTTAAATGAACAATACATCACAATATGACTTATTTTTCACTTATTATTTATATTTGCAGAGTTAGCTAAGTATCCTGAGTGAGACTGGAACCTCTATTATTCTCAAAGTAGGGAAATTGTATGTGAGATTTAGGGCAACATCTGCAGAGTTCCTAAATCACGGGCTCTGAGATTAGCTTATGCCCCATTGTTAATGAGATCTGATACTTCTTCCATTTCTACGACCAAAAGAGAAATGAAATTAAAAGGTATGGCAAAAATGTAACTAATCAGAAATAGCAATATTTCTTCAAATAGCCAAATTTTCTGCTTTCCACATTTGCCAAATAACTTTTCTGCCCTGCATAAGCCTCTATAACCGGTTCTGTTTCAAAGCAACTTCATGACCAGGGGTTAGACTAGATAATTTCTTTTGTTCTTCTTCAGCTCAATGATCCTGTATAAAGTGTTAGAAAATTAAATGTCATTGCTCTCATAGTTACCGATAAAAAATTATTCAATAAAGCAGGCATTTTTTTAGTTCTATGAATAGTATTATTGAAAGATTCCTCAGAGATGCAAGAGATTCTTTGGAATTGCTCCTCAGCAAGCTCTTATGTGTGAATTTTCCCTTATCCAGTTAGAACAATTCAGCATTCTTTACCATTAGGCATCCAATTTGCAAGTATTTGTCTAGAGAGCTATTACCAGTGTTGGTGACTTGTTTCCTGGAGGAAAATGGCACTACACTATCTAATCAGCATTTGGTAGAATGTTTGTTTTGAGGGAGAAATAGGGGAGACTCACAGACGAAGCCATCTGAGCAGCTCCAGTTAAGAGCTTACCTTCCTGCTGCTAGCCTAAGGAGTGTAATACAAAGTGTTGTGACAGACAGCATATAAGATGTGGCACTTCACACACTCAGTGTGGAGCTGTCAGAAGATTGGGCACTGAGATGCTGAGAATGAAGGAAAAGAAAGGTAACATTTACACCCACACACCTTGAGTTTTGTCGTTCTCCTACAGCTGAGAACCTGAGATGGCAGTTAAAGTACAACAAAAGAGGGTAAATGCTTTTGGCTCATTGCCTGGACTCCCCAGGCCCTGGGATGCAGAGCCTTGATATTGGCTTCACTGGTTTGTGCAAGAATAATGACTCCAAAGTTCCTAAGCAAAGAATACAACGTGGAAGTATGTGCATGCAAAATATATGGGGCCCAGTTTTGATGCTTATCTTAGAGATCAGTGGCTAACAAAAATCCCTGCAACCTTTCCTTTATGGGCATGTTCAGATCAGTGTCGTTGTTTTGTTAATATATATGTAAATATGCTCTGTTCCTCATGCTGCATCCAGTCCTTTTTCTAAAGATCTTCTAGATTGTAATATCTTCAGAGACAATCTTAAGAGCTAATCCCAGGATAGTTAAGCAGGTTTTTTCCTTACAAATAGTAATAAAATTGTGTTGTTAACAGAATTCTGTATGGAGTCTAGAGAAACTAAAGGGGAAGAGGAAAGGTAAAGGTACAAAATAACACTGCAAAACTCTAAAGCATTCAGGGAATGTTAGATATCCACAGGGAAGTAGATTTCTCGGTGCAAGGCTTGCCTTACTAGGCTTTTTCAAATTAGACAGATAGCTTAGCTCTGTGCAGTGAACCTAGCATAGTATTATATGACAGTTCATCTTTTCAGGTACATTAGCTCTTTAGAAGCCTGCCATAGTACTTCTAGTCTCTCTGGATTAATGAAAAGAATATTCAGAACAAGAGACTTCTATCTTTTTATTTGCACTGTTCTTTTGCAAACTAAAATTGTTAAAACTTTGGAAGAAAAAGGTTAGTGTTGTTTCAGCAGTTCCAATTGATTCACTGTTTCATCAACTGCTTCAAAATTAAAGGTGACCCAGAAATCACTTCAGATGTTCTTGGATCCCTATTTCCCTACTGTTTCTACAGGGCCCAAATGACCATGCTTGAAATGAGTAAATCTTTGTTTTGAATTTGTGTGGCAAGGTTTTGTGTGGCAAGCAGATTGGCTGCAGGGGTGGCTTCTGCAAGGAGGTGCCATAAGCTTCCCTCATGCCTGACAGAGCCAATGCCTGCGGGCTCACAGACCTGCCACTGGCCAAGACTGAGCCCATCAGCATGGTGATAGCACCTCTCTTATAACGTATTTAGGAAGGGAAAAGAAAACCTGTGCAGTAGCCAGAGAAGAGAGGAGTGAGAATATGTGAGAGCAACAGCCCTGCAGACACCAAGATCAGTGAAGAAGCGGGAGGAGGACATGCTCCAGGCACTGGAGCAGAGATTCCCCTGCAGCCTCTATGAAGAGATGTGGTGAGGCAGCTGTCACACTGCAGCCCATGGAGTTTCACAATAAAGCAGATATCCCCCTGCAGTCTATGGAGGACCCCATGCTGGAGTAAATGAATTCCTGAAGGAGGCTGTGATCCTGAGGGAAGCCCATGCTGGAGCAGGATCCTGGTAGGACCTGTGGCCCCATGGAGAGAAGAACCCATGCTGGAGCAGGTTTGCTGGCAGAACTTGTGACCTAGTGGAGGATCTACACTGGAGCAGTCTGTTCTTGAAAGACTGCACCCTGTGGGAGGGACCCTGTGTTGGAGCTGGGGAAGAATGTGAGGAGTCCTCCCACTGAAGAAGAAGAAGCATCAGAGTCAACATATGAAAACACGACCATGGCCCCCATTGCCCATCCCCCTGCAACTCTGGGCTTGAGGAGGTAGAGAATTTGGGAGTGAAGTTTAGCTTGTGAAGAAGGAAGGAGTGCGGGGAAGGTGTTTTAAGATTTGGTCTTATTTCTCATTATCCTACTCTGATTCTAACTGGTAATAAATTCAGGGTTTTTTTTCCCCCAAGTTAATTCTACTTTGCCCATGACAGTAACTGCTAAGTGATCTCTCCCTGCCTTTATCTTGACCCATGAGCCTTTTGTTATATTTTATTTCCCCAGTCCAGCTGAGGAGGGTAGTGAATGGTGTTAGTGGGCACCTGACATTCAGACAAGGTCCATCACAGTCTAAATTTGTTTCTTACATTGAATAGTAGTCTCATATATCTTGAACTTTCCTGTTAAATTTTGAAATAGTTTTTCATTAGTAATATGAAGCCAAATTTTTGCCCCAAAAAAAGCACAAAAGACTGCTTTAGAGATAAAATTTGTTTCTTTAAAGCAGGAGGTATTTTAATGCAACGCGTTGGAGAGTTCCCAGGTCATCCTGGACAAAGAACTCTGTCGTGTACAATTAACTCGGCTTTTTATACAGTTCTGGACATAAAGTTACATCACAAAGCATGCATATTCATTAAATTGCAACATCTACTTGTAATATTCATATATAGGCGGAGTCTTCAATTTGGGGAGGTTTAGAGGTGGGAGTTCCTGTAGTCTTCATCATGGGCAGTGGTCGGTCGTAGGTTTTCCTCAATGTAAACTTTTGAACTGTCCTGAAATCTTTCCCTTATTAGGATAGTTGGCAAATATGATAGGGTCAGGATGACTTTTGGCTCATCCATGGCTCGTCCTAATATTTCTTGATATTGTTATCTCTTTGCTTTAGTTCCATCTTGTCAGCATGTTCTGTTTCTCAGAGAATTTATTATTTGTGGTTTCCTGACATTAAGGTTTTGGAGCTATTTCCACAATTTTGTGTTTAACCTTTTGTTTCTCAAAGACTGCCTCAGAGACTGCTTCATTTGAGGGGTTTCAATATAATAGTAATCACATCTTCATTAGATCTGTTTTGCTGCAGATTAAAAGAGATGCTCATGCCTTTTGTATCTAATTTAAGCACATTTTTTCATTGAGTCACTTTCATCTATCTTGGGCACTTACTAGATAACCGTAAAAGGTGTCTATACTTGGAGATTAAAAAAACAGGAAGAAACCCACCCAATTGTTCTAACTGGAGCACTCTGTTAGTGGTTGCTTATAGGAGTCGGGGTGCTTTTTTATGGTTGTTTCTGTCTATTATTACTGCAAAAACAAGACAAGAATATTGTGATGCTACTTGTTTTAAATGTACTTCACTACTTAGTTTTACTATTTTGTAATTGACGCACAAACACAACTATCTACAAGTATCCTTTTTGTCTTCAGTTGCCTCCAGGCTCTCCATTTCTTTGAAAAGTAAAATGTTGGTGATACAAGACTTCTCTACAAAAAGAACCAGTATGAGAATTCATATTTTAGACAACAAACATTGTGGAAAATCTTTGGCAAGAAGGATTGTTGATCTTAACCCTAAGGGTTAGTTTTAATAGACTGGGATGAAATCCAACCAAAATTAATATTTATTTAATTTGAACTACATTATATTTTCACAAATTATACTTATGATTAAATTTATTTAAATGGAATTATAGTTATAAATCTTTTTACTTTAAGGCCTAAGGGGAAAAAAGTTATCTGAGAAGGAAGAATGTATGTCCTGTAATGTCCTAAAATGCCCTTCAGTTCAGTGAATCTCCAGAGATTATAAACTGAAGTAGTAAAATCTGAGTTTTTGTCAGAGATTCTTCAATATTTCTCTTCCATTCTTTGAATGTTCTCACAGACAAAACAAAATGATGAAAACAATATATATTGCTATCTCCACTTTTTACCCTTCATCACTGCATCGGTAACTGATGAATGTAGTCAGGTTATAAATGCCTGGAAGAAAGCTGAGGGACTTTTGTACAAAGCTTAATATTCCTGTCTTTCACATCGCCAACGGAAATGTTGTGTCTTTATCACAACATATGTGCTTACACAAATAGGCAGTTAAAAGACTACTTAACAGTAGAATTGCCCTTTATTACAACTGGTAATAGATGATCCATATCTCTGTGGAATTTTTTTCATTCTTTTCAGCATCCTGTTATGATCAGGTGCTTTAAATTATTAGAGACATGCCTCCACCCAAATTAAGGCACAAATGAGACCATATGCTCAAGTCAATAGTACAGATTTTTTATTTAACAGTAAATGTGAGGGAGAGAGAGATAGAAAGAAATAGGAAACAAAAAAGGGGGGGGGGCAATAAAGGTAGTGGCAGAGAGACAGCTTAAGTAGAAGAAATATCACCACTCCATGGATTCTGACAGCATCCTGTTAATCCTCTTCTCGTGGTCTTCTCGGTGTGATGAGAGTCCCAGTCTTGTTGAAGTGATTATTGCAGTCTGGATCTGTCAAGGAAAGCCCAGAGTGTTAAGGGAACTCCATGGGGGTTTTATTGTGCTTAGGCTAGGTAGGAATGCCCATGGTACCCCAGTTTTACAATGGATGATGTAATACTAGATCACTGTTAGTAGGCATATTCAAGGAGGGATGGGCTTCGGTGAGAAGTTGCTTCTTGCAGTTTGCACCTGTGGACAAAAGTCTTTTGGTGATCTTAACAATTTTTAAGCCATTAACCATTTCATTATCTCACACATCCAGGAGGAATATAGTCAGAAATGTTTTGTATAAAATCCTGGCTAAGGATTCAGTAAGCAATAGCTGTAAAATGCTGGTTGAAGTTTCTTTGTTTCCACTTCAACCCAAAGTGGTATATCTAATAGGGATTATCTCTACCTCTCTCTGTAGACTCATTAATCTAATTGTTCAGAGTCATCTGTGCTCTGCCACTGCACAGTCCCTTGGCCTTTTTCCAGCTTTTCCTCCATCTCAGTTGTTTAGCTGTCAAACCCTGGGTGGGTAGCACTGCCTGATAAATCAGTGCTCAGACTGGTTGCCAACGCAAACAAGAAACAAATAAGCAGAAGCCTTTGGCCTTTGAAACAAGTGAATATTGTCTGCCAAGAGGATCAGGTTCCCAGTTTTACAATCCTGTCCTCTGTCCATTTTGTTGGCTTCACAGGAGTAACCAGGTCTGGACTAAGGCTCAAAATTTTAGACAGTAAGTAATTTTCAAACTCTATTTTTGAGGTGGTCATATAAAGGCACAAGAGTTCCCAGTACATGACAGATTTTGTATCTTCTATGTACATATTCTTGTATGGTCTTGGCACTAATTATAGCAGGGGTACTTTTACAGTAGACTGTCGTCAGATGGCAAATTTTTTTTGAACCAAGTGTGACATTTCTTTCTTTCCTTTAGCGATTTTATATTTCTGTATGTCTGCCACAGCTTATAGAAAGGAGGGAGCACGTAACATTTGGTAGGCCAAGGACCACTGAAGCTAAACACTAAACAATAAATACTTCTTTCTCGTTACTAAATGTGACTAAATTGTCTGGCTTCAAAAAAATTTGCCAAATGAATTAGTTGAGTAACCTTGTTCTGAGGACTATAATCTATGAGAGTGAATATGATACTTAGAAACATATATTGATAAAAAATTCCTGGCTCCAGTTATTTTTTCAGGCACAGCTGCAGTTCATAATTAAACTCATGAAAAGGGAAAAAAAAAAAAAAAAAAGGTAAGCAATGTTTATTAAGTTCTTTTGCCAAAAGAAGGAAGAAAGCCAAACTTTTTTCCTCTATGACAGTAAAGAGACAGAAACAGAAGGCATGACTAGAAATTTCACACTCTCCTGTGAGAGAATTATGGAATGTAGAATTATACTGAAGGGAAAATATCACTGAACAGCAGGGAAAATATAGAATTCATGAGCAAAGGAATACTAGTAATAATCTTCTCTTCCTAGTGAAATTCTCAAAGTAGAAATCATGAGTGCTGCATTATGATGGTAGAGACTTAAAAAAGGAAATATCTGAAGTGCATTAACACTTTCCAGACTCCTCCATTTTCATTCCTACCCAAGCATCAGTTCTCTGATAGAAAACTAAGCCTCTTCTGACATTGCAGCATCTCATGGGAATACAATGGAAACTCAAAACTAGTTTAGGGTGGCCCTGCAGTTGTTCAGGTATGTTTTATTTATACCTACAGGTATCCAAGTAATATGCTTCTGAAAAATAACTCCTTACATGGAGTCAGTATGGCTTGCCATTTGCTGCTAAATCAGTTTATATATAGTAATATTAGCTCTGATCTGGCAGGAATTACTGAAATTACAAATTAGATTAGTTCCCTGGAAATATTTTCTTCTAGCTATCCTTAGCCCACACACTTCCTCTTATTTTACTGGTTAATGAAAACTCTTTATCATCTCTCTTTCCTCTGTTCAGTAAGGGAAAACAGGAGCATCTTGTATCTTTCCACTGACCATAGTGTACCAGCTTCCTGAGCAGTTTGGGTTCACCTCTATAAAAGTAAATATGAATTGCACAGAAGGCTGTTGATCTGACTTTTATTTTAGAAATTACTCATTATTTTACTAATGTAGATGTTTGCATTGTTCTCATTGTGAACACTGGTAGACTTTTTTAGTACTATTGTATGTCGTGTGCTGAATCAGCAGAGTAGAGCTGCAACTTTGCCCACTGTACAGAACAGAAGTCCACTCTTTTTTTAACGATTTCCATTTGAATGAGAAATTATACTGTCCTTTAAATGTTGGGGGTTTTCCCCATTAACTAACTACTTTTAAATTCTTGCTAAGAAGAGGTGGTTTTATTTTGCAAAAAAGTTGTTTTCTTCCTCTGTGGCTCCATACTGGAAAATATGAGCTTTCCTACATTTAGAGCTTGTCTCAAATGCCTTAACACTTAATGATACCTCCTAAAGTTTCATTATATCTGTGGAGATTTAAAATATCTATGCTAATATACACCAGAGCTTTTTGTATGTGATAATGGATATCGGATTTTCACTTCCCTTCAATGTCTAAACTTTTGAAGGCAAATGTTGACCAAGCAAGAAAAGACAGAAAAACCTTTACAGAAACTGATGCATCTGACCTTATGAATAAGATCATGAAGTGGCCTGAATTTATCAGCCTACATGGGCTAAACTCTAAAATTATTCTGAATCTGAGAAGTCCTTGGGACAGATATTTCTGTAATAAGGAAAGAAAGACCATTCTGTAAGTATTGGTGCTTATCAGGGAGAAAAAATAGAGTATGCTGATCTGCCTGTTCTGCCCCATTAGGGAGTTAAGGTGATAATAGAAGTCAGGAAGATGGGACTCCAGTGGGAGATAAACAGTCACAACAAAATATGTGTGAAAAGGGGAAATAACAAAGTCTGTTGCCATTGATACAGAGTAGATAGCTTGAGATAATCTTAATTTGATGATACCTATGAAATGCACAGAGTATGCCAACCTGCTCAGGTTTATTTCCTATTCAGTTTTGTTGATTTCAAAGAGATTGCATGTGGTCTAGTACTGTGCCAAATATGGCTAAATGCCCTCTGGTTTTTTTTCAAATTTATAAGTCAATATTCAGAACTGTTCAGGGAATGCCTATATAAATAGTTGTGAAAATGTTTAGGGACGGGAACTGTCCTTTAAAATTTTCCTTGTCTGTAATTAGGTTGAAGTAGTTGATTATTCTTGGTAACGTATTGTAAACAAGTGTTATGTGACTTGACCTTGAAACATTACAGCAATCTCTTCTTATCTTTACTAATATGCCACTTATATGCACCATAAGCAGTTACTATGGTTTCACCTAATCTACAGTCTACAGAATTTTGATCTACTCTTTGCAAGGAAAAAAATATACAAAAGAACTCAGTTTAATTTCATGACATTGATAGTGTGTAAGCACCTGATGAACATGCTCTTTCTGTACTGCTTTTTTATTTTGTTTTATTTATGTAAGAATGATCATGGTGTGGAAATTACTATAAATAATGCATTGCCTTTCTGCATATAGGAAAGAACAGACTGAATCTACCAGGTGAGGTGTTTGAAACAGCATATTTACTAAGTTGTTCTGGCTGCTGGAATTTCATCTTATTTTATCTCCCTTGACACTCAACAATGGGGATGGACAAACAGAATCTGACCTATAAAAGAGGGATCTAAAAAGAGAAAGAAAGTATCAAGGCTAATCAATAAAAATATTGGACTTATGTGTTGTCAGCTGATAAGACAAAGAAGTTTATATCACTACTTCTAGTGTAATTATTAATAGTACATGTAACAAACTGATCTGACTCAGATGAGGTTAATTTGATCAGCATATGATTTAAAAAATAATACTCTAATTCATTACTCATTTAAGAAAAAGTTGTCTTGATCCAGTATAGTGGAAAGCAGTATAAAAGTCAGAGCATATAAGCAATCTGTCACTCCAGAGTATCACATTTTGCTACTGACAAGATTATTCTGAAATATGACTGACATAAACTAAAGAGCTTCAAAGTAGGTAATTATTAACAGAAACCACTGTCATGATTAAATTTAACATTCTTTTGGGAGAGAAATGTTTTTAGGGTGCTAGTCATGTTAGTATAAATCATAAAGGAAACACTTTAATTAGGCACATATACTAAAATAGGTATACACAGAGATCTTATATAATTGAGCTGTTGAACGGTTCTGTCTTTCAACCTGAAACCTATATTCATTCTAGCACAGGTCAGCAACTGGCTGTCAAATCTTTCAACACTTCTCTGCAGGAATGGTCTGTATCTTTCTAATTCTGGGAAGATCCAATTTGGTTATTGGCAGAAGTTTCCAGTATTACTTGAAATTCATCCAATTAAATGAATTCTACATTTCTGAGTGTGAATGCAGACAGCCAAGTGCAGTGCCAACAATAATTTACTATTATATATGAGCATAATGTCATGGAAGGCAAATTTACTCAGTCTATCCCCCAGGCAGCACACAATTTGTGCCGTATTTCTGGTGGTATCTTTTCCTACTCTAGTTTAAGACATTATATTCTAGTTTATCATCGAGTACATGATAGGAAGGTGAAGGGATGGCAGGTGTGTATCTAAGACTTTCCTTAATTTGCTTTATATTGCATCAACAGCCAGAAGGCAGGTTAATTGCTGATTTATTTGCATAGAACTCCTCTGTTACTTCTGAAGAAACTGAGTATAAATCCCAGATTTGAAAGAAAACTTGGCTAAAACTGTGCCCTACAAATGGTCCAGAAGAAACTAACTGTGAACAAAAAATCCTTCTTTGCCATCACTGTTTCAGTGCTCTTGAGATCTTATCAACATTCTCTCAAAGAGAAGGAAACAAGAAGAACTATGAGTTCTAAAGTAAGACCAGGTCAAAATTATTCAATATGTTCAGCATGTAGGAGCATTAAAGGGATTTATTTTTCCCTCTCCAAATTTTTAGTCTGGTCACTAGGTTGCCTGGAACATATACAAATCACACTGTTTGGAATTTTGCCTCTCAATGAATTGGGGATTCTTTTATATTTAGCCAGTTTTTCACTGCTTGTCTTATCCTAGTCAGACTGCATATACTTTTTTTTATTTTTTTATTAATTTGCTGTGTAGTAGAAAATGCAGTTGCATAATCTAAGAAATACAAATACCAGAGCAATAGTAAGATATGCATTATAAGCAGCCTTTAAAGGCCAAGCACCAGTAATTTCAGGCAGGAAAGCACATTTTCAAAATATACTGCTAAGTACTCCTATCTACTGCTGATTGTTGTTTTATCAGTAAAATGTTTAAATTACTGTGACAAGTCACCTACTCCCAGTAATTACCTCAGTAAAAAATTATGTCTTTGGCCTAGTTATCATTTTTATAGAATTGGATAAGAGAGGGAGATTACATTAAATAAATAAATGTGATGTCATGTGCATATTAAAATTATCTCTGATAAAAAAATGCTTGGTATTTTTTATATGCAGTCAAAGTTAGAAATATTTTGTTGTTAGATTTTAAAGAGAAATATGTTGTTGGGAAGTAAGAATTTCATGATACAGTTATAGTACTGCATGTGCATGTTGCCATCTGGAGTATACTCAAGCTGAGATTAGGAACATCCTGGTTAAGTTTACAAGCATCAACAGAGAACACCTTAGATACAGGACTGCTTTTGTGTACTTTGTCAGTGTAAAGAGTGTCAATAAGATGACATAACTGAACATTATGTCGTATTAAGAAAGCTGTACAAGATGTCAAGAGCATCAAATCTGAAAAAACTATATTAGATCAGCACAAACATTAGTATTTTCCCATTACAGGGCAGGAAATGATACCATAATAATGTAGTGGTTTTAAGTGCAGGCTGATACTGAAGAAACTGGGTGTCAGTGCCGCCACTGTGGGCATTATGTCTGGCATTGCTCTCCTATGCTGACCAGGGTCCTGCCTTTCATCTTTTTCTTTCTACATCCTTCTCCTATTCCCTGCCCTCCTCCTGTATTCACTTTTGTAGAGTTGGAGTGGCTTTTCAGCTCAGGAGTAAAGATGCTGAGCACCTCTTTCTCTCTGCCTACACTTTTATCTTCCCCCCCTTAGTTTGCAAAGTGCAGACTAAGCTGCTCACATATTAGGTCAGTAGGGGTGGGCTTCATTTCCTAATTAAAGCACTTGCACTACTGTATCTACAAATCAGGATCTGGGTTGCTCCCATTACTGTCAATTGCAATCTACCGTCAGCACAGTTTGAAGTGCTTGTATCAACGGTTTCCCTAAAGAACGTTAACTTGCTGCTGACAAAAATTGACCAATATTGAATTCTGGACCCCACTGATTGCACTGTCTATATTGCCATAGCCTATGTTGACTACAGCTTCCTTGACAATTACAGGAGATTAGATGGGGTCAAATATGTAAATCTCTCCTGAGTAGTTTTTAATCCCACAGCACTGGTTAAGGAATAAGTTGTGGAAGGAGGAGGTGGAGTGCAAGGGTTTTGATATCAAAGGACTAAGAAATACAGCAGGGATGCCAGCATTTTCTCAAGTCTCTGCCTCTGCCATGGAATAAGTTTCCAAAGAAAGATTTGAACAAAACTGCTGCATTAGATTGGGTGAGTATCTGGGAGACTCTTCCCCTGTTAAACATGAAATCCTAATGACTCCTTCTTACTCCTTAAGAGCAGTAAAGCATGTAATGATATCACAACTTTTCCTCAATGACACTGTGAGATATGGAGCATGGTGGATTCAAAGGATACATCTTGCAAATAACAGTTCAGCAATTCCATGAGTGAACCACATTGTTGGGGGGCATGACACAGTGGACTTTGCTTAGTTTAAACAAGAACCTGATAGGTTTGCTTGGTTATCATTTAGGTTGGAAAGGATGCCTAGAGGTCGAATCTCAATCAAAGTAAAACCAACTTCAAAAACAAAGTTGATCTGTAAAATGTCAACAGCAAACTCAGGCTTGTGGGGTCATATTTCATGTATTTAGCCCAAGCTAACTAAGTTGTACTGCTTGCAGGCAGTTAAAAACAAAGTCAGGAAGGGAGTAGTAGTAACTGTGTGTCTTCAACTTCTCTTGCTGAGCTCTTTTGAGAAATTCCACAAGGAAGCAAAGCTTTGCTGTGAGACAAATTCCTCGTTTGCTCTGCATTGCACCTGCATCCTGGGGCTATAAATCTCTGTTATGAAACAAGTGTAATACTCTCGTGCTTTTTTAACAGGATCTGGTTTATATAACTTTTCTTGTTTCCAGAGGAAAACTATTAGTACCCAAAACAATGATGAAAAATATATAAGGTGTATGTGTTGTATATATATATATACATATATATATATATATATATATACACAAACCACATGTCTGTGGTGTAAATTTACAAGCTGAGTATTTATCATAGTAGCTATTACAATTTTTTGCAATTCCTGTATAAGTGCATGCTAAATCAAAGTAATATTTCAAAGTTCTAGATGAGAAAATTGATTGAATTTTTTCCTTTTTATTTAGGCTATCATGTATTTGGGTGTTCTACTACAGAAAATTCTATGTCTTACTTCCTATCTTTCCTCCATCTTTCTTATTTAAACAATAAATCATTTTAAACAATAAATGGAAATAATCTCAGATAGAAATATGCTTTTGTGTAACTATAAGGCTTCCAAAAATCTCAAAAGCATAAACCCCGATCTGATGGCAAGAATACTGATACATTCTGGATCGATGTTATAATAAATACAGAGAAGCAACAGAAATTCTGGCCATATTATTCTGAGACAATCCACGTTAGAAAGCTTTAATATTTTGGAAAAAATTTAGACTTCACTATGTCTGACACAGAAAAATCAAAGTCTTTCTTTTTAACCAAGCAAAAACTATTCACCTTTGCTGTGCAATTAGTCTAATTCACTGAAATTCTGCAATTATGATAACCATTATTTAGCATCATAAAATATTGGCCGTGTTGCTCCACTCTTACAGTTTCATATCGCCTTGCTATATAATCTTAGGTTTTACATCGCCGGATCTGATCAGTTTCAGCAGATCTTTTTAAGTGGTTTTCTAAAATGTAAGCCTTGACTACTTTATATTTCACCACTTAAATATTACCTCTCAATTAATATTCCATTGAGTCTTTTTTTTTTTGTTTTCATACTTCACATAATGTTTTTATATGCTCTATAAACCAGTGTATGCTGTTTTGCCAGGCTCTAATGTTGTTCAGAGTTGTGTGCCATTTTCAGGCATTAATTTGTTGACCTTTTTAATTTGCTTAAAAATATGCTTAGTTTATTGTTGTGTTATTCCCTCAGTGGAATAGAATAGTTTTATTAAAGTCCCCTGACCTAAAGCAGCCAAGAGGAAATTTGTATTACTGTCCTGTGCATAAATGTCTGGAGCACTCATTTTCATGTTTTAGGAACTCTGTAAGTGCAATTCCAGCACATTACATACTGCCACATTATTAAGACATGCAACCTGCTATTGTGATCTACCCTGTATGCATCTGGAATCTGTGCTTTTGAACAGCTTTGTAAATCTGTTTTCCCATAGAAAGTAGTGGTGTGAACTTGTAGAAAATGCATAAATTCCATTCTGCTCAGAGAAAACAAAAACAAAATTTAACACCCCGACTTCCCCCCGTAAAAAAAAAAAAAAAAAAAAAAAAAATTAAAAATCCCACCACACCAAAAACCCAAAACCAAACACAACAACCAACCCCAAGGTTGAATTAATTCTGGCTTCAGATTTTGATGAAGACAAGTGCAGCTCAGTTAACTGACCATGTATAAGTTTGTCTTCTCTAATATTTTCTTCCTTGGTAGATTTGAAATTATTTTATTCAATTGTCATTTATATATGTTTTAGAATCCCAGAAAAGTTACTTCATTAATGATGGACAAATAACTTTTTTGTTCTGAACACTAAGAAGAAAGTTTTCTAAGGAGAGTCTGCAATACTTTGCTGGTCATAGAGCTGTTGCTAAGAAACAATGGTGATTTTACTTTCATGAATATATTTTTCATTAAATCTGAGCAATAAGCCTGATAATTTTGGATCTAGCTAATGTTTTTAAAACCGAATTTAAAATGTTTTTCCTTCATGGTGATATTCTGCTCCTTCAGAATATAATGCATTAAAAAATAAATACGATTTCAGTGAAATGTCCAATAAGAGGAAATGAAATAAAATGAAAGCCTCAAAAATTGATGAAAAAATATCAAACAACAGGAGGTATACTTAAAGGATGAACATATCTTTTATTGCTATCAGACTCAATTAGAAACAAGCTGATAAGTCCTTTCACTTATTCTTGTTGTATGGGAGACCTCTGACATAGCTAACTTCTCCTGTTTTTATTGCTTTTCAAAGCCTAATTTCCCTTGATAATAATCACTTTTTCAAGTGACAGAAAAAGTAATTAAAGATTTTCATAGCTAACTCATCTCTCTGCCAATAAACTAAATAGCTAAACTGTTGAAGAATGACAACAATAACTAGCCTTTATGAATAATGGAAAACTGGTCTTATTTGTCCCAGTAGAGATGGTGGTGGTAGTATTGATTTCAGCACAATCAGACTGCAATGATTCAGAATTATAGCTATTGTTCTATTGAATGCTGATGAAAGCATAAATACAGCCATTGGCATTACAAGATGGTACCATCTTCCTGAAACTGCTCTGTTTTGCTGAACTGAAAGGGAAAATTAATCCAGGCAGTCATAAGGTATGTTAACCTGAAAAAGCCCCCATCTTCTACTTTTTAAAAGATAATTCAGTACCAATTTCTTTCTTGTGAAAAGAAGAGATGGATATTGTGACCTCTTAAAAGACACTGACTAATTGGTCTATATATTTTTCTTCATTCCTCTCGATGGATGTACAAAGCTGAGATAACTGACTTTTTGATCTCAAAGCTTAATCACTGGCTCAACCTCTTGTTTGAAAGTTACTGAGTTTCAGAAATGATATGTAACAAAAATTACTATGAGAAAATTTTGCCTTTATTTTCTAATATCAATAGGGAATACAAGGCAGTCAAATCAAAATAAAGTCTTAAGACATTCTCAAGATTGAAGGAGAACAGGTATGTTAAAAAAAAAATGCTTCTTTACACTGTAAAGTAGACAACATAGCAGAAATATTTGAGATTTGCAACCATCATAGCAATTTTTGGGTGTCTCACTGAGACAAATATTTGTCTTATACACATGCTACGCAAACAAATGGTAAATGCACTGCTTAAAATCTTTACATACACCAATGCAATATACTTACCATGTTAGCTGAAGTTAGAGCTTATGTGAATTACTTTTCTCAGAATTCTCAAAATCTTTGTTGAAAAACTCAGTGGAATTTGGCAGCCTTAAGTTTTTTCTCTACCATGCTATGAGAATTTCTATGCATACAACACTAAACAATATACCTTCAATTTGTTGGCCTCTTAAAAGAGTCCCAAATGTATCAGTGTTATAAATTAGTTTAAGAATTTAGACAACTTAATTCCAATTAAAAGTTGATAAATTTATTAAGCAAGCGATAATAAAGCAAACAGCGCTGGGTGGTCTGGGGGGGGCCAGCGCCCCGCCCGAGACACACAAAACTTGTTTGAAAACTGGGCTTTTGTACTCTTTCGATATCAGTTGTTGAATATTCATTCATTGTCCGTTTGTTGCCTTAAAAGGTAATTCCCCTGCTTTGGAGGTGGGTGTTACCTTTTGGTTGGTTGTAACGTATCTCCCCTGGGCTTGTACAGGAGGGGTCTTGCATCATCCCCACACTGAGGGCCTTTCTCTGTATCCACATGGCACAGAGAAATATA